>NC_142873.1:127413181-127716212 GCF_051225735.1 Oryctolagus cuniculus
TACTCCGATCTAAAAACATAGCTCTTCAAAAGCTATGCTTCCTAAAACAGTTGAATGAGTTCATTTACCAGTTGTAATGACTTAAATAGTAATTTTTGAGAATTATGAACAAGTGTAAAGGACAAAATAATATATAAGATGCTAGATTAGTTACCATGTTATAAATTGTTTGAAGAATTTAATTATATTTGTGTATTAACAATAAAATCAGGAGTGTGATGGTGATTATATGATGAATGTTTATCATCCCTTTCATATCAGGATGGCTGCTGCTCCCCTCCTCCCAAGACGTACAACCACATATTTTAGTCCTAAAGAGATTATCTCTGTTCTCCCTGAAAAAATATTTGTAGAATTTAAATTGGAAAGTTCATTCAGAAAATAAACAAAAGATAGTTTACCTCTTTTTTTCTAAATGTATTTATTTTTTGCTAAATTTGTTGATGCTGATTGATGTGTAGATATGTTGACCTTTAATAACCAAACAAATGAAATAAGTGTGAAAATAACAAAATATTCACACACATAATTATATATGTCCTTTTACCCCTTCTGGCTTCATTAGTATAGTAAAACCTTTTTTTATTATGTGATACCAACCTTTTATATCTCCATTTCAGAATAATACTTCAGGACAATTTTGGGGAGAAAAATCTACAGTTGTTGTCTTGTTGTTCACAGGAAGGGAGGCAATAATAAGTTAATAAAGATCTATCATCGGGATGGTAAATATGGCTTTTCTGATCCTCTGACATTTAATTCTGTTGTGGAGCTCATTAACCACTATCATCATGAATCTCTTGCTCAGTACAATCCCAAACTTGACGTGAAGCTAATGTACCCAGTATCCAGATACCAACAGGTACGATTATGGGGGTTCTTGATAGCTGCTTAGCAAGTCATTATTTAACAACATAGTTTGATTCTATTTGCCAGGCTTATCTGTTGTTTTTTTTTTTTTTTTAATTGAGTTGTAAAAAATTTCCTACTTAAGATTTTAAATGTTTTTGGAACTTTTGAGGCTACCTTTCTGTGACAGTTTTTTGCATGTATTTAACTTCATATAAAAATGCTTCTCTTCTATGTTTCACATTTAAACCTCATTTCTTTATTTTAAAATTTTTAATTATTTTAATGTGATTTAAATCCTGATGTTAATGTTAAAAAGGATTTTGTACTGTTGCATGCTTAATAATAATAAAATTTAAAAATTATTGGTTGTGGAAAAACATCAGAATTGTTAACATTTTTTATTTTTTTTCATTTTGCCTGTACAGGATCAGTTGGTAAAAGAAGACAACATTGATGCAGTAGGTAAAAAACTACAAGAGTACCACTCTCAGTATCAGGAAAAGAGTAAGGAATATGATAGATTATATGAAGAATATACCAGAACATCCCAGGTTAGTATATTTGTATTTGGGCTCATAAGTATGCAATGCTATAGTTACCTTATATTTTCCATAATTCACTTGATGACCTTTAGCTGTCTTAATATGAGGGTACTTCAGAAAGTTTGTTATGGGTTGGTGTTGTGGCTCAGCTGGTTAAGCTGCTGCCTGCGATACTGGCATCCCATGTCAGAGTTCTGGTTCTTGTCCCTGCTGCTCTGCTTCTGCTCCAGCTCCCTGCTAATGCACGAGAAAGCAGTGGGAGAAGCCCAAGTACTTGGGCCCTGCCACCCATGTAGAAGATCCTGATGGAGTTTCAGACTCCTGGCTTCACCTGGTTTAGCCCTGACCATTGTGACATTTTGGAAAATGGACCAGCAAATGGAAGATCTCTCTCTCTCTTTCCACCTCTCCCTCTCTCTGTCACTCTGCCTTTCAAATAAATAAAAGAAAAAAGTTTGTTTATAATTGGAAAAAAAGATAAATTTATTTTGATACAAAGAATTGAAATCCATGCATACTTATATATATGTATATATTGTCCATTTACTTTTTAAAAAAGATTTTATTTTTATTTATTTGAAAGACAGAGTTACAGAGATAGGTAGAGACAGAGAGAGAGGTCTTCCATCCGCTGGTTCACTCCCCAGATGGCCGCAAAAGTCAGAGCTGCACCGATCCGAAGTCAGGAGCCAGGAGCTTCTTCCGGGTCTCCCATGTGGCTGCAGGGGCCCAAGAACTTGGGCCATCTTCTACTGCTTTCCCAGGCCTCAGCAAAGAGCTAGGCGCTTCAGGCCAGGGCTTTAACCCTCTGTGCCACAGTGCTGGCCCTGTCCATTTAATTTTGAAGATCCTCCAAAAACATGAATTTTATAAGCTTATCTTTTAATTTAGTTTTCTGTGAACTTTTTTTTTTTTTTTTTTTTTTTTTTTTGACAGGCAGAGTGGACAGTGAGAGAGAGAGACAGAGAGAAAGTCTTCCTTTTTGCCATTGGTTCACCCTCCAATGGCCGCCGTGGCCGGTGCACCGTGCTGATCCGAAGCCAGGAGCCAGGTACTTATCCTGGTCTCCCATGGGGTGCAGGGCCCAAGCACTTGGGCCATCCTCCGCTGCACTCCCTGGCCATAGCAGAGAGCTGGCCTGGAAGAGGGGCAACCGGGACAGAATCCGGTGCCCCGACCGGGACTAGAACCCAGTGTGCCGGTGCCGCAAGGCGGAGGATTAGCCTAGTGAGCCGTGGCGCTGGCCTGTTTTCTGTGAACTTTTAAAAGTACCCTTCCTTATATCTTAAACACCTTTTTGAGATTTTGATCATGCAATTCACCCATTCATAAATCATTTTTTTGATTAATGATATGGTTTATATCAATATTAGCTGATTGCAAGTGACAAAAATAACAAAAGCTTCAGGCAGAAATTTTCTTTCATGTGTTTAGAGGTGGTATGGAGGTATTATGGCAACTCCAATCATTAGGACTTCAGGCTTCTTCCACTTTGTTGCCTTGTGTGGAAGTTGACTTACTGGTCAGCCATCACAAGCAAACAAGAAGGAAGAACAGGAAGAAGAAAGAAAGGTTTCCTATTTTTAAGGCAACTTCCTTGAAGGAGCACACACTGCTTTCATTTGCTTTCATGGTTAGAACTTAGTCATATTGTCAGACTTAGCTATAGAGGAGGTTGAGAAATCGAGTCTCAGACTTGATTGGGTGAGCGCAACTAACATTTGGAGATTTACTGAGGAAGGAAAAGCAAATGAATAGAGTTGTGGGAACACCTAGACTAGTCTAAACCACGTAATTTCTATATCATTCTTTAATAACCAGTAATAATTATTTTATCATATTTTTGATAAGAACAAAATTCTATTAGATAATTTATTTCTTTTCTTAACAAATTCTTACTCCTTATTTTGTTACTGTTTTCTTTTTTTAGCTAGACTTGGATTGGCTTAATTTGCCCTAAGTTGTTATTTAGTTCATAAAAAATGTTGGGAATTTTGATGAAGTCTTCAGGGAAGTTTATCATGTATAATGTTTAGGTTAGTACTGGCCTAAGAATATTATCACTCACATTTCTCATGAAACATTGTCTTGAAACACAAGTTATTACTTTGAACCTCAAATGATTTATAGAAGCATTAGTTCATGTTGATTCTATTAAATTGAATTCCAAGTGAATTCTCACTTCAAAAGCACTGAACTTTTTTAATGTCTATTTTTTAAATTATTGATTTGAGTTTATTATATCCTTTATTCTACTTTCTTTCAGTTTAATTTGCTTTTTTTAAGCTTGCTCATGTGGGAGCTTTTATTCGTTGGTTTAAAAACTGTTATCTTAGAAAATAAGCATTTAAAGCTATAAATTTTGTGATAAGCAATGCTTTAGGTATGTCCCTCAAATTTTGTTATACTATATTTTCATTTTCATTCAGTTGTAAATATATTCTTATTTTCTTTTGTATTTCTTTTTTGGTCCATATGTTATTTACTTGCTTAGTTTTAAAGATTTATTTATTTTATTGTACTTGAAAGCCAGAGAGAGACAGAGAGCTCTTCCATCCACTGATTTACTCCCCAGAAACCCATAGCAGCTGATATAGGATGTGAGCATCCCAAATGGCATCCTTTATTTATTTATTTATGATTTACTTATTTATTTGAAAGGCAGAGCTACAGAGAGGCAGAGGCAGAGGCAGACATAGAGAGGTCCTCTATCCAGTGGTTCACTCCCCAAATGGTCACAGTGAATCCTGGCTATCCAGAGTCAGGAGCCCAGAGCTTCTTTCAGGTCTCTTTCATGGATGCTGTGGCCCAAGGACTTGGGCCATCCTCTGCTGCTTTCCCAGGCACGTTAGCAGAGAGCTGGATCGGATGTGGAGCAGCCGGGACTTGAACCGGCACCCACATGGGATGCCTGCACTGCAGGCAGCAGCTTTACCTGCTATGCCACAGCACTGCCCCCACCATGACATCTTAACTACTGTGCCAAATGCCTACCTCTTTTATTTATTTATCTTTTATTTATTTAATTTTATTTGAAAGAGTATGAGAGAGTGCCATGTGTAATATAATCTCTAGAAATTCGGACTCTTAGATAACTTCTTTATTTCTAATTTAATCTATTGTAAGTGAACATATTCATTAATGTTACAGTGTTTTGAAATTTATTGACTTATTTCATGACTAGCATATGCCTATCTTTTGTGTATTCTGCAATTGGTATAGTGTGCTATAAATTTCAATTAGGTCAAAGTAATTGGCAATATTATTCAGATATCCTGTAGTTTCACTGATTTGTTAATTATTCTGTCAGTTATAGAGAAGGATTCTTAAAATCTTTATTTTAGTTATGTCAGTTTTTGCTTTACTCATATTGAAATTATTATTATTAGGTATTCATACATTTTTGGCAAGTTTACCAATATGAAATGATCTTTTTTTTTTTTTTTTTTGACAGGCAGAGTAGACAGTGAGAGAGAGAGACAGAGAGAAAGGTCTTCCTTTGCCGTTGGTTCACCCTCCAATGGCCGCCGCGGCCAGTGCGCTGCGGCCGGCGCACCGCACTGATCCGATGGCAGGAGCCAGGAGCCAGGTGCTTTTCCTGGTCTCCCATGGGGTGCAGGGCCCAAGCACCTGGGCCATCCTCCACTGCACTCCCTGGCCACAGCAGAGGGCTGGCCTGGAAGAGGGGCAACCAGGATAGAATCCGGCGCCCCAACCGGGACTAGAACCCGGTGTGCCGGCGCTGCTAGGCGGAGGATTAGCCTAGTGAGCCGCGGCGCCGGCCCGAAATGATCTTTTTATATCTGATGATTCTCCTGTCTTGAAATTTACCTTGATATGTGCCCACAAGCTCTCATATGCTGATTTTTGCATGATATATACTTTTCTGTTCTTTATTTTCAGTCTGCCATGTGCATCTCTTATAGACAGCTTATAATTGAGTCTGATTTTTAAACAAAAATCCAGCCTGACAGTCTTTGCCTTTTGTTTGCAGTGTACAATGTGTTTGTACTCATATTTCTTATACTTATTTGATGGAGCTGAATTTATAGTTATTGTTTGTTATTTGCTTTTTATTTGTTTCATCTTTTTGTTGTTGTTCCTCTATAGCTCTACTCTGTTACTACCTTCTTTTGGGTCAAACCATTTTTAGTTTTTCATTTTAGTTCATCATCTATCTTTTTTTTAATTTTTGACAGGCAGAGTGGACAGTGAGAGAGAGAGAGAGAGAAAGGTCTTCCTTTTTGCCGTTGGTTCACCCTCCAATGGCCGCCGCGGCCAGCGCACCGCGCTGATCCACCGCAAGGCGGAGGATTAGCCTAGTGAGCCGTGGCGCTGGCCTTCATCATCTATCTTTGTAAGCTATAGCCTTTTTAATTTTAGTTTACTTTTTTTTTTTTTTTGACAGGCAGAGTGGATAGTGAGAGAGAGAGAGACAGAGAGAAAGGTCTTCCTTTTGCTGTTGGTTCACCCTCCAATGGCCGCCACGGCTGGCGCGCTGCAGCCAGCGCACCGCACTGATCCGAAGGCAGGAGCCAGGTGCTTCTCCTGGTCTCCCATGGGGTGCAGGGCCCAAGGACTTGGGCCATTCTCCACTGCCTTCCCTGGCCACAGCAAAGAGCTGGCCTGGAAAAGAGGCAACCGGGACAGACTCCAGCGCCCCGACCGGGACTAGAACCCAGCGTGCCGGCGCCGCTAGGTGGAGGATTAGCCTAGTGAGCCGTGGCGCCGGCCTTAATTTACTTATTTTAAAAAATATTTGTTTGTTTGAAAGAGTGATAGAGAAAGCAAGAAAAGAGAAAGAGAGCTTTTATTCACTGGTACACTTCCTAAATGCCTGCAACAGCCAGGCTTGGGCCAGGCTGAAGCCAGGAAACTGGAACTCTATTTGGGTCTCCCACGTGGGTTATAGGGACCCGAGTACTTGGTCATCATCTGCTACCTTCCTGGGCACATTAACAGGAAGTTGAATAGAGAACAGAGTAGCTAGGACTTGAACTAGGCACTCTGATATGGAATGTGGGCACCCCACATAGTGTCTTCACCTGCTGTGTTACAATGCCTGTCCCTGCTGTATGGATTACATTATAATATATATAGTCTTATTTTATCATGGCATACTTAGAGTTCATGTTGTACCATGTATCATGTAAATTTCCACCTCATTGTTATCACTATATGTTTTAGATCTGCATTTTGCAACTCCGCTATTCACTGTTACAATATTTGCAGCAAGTATTCCATTGTCTTTTAAAATAGACTTAGAGAAGCAAAAAAGAGGATCTTTTGTATTTATTCACATGGATTTTCTGTTTCAGGAATTTTTCATTTCTTTCTTTAAATCTGGGCTATACTCTTATACTTCTATTAGGATAGGTCATTTGACAGCAAATTGTATTGGCTTTCATTTACCTGGTAGTCTGATGTATATGTATGTATTTTGCCTTCATTGGAATTTTTTTAAAATTTTATTTAAATTTAATTTCATTGTGGTAAATATAGATTGCAAAACTTACATAAAAAAGATTTCAAATAAATGAAAATACAACTCAAAGAACTAGAAAAGCAAGAACAATTCAAACTTTGTTTTGTTTTGTTTTAGGAGAAAAGAAGTAATAAGGATCAGAGTAAGGCTAAAGAGTTGATATTAATATCCAAAGTGATCTATAGAGTTGATCTAATCCCTTTACTAAAATTGATTAACAAAACAGAAAGGTGATTTAAAAAAAAAGATAAAAAGAATAAACAAACCTTCAGTTAGCTAGGAAAAAAGAGAGGATCCAAATAAATAAAATCAGAGATGAAAAAGAGAACATTACAATTGATTGCACAGAAATACAAAGGATCATTTAGGGACTATTGTGAATGACTATGTCAACAAATTGGAAAATACAAAAGAAATAGATTAATTCCTGGGCATATATAACCATGGTTCTATCAAGATTGAACCATGAAGAAACAGAAAACCTAAACACACTGGTAACAAGGAAAATTGAATCAGTAATAAAAAAATCTCTCAAAGAAACCCAAGACTAGATGGCTTCACTACTGAATTCTATCAAACTTTTATTTATTTGAAAGAGTAACAGAGAGAGAGAGAGAGAGAGAGAGAGAGAGAGAGAGATCTTCCATCTGTTAGTTCACTCCAAGAGGCTGCAGTGGTATAGGCTTAGCCAAGCAAAAGCCAGGATCCGGAAGCTTCTTCCAGGTCTCCCATGTGAGTAGCAGGGGCCCAAGCACTTCGGCCATCTTTACTGCTTTCCCCAGGACATTAGCAGGGAGCTGGATTGGAAATGTAGCAGCCGGGACATGAACTGGCACCCATGTGGGATGCTGGCATTGCCAGTGGCTGCTTTACCCACCTTGCCACAATACTGACCCCCTTATCAAATTTTTAATGACCCCTTTATCAAATTTTTAAAGAATAACTAGCACTAGATCTTCTCAAATTATCCCAAAAAACTGAAAGGGAAGGAATTCTTCCAAACTCACTTTATGAGACCTGCAATATATTGATACCAAGACCAGACAATGTCATGACAAAAAAAATTAAGATTAATATCTTATAGAATACAAATTAAAAATTCAGAAAACTGAATCCAACAGCACATCAGAATGCTTATGTACCATGATCAGGTGGGGTTTATGCCAGGGACATGAGCATGGTTCAACGTAGACAAATCAATAAACACAACATACCACATCAATGCAATAAAGGACAAAAACAATAGGATCATCTCAAAAGATGTGGGGAAAAAATCCAAAAAAATTCAGCAATGCTTCACAATAAAAACTCTCTACAAATTAGGTGTAGAAAATATATACCTCATTACAGTTAATGTCATATATAATAAACCCACTGCTAACATAATATAGAATGGGGAAAAGTTGAAAGCATTTCCTCAAGATCTGAAACAAGACAAGGATTCCTGCTTTTACTGCTCTTGTTTAATAATATTGGAAGTCTTAGCCACAGAAATTATGGAAAAGAGGGATAGAAAGGGAATCCAAACTGGAAAGAAGAATTTAAACTGTTTCTGTTTGAAGGTGATATGACTACATACACATCTAAAGACTCCATCAAGAACTGTTAGGACTGGGGATGGTGTTGTGATGTAGTGGGTTAAACCACCATTTGCAAAGCTGGTACCCCATATAAGAATGACAGTTCGAGTCCTGGCTTCTTGGCTTCCAATCTAACTTCTGGTTAATGCAACTGGGAAGGCAAAAGAAGATGACCCAAGTAACTTGGGCCCCTGTGGAAGACCCCCCGCCAACAATGTGGAAGACCAGGATGGAGTTTCTGGCTCTTGGCATTGGCTTGGCCCAGACCTGGCCTTTGTGGCTCTTTGAGAAGTCAACTAGCAGTTGGAAAGTCTCTCCCTCTCTCTATCTCTCTGTTGTTCTGCCTTTCAAACAAATAAAGAAATCTTTTTTTAAAGCTGTTAGAACTGGTAAATTAGTTCAGTAAAGTTGTAGGATGTAAGACCAGCATACAAAAATCAGTACTGTTTCTCTATAATAATGAAATAGTTGAAATCAAGAAAGCAATTACAGTTACAGTAGCGATGAGAAAAATGTAAAATACCTAGAAGTAAATTTAACCGAGGAGGTGAAAGAACTCTACAATGAAAACTGTAAAATACTGATGAAAGAAATTAAAGAGGATACAAAAAAATGGAAAAACATCCTATATTTATGGATTGGAAGATTTTTTTTTCATTTTATTTGAAAGGGAGAGAGGAAGGGAGAGAGAAAAAAATCTCCCATTTGTCACTCCCCAAATGTCCACAGCAGCCAGGGCTGAACCAGACTAAAGTGAGGAGCCTGGAACTCAATCCAGGTCCACCAGGTGGGTGGCAGAGGCTGAAGTGCTTGAGCCATTACCTGCTGTCCCTCAAGGTGTGCATTAGTAGGAAGCTGGATCAGAAGTGAAAGAGTCAGAACTTGATCCAGGCACTCTGATATGGTATGTGGCATCCCAAGCAATGACTCAACCAAGCACCTGCACTGGGAGAATTATTATTAATACTCAAAGTGATCTGCAGATTTGATGTAATCCCTATCAAAATACCAATGACATTCTTTAGGAGAATAGAAAAAACTCTTCTAAAATTTGAATGGAGCCTCAGAAGACCCAGAATAACCAAAGTAATCCTGAGCAAAATGAAAAATGCTGGATACATCATAATATTGGACTTCAAAACATACTGCAAAACTGTAGTAAACAAAGCAGTATGGTACTGGCATAAAGACAGAGATAGATTGATGGAACAGAATAGACAATTCAGAAATGAATCCACATATTTCCAGCCAACTGATTTTTCAATGAAGGCAGGAAGAACATACATTGGAGAATGGACGGTCTGCAATAAATGCTGCTGAGATATTGATATACGGTAAAATAAAACTATACTCCACCATTCCATTCTCTCAACAAATATAAAAATCAACTCAAAATGGATAAAAGACTTAAATGAAAGACCTGAAATTATCACAAGAAAATACAGTGGATGGTGGCTGGCTCTGTGACATAGGGGGTAAAGCCACCACCTGCAGTGCTGGCACTCCGTATGGGCGCTGGTCCCAGTCCTGGTTGCTCCACTTCTGATCCATCTCTCTGCTATGGCCTGGGAATGCTGTCAAAGATGGCCCAAGCAATTGGGCCCCCGTCCCCAAGTGGGAGATCTGGAAGAAGCTCCTGGTTCCTGGCTTTGGATCAGCCCAGCCAAGTATTCTAAGCTCCTGGTTTTGGCCTGGGTCAGCCCCGGCCATTGCAGCCATTTAAGAAGTGAACGAGCAGATGGAAGAGCTGTCTGACTCTCCCTAACTCTTCCTTTCAAATAAATAAATTTTTAAAAATCTTATATACAACTAAGGAAACAACAGAGTGAAGAGACAACCTACAGAATGAGAGAAAATTTTTGCAAACCATTCATATGATAAGGAATTGATATCTAGAATATGTGAGCAACCTTCCACCCCCAAGTAATTCAATTAGAAAATAGATGATCTGGCGCCGGAGTTATGACATAGTGGGTAAAGCCACTGCCTGTGACACTGGCATCTCATATGGGCACATGTTTTTGTCCAGACTGCTCCACTTCCTATCCACTTCCCTGTCAGTGACCTGAGTAAAGCAATGGAAGATGGCCCAAATATTTGTGCTCCTGCTACCCATGCAGGACACCTGGCCCAGCCCCAGCTGTTGTGATCATGTGGGAGCAAACTAGTGAATGAAAGATCTCTTTTTGTCTTTCCCTCTCTTTCTGTAACCCCGACTTTCAAATAAATAAAACTTTTTTTTTAAAAAAGAAAATAGATGGTCTGCATAGACACTTCTCAAAAAAGGATATACAAATAGCCAAGAAGCATATTCAACATTGGTAATCATCAAGAAAATGCAAATCAAAACCACAGTGAGATAACATCAAATAGACAAAATAACAAATACTGGCAAGGATATGGAGAAAGAGAAACTTTTATACAAAATAGGAATGTAGATTAGTATAGCTATTATGAAAGACAGTATGGATGGCTGGCGCCCCAGCTCACTTGGCTAATCCTCTGCCTGCGGCGCCGGCACCCCATGTTCTAGTCCCAGTTGGGGCACCAGATTCTTTCCCGGTTGCTCCTCTTCCAGTCCAGCTCTCTGCTGTGGCCCAGGAAGGCAGTGGAGGATGGCCCAAATCCTTGGGCCCTGCACCTGCATGGGAGACCAGGAGGGGGCACCTGACTCCTGGCTCCTGGCTTCGGATCGGCGCAGCATGCCGGACATAGCGGCCATTTTGGGGGTGAACCAACGGAAAAGGAAGACCTTTCTCTCTCTCACTGTCTAACTCTGCTTGTCAAAAAAAAAAAAAAAACTGTCATATGTTCTAGAAATTCTACTCCTGGGTATAACACGGTACTTCAAAAAGTTGACGGGGCCAGCGCCACGGCTCAATAGGCTAATCCTCTGCCTGCGGTGCCAGCACCCCGGGTTCTAGTCCCGGTCGGGGCACTGGATTCTGTCCCGGTTGCTCCTCTTCCAGTCCATCTCTGTGCTGTGGCCCGGGAGTGCAGTGGAGGATGGCCCAGGTCCTTGGGCCCTGCACCCGCGTGGGAGACCAGGAGAAGCACCTGGCTCCTGGCTTCGGATCAACGCGGTGTGCCGGCTGCAGCGGCCATTGGAGGGTGAACCAACAGTAAAGGAAGACCTTTCTCTCTCTCTCTCTCTCTCACTGTCTACTCTGCCTGTCCAAAAAAAAAAAAAAAAAAAAAAAAGTTGACGAAGGGGCCAGCACTGTGGTGGAGTGGGTTAAGCTGCCATCTGTAGCACTGGCATCCCATATGGGTGCCAGTTCAAGTCCTGGCTGCTCCACTTTGATCCAGCTCCCTGGTAATGTGCTTGGGAAAGCTGTAGAGAATGGCTTACGTCCTTGGGCCCCCACACCCATGTGGGAGACCCTGAAGGATGTCCTGACTCCTGGCCTTGGCTTGCCCCAGCTCTGTCTGTTGCAGTCATTTGGAGAGTGAACTAGCAGATGGAAGATCTCTCTATATCTCTCTCTCTGACTCTCCTCTTTGTAATTCTGTCTTACAAATAAATAAATTTTTTTAAAAAGGTGATGAAAAATGAATTTAAAAATACATTTATTTTGTTGCCCCAAAATTTGAAATCCATGCTATCCAAAGGAAAGGCTATCAATATGTTGAAGAGATTATCTTGGGGCCGGCACTGTGGCATAGTGAGTAAAGCCGCCGCCTGCAGTGCCGGCATCCCATATGGGCGCAGGTTTGAGTCCCGGCTGCTCCACTTCCAATCCAGCTCTCTGCTGTGGCCTGGGAAAGCAGTAGAAGATGGCTTGGGCCCTTGGGCCCCTGTACCCACGTGGGAAACCCAGAGGAAGCTCCTGGCTCCTGGCTTCAGATCGGCGCAGCTCTGGCCATTGCAGCCAATTGAGGAATGAGCCAGCGGATGGAAGACTTCTGTCTCTCTTTTTTAGAAAACTTTTATTTAATAAATATTAATTTTGAAACTACAACTTTTGGATTATAGCGGTTTTCTCCCCCGATAACCCCCCATAACCCACAAACCATCCCATCTCCTACTCCCTCTCCCATCCCATTCTTCATTAAGATTAATTTTTAATTATCTTTATATACAGAAGATCAACTTAGTATATACTAAGTAAAGATTTCAACAGTTTGCACCCACACAGATGCACAAAGTATAATGTACTGTTTGAAGAGTAGTTTTACCGTTAATTCTCATAGTACAGCACATTAAGGACAGAAATCCTACATGGGGAGTAAGCGCACAGTGACTCCTGTTGTTGATTTAACAATTGACACTCTTATTTATGATGTCAGTAATCACCTGAGGCTCTTGTCATGAGCTGCCAAGGCTATGGAAGCCTCTTGAGTTCACAAACTCCGACCTTATTTAGACAAGGCCAAAACCAAATTGGAAGGTTTCTCCTCTCTTAAGAGAAGGGTACTTTCTTCTTTGATGGCCCATTCTTTCCACTGGGATCTCATTCACAGAAATCTTTCATGTAGATCATTTTTTGCCACAGTGTCTTGTCTTTCCATGCCTGAAATGCTCTCATGGGCTTTTTAGCCAGATTCAAATGCCTTAAGGGCTGATTCTGAGGCCAGAGTGCTGTTTAGGGCATTTGCTATTCCATGAGTCTGCTGTGTGGCCCACTTCAATGCTGGATCGTTCTCTCCTTTTTTTTTTTTCTTTTCTTTTTTCTTTTTTAATTTTTTGACAGGCAGAGTGGACAGTGAGAAAGAGAGAGACACAGAGAAATGTCTTCCCTTTCCATTGGTTCACCCCCAATGGCGACCACAGCCAGCGCACTGTGGCCAGCACATGGCACCGATCCGAAGCAAGGAGCCAGGTGCTTCTCCTGGTCTCCCATGGGGTGCAGGGCCCAAGGACCTGGGCCATCCTCCACTGCACTCCCTGGCCACAGCAGAGAGCTGGACTGGAAGAGGAGCAATCGGGACAGAATCTGGTTCCCCAAATGGGACTAAAACCTGGTGTGCTGGCTATACAGGCAGAGGATTAGCCTATTGAGCCATGGCACCGGCCCATTCTCTCCTTTTTTATTCTGTCAATCATTATTAGCAGACACTGGCCTTATTTATGTGATCCCTTTTACACTTAATCCTATATGATCAATTATGTATTTAAACTGATCACTTTAACTAGTAAGATGGCATTGGTGCCTACCAACTTAACGGGATTTGAGTCCCATGGCACGTTTCTAGTTTACCCTTAGGGGTAAGTGTGAGTGAGCATGTGCCAAACTATACGTCTCCCTCTCTTATTTCCACTCTTACTGTTAACAGGGATCAATTTTCAGTTGAATTAAAACACCTAAGAATAATTCTCTGGTAAAGAGTTCAACCTATGTTATTAAGTAGAAAAAGAAAATACTTAAAAGAATAAAATAGTATGCTGTTCCTGGACAGTCAGGACAAAGACTGATCAAGTCATTGTTTCTCAGTGGCAGCTTCACTTCTACAGGTTTCCTTTTAGGTAGCCAATTAGTTGTCATAGATCAGGGAGAAAATATGATATCTGTCCCTTTGGGACTGGCTTATTTCACTCAGCATGATGTTTTCCAGATTCCTTCATTTTGTTGCAAATGACCAGATTTCATTTCTTTTTACTGCTGTGTAGTATTCCATAGAGTACATATCCCATAATTTCTTTATCCAGTCTTCTGTAGATGGACATTTAGGTTGATTCCATGTCCTAGCTATTGTGAATTGAGCTTCAGTAAACATTGAGGTGCAGAAAGCTTTTTTTGTTTGTCAATTTAATTTCCCTTGGGTAAATTCCAAGGAGTGGAATGGCTGGGTCATGTGGTAAGGGTATATTAAGATTTCTGAGGATCTCCAAACTGTCTTTCATAGTGGCTTGACCAGTTTGCATTCCCACCAACAGTGGATTAGTGTGCCTTTCCCCCCACATCCTTGCCAGCGTGTTGATTGTTGATTTTTGTAGGAAAGCCATTCTAAACGGGGTGAGGTGAAACCTCATTGTGATTTTGATTTGCATTTCCCTAATGGTAGTGATCCTGAACATTTTTTCATGTGTCTGTTGGCCATTTGGATTTCTTCTTTTGAAAAATGTCTATTTAGGTCCTTGGCCCATCTCTTAAGTAGGTTGTTCGTTTTGTTGTTGTAGAGTTTCTTGATCTCTTTGTAGATTCTAGTTATTAATCCTTTATCAGTTGCATAATTTGCAATATTTTCTCCCATTCTGTCGGTTGCCTCTTCACTTTCCTGACTGTTTCTTTTGCAGTACAGTAACTTCTCAGTTTGATGTAATCCCAGTTGTTAATTTTGGCTTTGGCTGCCTGTGCCTCTAGGCTCTTTTCCAATAAGTCTTTGCCTGTGCCAATGTCTTGCAGGGTTTCTCCAATGTTCTCTAAAAATTTGATGGTGTCAGTTGTAGATTTAGATCTTTAATCCATGTTGAGTGGATTTTTGTGTAAGGTGTAAGGTAGGGGTCTTGCTTCATACTTCTGCATGTGGAAATCCAGTTGTCCCAGCACCATTTGTTGAATAGACTGTCCTTGCTCCAGGAATTGGTTTTAGATCCTTGATCAAATATAAGTTGGTTGTAAATGTTTGGATTGATTTCTGGTGTTTCTAATCTGTTCCATTGGTCTATCCATCTGTTTTTGTACGAGTACCAGGCTATTTTGATTATAACTGCCCTGAGGTATGTCTTGAAATCTGGTATTGTGATGCCTCCAGCTCTGTTTTTGTTGTACAAGATTGCTTTAGCTATTTGAGGTCTCTTGTGCCTCCATATGAATTTCAGCATCATTTTTTCCAGATCTGAGAAGAATGTCTTTGGTATTTTGATTGGTATCGCATTGAATCTATAATTGCTTTTGGAAGAATGGACCTTTTGATGATATTGATTGTTCTAATCCATGAACATGGAAGATTTTTCCATTTTTTGGTATCCTCTTCTATTTCTTTCTTTAAAGTTTTATGATTCTCATCGTAGAGTTCTTTGGCATCCTTGGTTGTTTATTCCAAGGTATTTGATTTTTTTTCTTGTAGCTACTGTGAATGGGATAGATCCTAGAAGTTCTTTTTCATCTGTGGCATTGTCTGTGTATACGAATGTTGTTGATTTTTTTGTATTGATTTTATATCCTGTTACTTTACCAAACTCTTCCATGAGTTCTAGTAGTCTCTTAGTGGAGTTCTTTGGATCCCTTAAATAAAGAATCATATTGTTTACATATAGGGATAGTTTGACTTCTTCCTTCCCAATTTGTATTCCTTTAATTTCTTTTTCTTGCCTAATGGCTCTGGCTAAAACTTCCAGGACTATATTGAACAGCAGTGGTGAGAATGGGCATCCCTGTCTGGTACCGGATCTCAGTGGAAATGCTTCCATCTTTTCCCCATTCAGTATGATGCTGGCCATGTGTTTGTCATCAGTTGCCTTGATTATGCTGAGGAATGTTCCTTCTATACCCAATTTGCTTAGAATTTTCATTACAAAAGGGTGTTGTTGTATTTTATCAAATGCTTTCTCTGCATCTATTGAGGTAATCATAGGGTTTTTTTTTTAAAAAAAGATTTATTTATTTATTTGAAATATTTACACAGAGAGAGGAGAGGTAGAGAGAGAGAGAGAGAGAGAGGGAGAGAGAGAGAGGTCTTCCATCTGATGGTTCACTCCTCATTTGGCCTCAATGGCTGGATTTGCGCCAATCCGAAGCCAGGAGCCAGGAGCTTATTCCGGGTCTCCCACATGGGTGCAGGGGCCCAAGGATTTGCGACATCTTCTACTGCTTTCCCAGGCCATAGCAGAGAGCTGGTTCAGAAGTGAAGCAGCCAGGACACAAACCAGCACCCATATGGGATGCTGGCACTTCAGGCCTGGGCGTTAACCCACTTTGCCACAGCGCCGACTCTGATCATGTGATTTTTCTTCTGCAGTTTGTTAATGTGGTGTATCACAATGATTGATTTGCAAACGTTGTACCATCCCTGCATACCACGGATAAATCCCACTTGGTCTGGTGGATGATCTTTCTGATGTGTTGTTGAGTTCTATTGGCGAGAATTTTATTGAGGATTTTTGCGTCTATGTTCATCAGAGAAATTAGTCTGTAATTCGCTTTCTCTGCTGTATCTTTAGGAATTAAGGTGATACTGGGTTCATAGAAGAATTTGGGAGGATTCCCTCTCTCTCTCTTTTTTTTTTTAACTTTTATTTAATGAATATAGATTTCCAAAGTACAGCTTATGGACTACATTGGCTCCCCCCCACAAAACGTCCCTCCCACCCGCAACCCTCCCCTTTCCCGCTCTCTCTCCCCTTCCATTCATATCAAGATTCATTTTCAATTTTCTGTATATACAGAAGATCAATTTAGTATATATTAAGTAAAGATTTCAACAGTTTGCACCCACATAGAAACACAAAGTGAAAAACACTGTTTGAGTACTCGTTATAGCATTAAATCTCAATGTGTACAGCACATTAAGGACAGAGATCCTACATGAGGAGTAAGTGCACAGTGACTCCTGTTATTGACTTTACAAAGTGACACTCCTGTTTATGGCGTCAGTAATCTCCCTATGCTCCAGTCATGAGTTTCCAAGGCTATGGAAGCCTTTTGAGTTCTCTGACTCTTATCTTATTTAGACAAGGTCATAGTCAAAGTGGAAGTTCTCTCCTCCCTTCAGAGAAAGGTACCTCCTTCTTTGAAGACCTGTTCTTTCCACTGGGATCTCACTCACAGAGATCTTTCATTTAGGTGGTTTTTTTTTTTTTTTTTTTTTTGCCAGAGTGTCTTGGCTTTCCATGCCTGAAATACTCTCATGGGTTTTTCAGCGGATCCGAATGCTTTTAGGGCTGATTCTGAGGCCAGAGTGCTGTTTAGGACATCTGCCATGTTATGATTCTGCTGTGTATTTAGCTTCCCATGTTGGATCGCTCTCCCCTTTATTTATTCTATTGGTTAGTATTAGCAGGCACTAGACTTGTTTATGTGCTCCCTTTGACTCTTAGTCCTTTCATTATGATCAATTGTGAACTGAAATTGATCACTTGGACTAGTGAGATGGCATTGGTACATGCCTCCTTGATGGGATTGAATTGGAGTCCCCTGGTATGTTTCTAACTCTACCATTTGGGGCAAGTCAGCTTGAGCATGTCCCAAATCGTACATCTCTTCCCTCTCTTATTCCCACTCTTATATTTAACAGGGATCACATTTCAGTTAAATTTTAACACTTAAGAATAACTGTATTAATTACAGAATTAAACCAGTAGTATTAAGTAGAACAGACAAAAAAAATACTAAGAGGGATAATGTATTAAGTTGTTCATTAACAGTCAGGGCTATGCTGATCAAGTCACCGTTTCTCATAGTGTCCATTTCACTTCAACAGGTTTCCTTTTTGGTGTTCAGTCAGTTGTCACCAATCAGGGAGAACATATGATATTTGTCCCTTTGGGACTGGCTTATTTCACTCAGCATGATATGTTCCAGATTCCTCCATTTTGTTGCAAATGACTGGATTTCATTGTTTTTTACTGCGGTATAGTATTCTAAAGAGTACATATCCCATAATTTATGCAGTCTACCGTTGATGGGCATTTAGGTTGGTTCCAGGTCTTGGCTATTGTGAATTGTGCTGCAATAAACATTAGGGTGCAGACCGCTTTTTTTGTTTGCCAATTTAAATTCCTTTGGGTAAATTCCAAGGAGTGGGATGGCTGGGTCGAATGGTTTCTGAGGAATCTCCAGACTGACTTCCATAGTGGCTTGACCAGTTTGCATTCCCACCAACAGTGGGTTAGTGTCCCTTTTTCCCCACATCCTCGCCAGCATCTGTTGTTGGTAGATTTCTGTATGTGAGCCATTCTAACCGGGGTGAGGTGAAACCTCATTGTGGTTTTGATTTGCATTTCCCTAATGGTAGTGATCTTGAACATTTTTTCATGTGCCTGTTGGCCATTTGGATTTCCTCTTTTGAAAAATGTCTATTTAGGTCCTTGGCCCATCTCTTAAGTAGGTTGTTTGTTTTGTTTTTGTGGAGTTTCTTGATCTCTTTGTAGAATCTGGTTATTAACCCTTTATCTGTTGCATAGTTTGCAAATATTTTTTCCCATTCTGTCAGTTGTCTCTTCACTCTCCTGTTTCTTTTGCAGTACAGAAACTTCTCAATTTGATGCAATCCCAATAGTTGATTTTGGCTTTGACTGCCTGTGCTTCCGGGTCTTTTCCAGAAACTCTTTGCCTGTGCCAATGTCTTGCAGGGTTTCTCCAATGTTCTCTAATAACTTGATGGTGTCAGGTCGTAGATTTAGGTCTTTAATCCATGTTGAGTGGATTTTTGTGTAAGGTGTAAGGTAGGGGTCTTTCTTCATGCTTCTGCACGTGGAAATCTAGTTTTCTATTTATTGAATAGACTGTCCTTGCTCCAGGAATTGGTTTTAGATCCTTGATCAAATATAAGTTGGCTGTAGATGTTTGGGTTGATTTCTGGTGTTTGAATTCTGTTCCATTGGTCTATCCATCTGTTTCTGTACCAGTACCATGCTGTTTTGATTACAACTGCCCTGTAGTATGTCCTGAAATCTGGTATTGTGATGCCTCCAGCTTTGTTTTTGTTGTACAAGATTGCTTTAGCTATTTGAAGTCTCTTGTGCCTCCATATGAATTTCAGCATCACTTTTTCTAGATCTGAGAAGAATGTCTTTGGTATCTTGATTGGGATTGCATTGAATCTATAAATTGCTTTTGGGAGAATGGACATTTTGATGATGTTGATTCTTCCAATCCATGAACATGGAAGATTTTTCCATTTTTTGGTATCCTCTTCTATTTCTTTCTTTAAGATTTTGTAATTCTCATCGTAGAGATCTTTAACGTCCTTGGTTAAGTTTATTCCAAGGTATTTGATTGTTTTTGTAGCTATTGTGAATGGGATTGATCTTAGCAGTTCCTTCTCAGCTGTGGCATTGCTTGTGTATATAAAGGCTGTTGATTTTTTTGTATTGATTTTATATCCTGCCACTTTGCCAAACTCCTCTATGAGTTCCAATAGTCTCTTAGTAGAGTTCTTTGGATCCTCTAAGTAAAGAATCATATCGTCTGCAAAAAGGGATAGTTTGACTTCTTCCTTCTCAATTTGTATTCCTTTAATTTCTTTTTCTTGTCTGATGGCTCTGGCTAAAACTTCCAGAACTATGTTAAATAGCAGTGGTGAGAGTGGGCATCCCTGTCTGGTGCCAGATCTCAGTGGAAATGCTTCCAACTTTTCCCCATTCAATAGGATGCTGGCCGTGGGTTTTTCATAAATTGCTTTGATTATATTGAGGAATGTTCCTTCTATACCCAATTTGCTTAGAGTTTTCATCATGAAAGGGTGTTGAATTTTATCGAATGCTTTCTCTGCATCTATTGAGATAATCATATGGTTTTTCTTCTGCAGTCTGTTAATGTGGTGAATCACATTGATTGATTTGCGAATGTTGAACCATCCCTGCATACCAGGGATAAATCCCACTTGGTCTGGGGGATGATTTTTCTGATGTGTTGTTGTATTCTATTGGCGAGAATTTTATTGAGGATTTTTGCGTCTATGTTCATCAGGGATATTGGTCTATAATATTATTTCAGTGCTGCATCTTTCTCTGGCTTAGGGATTAAGGTGATGCTGGCTTCATAGAAAGAATTTGGGAGGATTCCATCTTTTTTTGATTGTTCTGAACAGTTTGAGAAGAAATGGAATTAGTTCTTCCTTAAATGTCTGGTAGAATTCAGCAGTGAATCCATCTGGTCCTGGGCTTTTCTTTGTTGGGAGGGCCTTTATTACTGTTTCAATTTCTGTTTCAGTTATGGATCTATTTAGGTTTTCTATGTCTTCATGGTTCAATTTAGGTAGATTGCATGTGCCCAGGAATCTATCCATTTCTGATAGATTTTCCTGTTTGCTGGCATACAAGTCCTTGTAGTAATTTCTGATGATTCTTTTTATTTCTGTGGTGTCTGTTGTTACGTTTCCTTTTTCATCTCTGATTTTATTGATTTGGGTCTTTTCTCTTCTTTTTTTAGTTATTTGGGCCAATGGGGTGTCAATTTTGTTTATTTTTTCAAAAAACCAGCTCTTCGTTTGGCTGATTTTTTGTAATGTATTTTTGGATTCAGTCCTGTTAATTTCTTATCTGATTTTAATTATTTCTCTTCTCCTACTAGATTTGGTCTGGTTTGCTGCAGTTTTTCTAGGTCCTTGAGATGTGCTGAAAACTCATTTATTTGGTGCCTTTCCAATTTCTTGATGTAGGCACCTATTGCTATAAACTTGCCTCTCAATACTGCTTTTGCCGTATCCCATAAGTTTTGATATGTTGTGTTGTTATCCTCATTTACTTCCAGAAAGTTTTTGATTTCTTGAATGACCCAGTGTTCATTCTGGAGCATGTTGTTCAGTCTCCATGTGTTTGCATACTTTCTAGGGTTTCCTGAGTTGCTAATTTCCAGCTTCATTCCGCTGTGGTCTGAGAAGCTGCATGGTATGATTCTAATTCTTTTAAATTTGCTGAGACTTGCTTTATGGCCTAGTATGTGATCAATCCTAGAGAAGGTTCCATGCACTGCTGAGAAGAATGTGAAGTCTTTAGATGTAGGATTGAAAGTTCTGTAGATAACTGTTAGATCCATTTGGGCAATAGTGTCAATTAAATCTGCTGTTTCCTTGTTGATCTTCTGTCCAGATGATCTGTCTATTTCTGAGAGTGGAGTATTGAAGTCCCCCAGTACTATTGTATTGGAATCTAAGTCTCCCTTTAAGTCCCTTAACATATCTTTTAAATAGACCGGTGCCCTATAATTAGGTGCATATACATTTATAATAGTTACATCTTCCTGTTGAATCGAACCCTTAATCATTATATAGTGCCCCTCTTTGTCTCTCTTAACAGTTTTTGTATTAAAGTTTATTTTGTCTGATATTAATATGGCTACACCTGCTTTTTTTTGGTTTCTGTTGGCATGGAATATCTTTTTCCAACCTTTCACTTTCAGTCTGCTTGCATCTTTGTTAGACAGATGTGTTTCTTTTAGGCAACAAATAGTTGGCTTTTGTTCCTTAAGCCAATCAGCCAATTGGTGTCTTTTAACTGAAGAGTTAAGTCCATTAACGTTTAATGTGACTATTGATACATAGTGACTTTGCCCTGCCATTTTCCCAGAGATATTTTCTAGTATATGCTTTGAGCTTCCCATGCTCTTTTACTGGTAGGTTTTCTTCCTTTACCTTCTTTCATATTGATGGTCGTGTTTCTGTGTTTCTGAGTGTAGCACATCTTTAAGTATCTTTTGCAGGGCCGAGTGGTGGCAAAGTCTTTCAATTTCTGTTTGCTATGAAAGGTCTTTATTTCACCTTCATTCACAAATGAGAGCTTAGCAGGATATAATATTCTGGGCTGGCAATTTTTCTCTCTTAGCACCTATGTTATGTCTCGCCATTCCCTCCTAGCCTGTAGTGTTTCTGATGAGAAGTCTGCTCTGAGTCTAATTGGAGATCCTCTGAGAGTAATCTGACGCTTCTCTTTATGTTTCTTTATGTTTCACTGTGGTGAGTTTAATTACAACGTGTTGTGGTGAGGATCTCTTTTGGTCATGTTTGCTGGGGGTTCTATGAGCTTCCTGTACTAGGATGGGATTCCCTGTCAATTGTTTTGAATAGTTTGAAAAGAATTGGAGTTAGTTCTTCTTAAATGTCTGGTAGATTTCAGCAGTGAATCCATCTGGTCCTGGGCTTTTCTTTGTTGGGAGGGCCTTTATTACTGATTCAATTTCTGACTTGGTTATGGGTCTGTTCAGGTTTTCTGTGTCTTCATAGTTCAATTTTGGTAGTTTGTATGTGTCTAGGGATCTGTCGATTTCTGATAGATTTCTCAGTTTGTTGGCATACAACTCTTTGTAGTAATTTCTGATCACTCTTTATTTCTGTGGTGTCTGTTATTACATTCCCTTTCTCATCTCTAATTTTATTGATTTGGGTCTTCTCTACTTTTTTTGTTAGTTGGGCCAGTGTGTCAATTTTGTTTATTTTTTCAAAAAACCAGCTCTTCGTTTTGCCATTCTTTTGTAATTTTTTTTGGATTCAGTTTTGTTGATTAGTTCTCTACTTTTAATTATTTCTCTTCTCCTACTAGTTTTGGCTTTGTGTAGTTTTTCTAGATCCTTGAGATTCATTGATAGCTTGTTTATTTGTTGTGTTTCCAATTTCTTGATGCAGGCACCTTTGCTATAAACTTTCCTCTTAACTCAGCTTTTGCTGTATCCCATAAGTGTTGATATGTTGTGTTGTTATATTCATTTGCTTCCTGAAAGTTTTTGATTTCTCTTGATTTCTTCTGTGACCCACTGTTCATTCAGGAGCATGTTGCTGTCTCCATGTGTTTGCATATGCTCTAGAGATTCCTGAGTTGCAGATTTCCAGCTTCATTCCATTGTGGTGTGAGAAGATGCATGGTATGGTTTTGATTTTTTTGAATTTGCTGAGACTTGCTTTATGGCCTAGTATGTGGTCAATCATAGAGAAAGTTCCATGCACTGCTGAGAAGAATGTGTATTCTTCAACTGTAGGATGAAAAGTTCTGTAGATATCTGTTAGATCAATTTCGCCCTCCCTCCTTCCTCTCTCCCTCCCTCCCTCCCCCCTCCCTCCCTGTCTGTCTCTGCCTCTCCTTTTCTCTCTGTGTAACTCTGACTTTCAAATAAATAAATCTTTAAAAAAAAAAAGATTATCTGTACTCTCATGTTTATTGCAGCACTATTGACAATAGCCAAGGTATGGAATCAATCCAAGTGTCCATTGATGGATAAAAGGTAGAGAAAATGTGACCCCAAAAGACCCAGAATAGCCAAAGCCATCCTGAGCAAAAAGTATCAAGCTGGATGCATCACATTACCTGATTTCAAAGCACACTACAAAGCTATAGTAATTGAAATAGCATGGTACTGACATAAAAACTATCACATAGGTTAATAGAACAGAATAGGGAGCCCATAAATTCATCCATGCACATACAGCCAACTGAATTTTTTTTTTTTTGACAGGCAGAGTGGACAGTGAGAGAGAGAGACAGAGAGAGAAAGGTCTTCCTTTGCCGTTGGTTCACCCTCCAATGGCCGCTGTGGCTGGCGCACCGCGCTGATCCGATGGCAGGAGCCAGGAGCCAGGTGCTTTTCCTGGTCTCCCATGGGGTGCAGGGCCCAAGCACCTGGGTCATCCTCCACTGCACTCCCTGGCCACAGCAGAGAGCTGGCCTGGAAGAGGGGCAACCGGGACAGAATCCAGCGCCCCAACCGGGACTAGAACCCGGTGTGCCGGCGCTGCTAGGCGGAGGATTAGCCTAGTGAGCCGCGGCGCCGGCCAAGCCAACTGAATTTTTACAGAGTTGCCAAAAACATATATTGGAGAAAGGATAGACTTTTCAATAAATGATGTTGGCAATACTGGACACACATACGCATATATATGTATATATAGTAAAATGAAATTAGATCCTCACCCCTCACTATATGTAAGAATCAACTCAAGGTGGACCAAAGACCTAAATATAAGACCTGTGCCTATGAAATTGCTAGAAGAAAACATAGGGAAAACACTTCAGGGCATTAGTATAGTTGATAGCTTTTTGGGTAAAACCCCCAAAACACCGGCAACAAAAGCAAAACTAGACAAATGGGATTATATCAAACTCAGAAGCTTCTGCATTGTAAAGGAAAAAATTTATAGAGTCAAGAGACATCTGACAGAATGGGAGAAAATATATATATATATATATATATTTTTTTTTTTTGACAGGCAGAGTGGACAGTGAGAGAGAGAGACAAAGAGAAAGGTCTTCCTTTGCCGTTGGTTCACCCTCCAATGGCCGCCGCAGCTGGCACGCTGCGGCCGGCGCACCGCGCTGATCTGATGGCAGGAGCCAGGAGCCAGGTGCTTTTCCTGGTCTCCCATGGGGTGCAGGGCCCAAGCACTTGGGCTATCCTCCACTGCACTCCCTGGCCATAGCAGAGAGCTGGCCTGGAAGAGGGGCAACCGGGACAGAATCCGGCGCCCCGACCGGGACTAGAACCCGGTGTGCCGGCGCCGCAAGGCGGAGGATTAGCCTAGTGAGCCGCGGCGCCGGCCCGGGAGAAAATATTTATAAGCTACTTACCCAGCAAAAGATTAATATCCAAAATATATCAGCAACTCAAAAAACTCAACAGCAAAACAACCAATCCAGTTAAGAAAATGGACAAAGGACCTAAATAGACAGTACTCAAAAGAAAAAATAAAAATGGCCAACAAATATATGAATAAAAAGCTTAATATAACTAACCACATGCAAATCAAAACTACAATGAGATATCACTTCAGCTCTGTCAGAATGGCTGTTACTCTATCAGACAGAGTAACAGGTGAGGATTTGGAAAAAAGAACTCATTTTTTTTTAAGATTTATTTATTTATTTGAAAGGCAGAGTTACACAGAGAGAAAAGGAGAGACGGAGAGAGAGGTCTTTCATCCGCTGGTTCACTCCCCAGTTGGCCGAAACAGAGGTCTCCCACACAGGTGCAGGGCCCAAGGACTTGGGCCATCCTCTACTGCTTTCCCAGGCCACAGCAGAGAGCTGGATCAGAAGTGGTGCAGCTGAGTCTTGAACCGACACCCATATGGGATGCTGGCACTACAAGAGGTGGCTTTACCCACTATGCCACAGTGCCAGCCCCCAAAAAGAGAACTCTTATACACTGTTGGTAGGACTGTAAATCTGTGCAGCCACTGTGGAAAACAATATGGAGATTTCTGATATAGAGATGGAACTCACCTATTATCCATCAATTTCACTTGGAATAAATACAAATGACATGTACAGATTAATGTATCAAAGAGACATCAGCTGTCCCATGTTTATAGTGGCACTGTTCAGAATAGCCAAACTATGGAATAAACCAAGACATGTATCATCAGATGAATGAATAAAGAAAATGTGGTATATATACACAACAGAATACTATTCAGCTACAAACAAAATTAAAATCCTGTCATTTACAGCAAAAGTGGATGGAACTGGAGAACATCATATAGAGTGAAATAAGCTAGACATAAGCCAGACACAGAAAGACAGATACCATATTTGGGAGCTAAAAAAAAAACAAGACAAAACCAAAAAAATTCCAAATTCTCTCTGAACACAAAATGTTAATTACTAGTGGTTGCAAGGGGTGAGAAGAATAAAAGGAGTTTGAATTAACAAAGAATAGGGGAAGCTGGATATGTTTCATAAATTGTAACAAATATACTAATATGAGATGTTAATGATGGGGGTGGCAGGTTGAGGAATATATGGGAACTCTTTGAATTACTGTCTGACAATTTTTTGTTTTGTAAATTTAAAACTATTCTGAAATACAGTGGTTTTTAAACAAATGTTGTATATATACCCAATGGAATATTATCCAACCATAAAAATAAAATCCTGCCATTTTTGGCAACATGGGTAAGCCTGGGGGATATTATGTTAAATAAAATAAGTCAGACACAGAGAGACAAATGCTGTGTGTTTTCATGCTTAAATATTTTTGTAGCTTCTGCTACAAAAATTGATCTTATAGAAGTAGAGAATAGATGGGGCCGGCGCTGTGGCACAGTAGGTTAATCCTCCACCTGCAGTGCCAGCATCCCATATGGGTGCCGGTTCTAGTCCTGGCTGCTCCTCTTCCCATCCAGCTCTCTGCTATGGCCTGGGAAAGCAGTAGAAGATGGCCCCTGCACCCACATGGGAGACCCGGAAGAAGCTCCTGGCTCCTGGCTTCGGATCGGCGCAGCTCTGGCCATTGCGGCCACTTGGGGAGTGAGCCATCGGATGGAAGACCTTTCTCTCTGTCTCTCCCTCTCACTGTCTGTAACTCTACCTCTCAAGTAAATAAATAAAAAACCTTAAAAAAAAAAGAAGTAGAGAATAGAATAGTGATTATTAGAGGCTTGGGTGAATGGGGAGAAGAAGGAGGACAGAGAGAGGAAGAATGATTATTAATGTTCTACAGCTCAGCAGGATAACTGTGGGTAACAACAATTAATTATATACTTGTATTTTCAAATAGCTAGTAGACAGGATTTTGGATGTTTCCAACATTAAGAAATGACAAATGTTTGAAGTGATAAGCCAATTACCCTCATCTGATTATTGAGTTAATATTCATAAGTGGTGTGAAGTAAGGGTCCAGTTTGATTCTTTTGCATGTGAATATCCATTTTTCCGGGGCCGGTGCTGTGGTACAGTAGGTTAATTCTCCTCTGCGGTACTGACATCTCATATGGGCACTGGTTCAAGTTATAGATGCCCCTCTTCTGACCTAGCTCTCTGCTATGGCCTGGGAAAGCAGTAGAAGATGGCCCAAGTGCTAGGACCCCTGCACCCATGTGGGAGACCCCGAAGAAGCTCCTGGCTCCTGGCTCCTGGCTCTGGATCAGCCCAGCTCTGGCTGTTGTGGCCATTTGGGAAGTGAACCAGCAAATGGAAGACCTTTCTCTTTGTCTCTCCTTCTCACTGTAACTCTACCTCTCAAATAAATAAATAAAAATCTTGAAAAAAATCAATTTTTCTACCACTATTTAAAAAAAAAAACCAAACTGTTTTTTTCCCCTTTACATGGTCTTAGGACATTTGTTAAAATCAACTATTGTGAAAGTTTATTTCTTGAGTTTTTTTTTTTTTTTAAGTTAGTTTATTGAAACACACACACACACACATATATATCTTACATTTTCTGGTTCACTCCCCAAGTGCCCACAACAGTTGGGGACTTTGCCAGGTGAAGCCAGAAGCCAGGAATTCCATCTGAGTCTTCCATGTGAGTGGCAAGAACTCAAGTACTTGAGCTGTCACCTGCTGCCTCCCAGCAGGAAACTGAATTGGAAATGGAGGCAGGGCAAGATGTGAGATATGGCTGTCCCAAGCAGCAGTTTAGCCCTTTGCCACAATCCCTGCATGTTGATGTTTTATTCTGTCCTGTTGTTCTGTGTATCCATCCTTAGTACTATACTTTTTTTTTTCACTGTAACTTCATAATAAACTTTGAAATCAGTAAGTGTGATTTATCTAACTTTGTTCTTCATTTTCAAGATGTTTTTAAAATAATAGATGTATTTATTTTTATTTATTTGAAAGGCAGAGTTACAGAGAGGGGAAGAAGCAGAGAGAGAGAGATCTTCCATATGCTGGTTCACTCCCCAAATGGCCGCAATGGCCAGGGTTGGGCTAGGTCTAGGCCAGGCCTAAGGTAGAGCCAGGAGGCTCCTCCAGGTCTCCCATGTGGGTACAGGAGCCCAACCACTTGGGTCACCTTCTGCTGCTTTCCCAGGCACATTAGCAAGGAGCTGGATCAGAAATGGAGCACTGAGAACTTGAACTGGCACCCTTGGCTGGCCCTTCAAGATTGTTTCCACCAGTCTTGGTCCCTTTTAGTTCCGTATCCATTTGAAGATTGCTTTCTCCATTTCTGCAAAAAAACATCATTGGGATTTGATAAGGATTGCATTGAATTTGTGTATTACCTTGGGCAGTATAGTAATCTTAAGATCAAATCTTCTAATTCATCAATACAGAATTTTTTCCTTTACTTATATATCCTTTAATTTCCTTAAGCAGTGTTCTGTATTTTCAGTGTATAAGTATTTCACCTCCTTAGTTAAATTTATTCCTAAGTGTTTTATTATTTTTATGCTATTGTAAATGGAATTATTTTCTTAATTTTCTTTTTGGATTGTTCCTTGCTTGTGTATAGAATACAACTGAGTTTGTATCCTGCAACTCATATTCTTCTACGTATAAGATTTAAGATCATGTCTTTTGAGATGGCTTTACTTTTTCTTTCCAGTTTAAATGTTTTATTCTTTTGATAATTACTCTGGGTTGTACTTCTAGTACTATGTTGAATGAAAGAGATGAAAATGGACATTCTTGTCTTGTTCTTGGTTGTAAGTAGAAAGCTTTCAGTCTTTTTGTGATTGAGTGTGTTAACCTTGGATTTTTCATACATATCTCTATTTGTTTCCTAGGTCTGGTGTTAAACTAAGTACCACAAACTAGGTGCAACAGAAGTTTATTTTCTCATTGTTTTGGGGAACAATAGTCTGAAATCAAGGTGTCTTTAGGGCTATGTTCTCTTTGAAGACACTGGGGGAGATTTTTGCCTCCATCTTTCTAGTTTCTGGTGGTCACTGACAGTCCTGGGCCTTTCGTAGTTTATAGATGCATCATTACAATCTGTGCCTCCATCATCCATGGAATTCTCCCTCTTTGTCTCTATTTTCATTTCCTCTAAGGATCTCATCTTAATTTACTAACTACATTTGCAAAGATCTCATTTCCTAAAAGGTCACATTCTGACATCCAAGAGTTAGCATTGAATATATACAATTAAATCTAACTTGGCCTTCATCAAGTTTAGCGAATTCCTTTTGATTCCTAGTTTATTGAATATGTTTTTAAATTGTGAATGAATATTGGATTTTTAAAATTTTTTAAAAGATTTATTTATTCACTTGAAAGAGTCACACAGAGAGAGAAGGAGAGGCAGAGAGAGAGAGGGAGGTCTTCCATCCACTGGTTCACTCCCCATTTGGCCACAATGGCTGGAGCTGTGCCAGTCCAAAGCCAGGAGCCAGGAGCCAGGAGCTTCCTCCAGGTCTCCTACACAGGTGCAGAAGCTCAAGGACTTGGGCCATCTTCCACCACTTTCCCAGGCCATAGGAGAGAACCAGATTGGAAGTTGAACAGCCGGGATTCAAACTGGTGCCCATATGGGATGCCAGCACTGCAGTGGCTTACTTGCTAGGCCACAGTGCTGGCCCTAAATATTGGATTTTTTAAAAAAAGATTTATTTATTTGAAAGGCAAAGTAACAGAAAAAGAGGGAGAGACAGAGTGAGAAAGAGACCTCTGCTGGTTTACTCCCCAGATCACCACAATGGCTAGGGCTGGGCCAGGCTGAAGCCAGGAGCCCAGAACTCCATCCAGGTCTCCCATGTAGGTGGCAGGGGCATAGGTACTTGTGCCATCTTCTGCTGCTTTCCCAGGTGCATTAGAAGGGAGCTGAATCAGAAGTGGAACAGCTGGGATTTGAACTGTCTGATTTGGGATGCTGGTGTTGCAAGTGGTAGCTTTTTTTTTTTTTAAGATTTTTATTTTATTTGAGAGGTAGAGTTACAGACAATGAGAGGAAGAAACAGAGAGAAAGGTCTTCTTTCCATTGGTTCACTCCCCAGATGGCTGCAACAGCCAGGCTGCACT
This sequence comes from Oryctolagus cuniculus, assembly GCF_051225735.1. Lineage (NCBI taxonomy): Eukaryota > Metazoa > Chordata > Mammalia > Lagomorpha > Leporidae > Oryctolagus > Oryctolagus cuniculus. The sequence continues at coordinate 127,442,918 of NC_142873.1, forward strand.
GATCTGAAGCCAGGAGCCAGGCGTTTCCTCCTGGTCTGCCACGTGGGTGCAGGGACCCAAGCACTTGGGCCATCTTCTACTGCTTTCCCAGGCCATAGCAGAGAGCTTGGTTGGAAGTAGAGCAGCTGGGACTTGAACCAGCGTCTATGTGGGATGCCGGCACCTCAGGCAGAGGATTAACCTACTGCGCCGCAGCGCCAGGCCTGCAAGTGGTAGGTTAATCTGCTCTGCCACAACACTGGGCCCCAAATACTGGATTTTGTCAAAGGCTTTTTTTGTACCTGTTAAGGTGATTTGTGTTTTTTTCTTTATTTTATGAATATATATTACATTGAGTGTTTTTTTGTTGTTGTTGTTGTTGTTGAACTACTCTGACATTGAAATAAATTCCATATGGTCATGGTATACAGTCCTGTTAATATGCTGCTGAATTCAAGTAGCTTGTACTTTGGTGAGAATTTTTTAATGTATATTCATGAAAGATAATGGTCTGGAGGCCTGGTGTTGTGGCACAGAGGATTAAACCACTGCCTTTGATATAAGCATCCCATATCAGATTCCAGGAACTTAATCCAGGACTTGCACATTGTGTCAGGGACCCACCTACTTGAGTCAGTCACCGCTGCTTCCCAGTATCTACATTAGTAGGAAGCTGGAATTGTGAAACAGAGCCAGAACTGAAACCCAAGATCTCCAAAGTGGGAGACAGTCATCTTAGGCACTAGGCCAAATGTTCACTATTTATCTAGTTATTTATTTATTTTTCGGATTTATTTATGAAAGGCAGAGTTACAGAGAGAAGGGGAGAGACAGAGACTCTGACTTGTTGCTTATTTGAAAACATATTGTTGAATTTCTACATATTTATGAATTTTCTAGTTGTCCTTATTTCTAATTTCATTCCATTGTAGTTGGAAAAGATACTTTGTATGATTTTAGTCTTTTTAAACTTATTAAAACTTCTTTTTGTGGCCTAATATAGTTCCTGAAGAATTACTCCTATGTACTTGAGTAAAATGTTCTGTGTAAGTCTGGTATAATTGGTGTGTAGTGTTGCTCAAGTCCTCTGAAGTCTGACTATGATTATAGAACTATCTACTTTTCCTTTCAATTTTGCCCATCTTTCCTTCATGTACTTTGGGGCTCTGTTGTTAGGGACATATATAATTGTTATATCATCTTGATAATTGAAACTTTATCAATACGTAATATCCTTCTTTGTCTCTTGTAACCTGTTTTGATTTAATATCTATTTTGTCTGTTAATAGTACAGCCAGTACAGGTCTTCTTAGGTTGCTATTTGTACAGAATATATTTTTTCTATCTTTACTTTAAACTTTTTTGTGTCTTTGTAGCTGAAGTTAGTATTGTAGAGAAGATAAAGATGCATCTTGTTATGTTTGTGCTTTTTAATCAGGAGCAAAGCTGGGATTTGAACCCAATCATTCTGATACGAATGCAGGTGTCCCAACCAGTAACTTAACTGCTGGGCCAAACATCCATTACTGGTGCCTTGTTTCTATCCTAGTATTTATGTTCTTACCCAGATACAAAGCCTTTTGATCTTATTTACAAACTAGTATCTGTAATGGTAAAGATTGTACCAAGATGTCAGGACTTGTGGGACTGAGGTGACTTGTGTGTACAACTATAGATGAAATCACAGTGTGTACACAGTTCTGAAACCATAGTATAATCATTTTGTAGGTCATCACGAACTCCTAAGACATACTTAATAATAGTAATTGCCTCTGGGGAACTGGAGACTTTCACCTCCTATGATACAATTCATATAGAATTCAGCATAATTTATATTTATGTAACTTTTATCCTTTTTGAAATTCAAAAAAATTTTAAATAGTTTCTGGAAAACAAATTGAATAGCTGTTATATATATGATCATTTCACCATCCCCTGATATTGTCCAGTTAGGTTGACTCAGTCTGGAGATGCCTTCATAGCAGTTTTACTGTTATACCCCTAAACACTGGTTCCATCACAAATAATTCAACTGGAAGACCTGAGAAGCTGAAATTTGCAGTTCAACACAAATACACACACATACCACAACACAGTACAAGTAGCAGGAAGAAAGAAAAAAGTTATTAAAAATCATTATGAATGCTTACTTAAAGAAAATTGGAAAGTAAATGGAATTAAGTATCTCATATAGGAAGATTGACCATCATAGCATTTCTGGACGTTGTAACCCCAAATGCTTTTCAAGCAGAACTCTGACGCTCTGTCTTGGGGCTGTTCTGCCTTAGTGATGCTCACATCAGTTGAGTGCAATCACAGCTTCTTACTCAGGCCAAAAGCTCATCATAGACTCTTCTATGCATTACATACAGTATATCAGGAAATTCTGATCAGTTTATCTTTAGTGTATACTCAGAATCCAACTGCTTCTCATCACCTCCACTGCTAACACTTTGGTCCATTTCTTTCCTCTTATTTACTGTAGCTTTCTTCTACCTTATCATCTTCCCCTTATTCATGCTCCCCTCCCCCAAATGAATTCCCAAGAGAGCATTCAGGGCGATACTTGCAAAACACAGGTCATATCACAGTAGTTCTCTGTTTAAAACCTTGTTCTGGTTCCACATTTTTCAGGATAAAAGCCAGAAAGAGACCTTTCTACAGTGCCCAGCGAGATCTGTGCCCTTTTTTCTCTTTGACCTCATTTCTCATAATTCACTTCCTTATTGTGCTCCAGCTCTACTAGCCTCCTTACTGTTCTTTGAATATGGTACACCTGCTTTCCTCCTTCAGGTATTTTGCATTGGGTATTTCTTAGTCTGGAACACTTTTCTCCAGGCTATTACCTCCTCCTTCAAGTCTGCTCAGATGTTGTCTCAAATAAGGCCTACCTGACAACTTTATTTAAAATTGCAACTTGCGTTCTGATCTTCCTTTTGCATTTTAATTTTCTTTATTTTTTTTTCAAGCAATTCTTATCTCCTAATAGATTATGTAATCTTTTTACTTACTATGTTTGTTGTTTAGTGTCTGTATAACCCCTTAAACTAGAAGTTCTAGGAAAACAGAAATCTGTATCTGAGCTGGTTCCCTCATATCCCAGTTGCTTCAATGGCATATAGTTAGTGTTTGATTATTTGTTGAATGAATTTGTGTAAGGTAATGAACCAAAAGCATTTCACCCTTGATAGGGGCCTGAAGTCAGTCTCACTGTATGGACGTGGCCTGAGGGAAGGCTAACATTTCTGTGAACAAAAGCAAGAAAAAAATGGCCCCTGTTGCATAGGTTTTTGACTTATGGAGCTATGTTTCTGCTTTCCTCCAAGGGTTACAGAATGCAGAAAGAACTCCATATGCTGCCCATATGTTCAGTATTATTGGAGGATTTAACTGCAGAGTAGCAATCCAGAAGAGCGGATGGGAGACTGTGCTGGACTAGGAATCCCTGGTTGTGAATTTGTGTATGGGGTAGGTGGAGACAACCAAAAAAGCTACTAGGTAGCAGCCAGAAGAAAGCTAAGTTTCTCTCTGTGATAATTAGGACCAAGAGTTGAGTAGGGACTGGGCAGAGAAGAACCATGGAGGCTTGAAGCTCTGGAAGGTGGGGGAAGAGGGAGGAGGACCCAGTGACTAGCAAGGAGGTGTACTAGGAAAGTAAGTGTTAAGGGGGTTTAAAGAGTTGATACTGAGACATGTGTTTCGGACTTTCTTTTTTTTCTGTAAAATAAGATAAAATCTAGATTGTTTTGATGTTAGTGAACTCTTCCCATAGAATGGGAAGAGATGATATGCCCTGAGTCAGAGCTGGCACAGGGTGAAAATAGATTGCATGTGGCAATATTTGATGTCTGAATTACATATAATTAGGAAGACTAGTGATGGAGTTAGCTAAAAGTTGGATTTGAAATGAGGAGATCATTTGTGTAAAATGGTAAGTACAAACATCAGGCTAGAGTTGAGTTGGTGTGCATGATGTTAAGAGAACCCACATAAAGAACTATTTTAAGAAGCTTAACTGTGACTTGAAGGAAATTTAGGATTTTTTTAAAAAAATATGTTTGGAAGGCAGAGTTAGAGAAAGAGAGAGAGAGAGGAAAAGATAGAAATCATCTATTTGCGGGGCTGGCACTGTGGCACACTAGGTTAATCTTCCGCCTGCAGTGCCAGCTCCCATATGGGCACCAGTTCCAGTCCTGGTTGCTCCTCTTCCAATCCAGCTCTCTGCTGCAGCCTGGGATAGCAGTAGAGGATGGCCCAAGTGCTCGGGCCCCTACACCCTCATGGGAGACCAGGAGGAAGCATCTGGCTCCTGGCTTTGGATCGGCACAGCTCCAGCCGTTGCAGCCATTTGGGGAGTGAACCAATGGAAGGAAAACCTTTCTCTCTCACTGTCTGTAACTCTACCTGTCAAATAAATAAATAAAAAATCTTAAAAAAAAAAAAGAAAGAAAGAAGTCATCTATCTGCTGCCTCACTCCCCAAATGCCTGCAACAGCCAGGGTTGGGCCAGGCCAAAGCCAGGAACCAAAAGCTTCTTTCAGATGATGCAGGGGCCCAAGGACTTGGGCCATCTTCCACTGCTTTCCCAGGCACTATTGTGGGAGCTGGATAGAAAAATGGAGCAGCCGGGACTTGAACCAATGTCTCTAGGGAATGCTGGCACTGCAGGCAGTGGCTTTACCCGCTATGCTACAGTGCCAGCCCCTAAATCTTCTATAATTAAAGAGATACTTAGATAAGGGCATTTGATAAGTGTTAGTATTATCTAAGATATGGTACAACCTTGGCTATATGGATCATCATGCTGTTCTAGCTTCCCTCATCTGCTAATCCTCATATGTACCAGTCCCGCTGAGCAATTGCTGAGCCCCAGACATGCCCTGTTATTCCATGTATGCACCATACCATGCTCTCTATGTGCAGTGCCTCATTTTCTTCCCCTGAGCCAATTCTTTAGGACATCGATCAGATGCACCTCCTCCCTGAAAGCAATAAATAAACCAACCTCACTCGGCTACCTGTACCAGACATGAAACCAAACCTCCCACTGCTGTTCATCAGTCTGTTCCACTGGTGTGTTCTGAGTCCTAGAGGGCAGGCTCAGTATTTCACAAGTTTCTTTATTACCAGCTGGTACTTTCTTTGTAGTGGATTCTCAATAATCATTTTTGAAATTAATAATTGCAGGGATAGTTGAGGAATTATCCCACATACATCAGAACTTTTAGAACTATAGCAATCTTTTTAGACCTCTGTGCTTATTTGTTAACTTTATAAAAAGTTAACTGAGCAAAATTTAATAATCTTTGAAGATTTTAGAGGAATATCATGACTCAGATGCTGAAGTCTCGTGTTGCCCTCAGGGCTCACTGGTAGGTAGAGGACTGTTTACACTGATGCTGAATGGCTTCACCTACTGTGATTGGGAGTTATTAAGTTTGTTTTATGTGGCTTTTACTTTTTTACTTTATTCTTCTTGGTCCCTGTTACTTTAGCAGCCATTCTTCACACTTTTCATTTTCTTCTCTTAATTAGATGAATCTCCTGTAGAATTTGTTTGGAAAACTAAGCATATTCTTTAGATGAAAATAAAAGTAAACAGAATATATAGGGCTCTTCTGGGAATAAGTCTTTGTACCTTGGTACATAGGTTCCTCAGCTCTATCTGTTCACTCCTTCAGCTTCTTCCAGGGTTGAGCAGTACAATAACAAGGGCAAAGTCAGAACTTGATCCTTCATAGTATGCAGTCTAATTTGACTTGGCAGCTCATTCCCTTCTGTGGTTCTTAGTTATATCTCAGGTAATGATTCTTTTTCACTTACTTTACAATTTGAATGATATATTTTTTAAAAGATTTATTTATTTGTTTGAATGGCAGAGTTAGGGAGAAACAGAGAGAGAGAGAGAGAGAGAGAGAGAGGGAGAGAGAGAAAGGGAGGGGAGGGGAAGGGAGAGATCTTCTCTCCCCTGGTTCATTCCCCAAATGACTGCAACAGCTGGGCTGGGCCAGGTTGAAGCCAAGAGCCAGGAATTCCATCAGGGTCTCATGTGGCTGACAGGGGCTCAAGCACTCAGATCATTTTCCACTGCTTTTCCAGGTGCATTAGCAGGCAGTTGGGTCAAGAGTAGCGCAACTAGGACTCAAACCAGTACTCCAATGGGATGCTGGCTTCACAGGTGATGGCATAACCTTACTGTACCACAATGCTGGCCCCTGAATTAAGTATTTTGTGTATAAGTAATAGGGCAGGATTAAACAAAGGGTTTTGTTTTAGCCCCCTTGTGTCTTGTATTGGATTATAACTAGAATTACATGATTTGTTTTAAGATAAAGGTTACAGGCCGGCGCCATGGCTCAATAGGCTAATCCTCCACCTGCGGTGCCAGCATACTGGGTTCTAGTCCCGGTCGGGGCGCCAGGAGCCGGATTATGTCCTGGTTACTCCTCTTCCAGGCCAGCTCTCTGCTGTGGCCCGGGAATGCAGTGGAGGATGGCCCAAGTGCTTGGGCCCTGCACCCACATGGGAGACCAGGAGAAGCACCTGGCTCCTGGCTTCGGATCAGCGTGGTACACTGGCTGCAGTGCACCGGCCACAGCGGCCATTGGAAGGTGAACCAATCGTAAAGGAAGACCTTTCTCTCTCTTTCTCTCTCTCACTGTCCACTCTGCCTGTCAAAAAAAAAAAAAAATGATAAAGGTTACAATAAATAATAAAGATAATGAAGTGTATGTCTTTTCTTTTTCTCTCCTGTAGGAAATACAGATGAAGAGGACTGCAATTGAAGCTTTTAATGAAACAATTAAAATATTTGAGGAGCAGTGTCACACACAAGAACAACATAGCAAAGAATATATTGAGCGATTTCGTAGGGAGGGGAATGAAAAGGAGATTGAACGGTCAGTCTTCATCATTTCTCCAAGTGTACCAGTGAGACAAGACTTCTTTTCTCCGCAGTAATTCACGTCTTGACTGCTTTTACCCCCTCAAACTGCACAGTCCTGCCTTATGGAACTACTTGCTATTGCCACTGATGGCACCAAACTGAACCTCCTCTGTGTGCTCTTTCTCCTTTTTCTCGAATTATTAACTCCTTTTCATCCTTTAAGACTCAGCTTAGACATGACTTTTTCCAGAAATATCTTCCCTGATTCTCCAGCCCAGCTTAGGGTTTTTTGTTTTTGTTTTTGTTTTTGCTGATGCCCCTATGGTGTCTGGTCCTGATTCCAAGTATAATGTTTCCTGAATGCCATGCCCACTCAGCTGCTAGCTAGTTAAGAGAGTAGGCAGGAGGCATATTTTCTCTGATAGGCCCAGCTCCTGTACTGGTGTCAGGGAGAACATAATGGGTGTTCACTGAATAATTTTTTGAACTGGAAATCAGTTTCAGCAGCAGTCTGAGAATAAATTGGAACAGAACAAGACTTTACACAGGAAGATCAGCCTGACTGTTACAGATGCCTGCAGTGATTGTAGTCATCAGGTTAAAAGATGGTGATGGCTTGGATCAAAGCAATAGCCGTAAAGCAGGAGGAGTTTAGAAATGCTGAGGAGTTGATCCCTGATCAGATACAAAGGTGTGGGAGAAGTCAAAGATTATCCCTAGATTTCTGTTGTAAGTGACTTGGAGATGGTGTTATTCATCAAAATAGGAAGTGCATGAAGAGAGTTCAAGGTTGGAACAGTGGGTTTGGAATTCCTGTGAGAACCCAAATGGAGCTGTCTGAGATGCAGGCAGTTGGTTATTTGAATTTGGAACTCAAGAAAGATAAAGGATTTGTGATACATAAGTACATCTATGATGGTAGATGCTAAGAATGAGAAGATTATACAGGGAGAGCATATTGGATTTGGCAGTTAGAAGGATACTGGAAGCCTAGAGTATTAGAAGGCTCAGAAATAGTGGTCTGAAGAATGAAAAGGCATGGAAAAGTGAGTAATGAAAAAACAAGTTACAAGTCATATGCAATGACAAGACTGTTTCTCATGTTGTCACCACAGCATGAACATGGAGCTGAGTGCTGTGAGGTGGTATAGCTTAATGGGGCCATTTACCAACTGTGTTATCTTGGGTGGGTTACTTAACTTTTCTTGAGTCTGTTTCATCCTCCATTAAACTGTGGATAATATGGAATGCTGTGAGAATTAAGTGATAAATATCTTGGCGCATGTTAGGCTCTCAAATAGTAATTGCTAATAATAAAGGCAAAGAAAAGTACTTGTAGTTTAGTTGCAGATAAAGTGGTGTGAAATTCTAATAATAAGCTTTCTAATATGTAAAAAAATTCTAATAGGAATGTAAATCTACATATTATTGAGTGACAAGTGAGTAATATGAGCAGTTATTATTGTAGTTGTTCAGAGCATGGCAAAACTTTATGCTGGAAGAGCTTGTAGTCATCATCTATTAATATGCCAGCCAATGTTCTAGAACTCTTATATGTGCTGTCACATTTAATTAACACAATAACATTGTAAAGTAAATTGATACCTACTTTAAACAGAGGACAAAATGAAGGCACAGAGAAGCTAAGCAACCTTCCTGCAGCTCTACAGTAAATGACAAGGCAGAGATCCAAAACTGAGTAGGCCATTGCTCTTAACAATGAGCAAAGCCGTTGCTCTTTACTGCAGGGCGCTACCACTTAAATACCATGCATGTAGCTGTACTTGCTCAGTCATGGCTGGATCCAGGAACCAAACAAGATAATTGTGATTCTTTCTTACATTTTCTTTTGGCTCAGTTTTCATCTGGGTTGGTCTTATCCACAGGCAGCCTTTCCCTGTGAGGTGGCAGAAGAGCTGGGAGTCTTAAAATCACATATGCATAACTTAGCGACCCCAGTAGAAACAGAGAATCTCTTTTTACAATAGTTCCAGCAAAAGTCCTAGAATTGACTCTCATTGAGTCAGTTGAAGTCTTTCTCCTGAAGCAGTCAGTGTGGCCTGTGGGAAAGGGTGGGCTGACTGGAATACTCTTTATTGGCCAGTCTGGGCCTCGTGTGTCTCTCACCCTGGATCTGAGATGGGGGCAGGGAATCCTTACCTACCTGTTCTTAGAAGAATAAGAATGGATACAGGCCAGGCAAAAACAACAGCTGTTCACCACAGTTAAGATATCAGAACCGTGTTTGCATTATAGGAACCTTCTGTTTGGTTGCTATTTTTGCCTTAATTTGTCAAATATTTTCACAGAATTATGATGAATTATGACAAGTTGAAATCACGTCTGGGTGAGATTCACGATAGCAAAATGCGTCTTGAGCAGGATTTGAAGAAACAAGCTTTGGACAACCGAGAAATAGATAAAAAAATGAATAGTATCAAACCTGACCTGATTCAGCTGCGCAAGATCCGAGATCAGCACCTTGTGTAAGTTGTCAGAGGTGGTGTGGCGAGAGACACACTGGCATCGGATTACTATGGGCATTAGAGATGTTACAGTTGGGAGAAGAGATTTATAATTGAGAACTGGCCAGTGAGATGGCAAGAACTTAGGAAAGCAGGTATATTGTAGGACATTCCAGAGTTCACTTGAAGTCAATGTGTGGGGCAAATCAGATGTAGAACTCAGTAGCATACAGGTGCTTTGGAAGTGTCAGAAGGTGGCTGTGGCACAAGCAAAGTGCTATCAGTGAGAACGTACAGTTAATGTTTGCCTAAAACATGAAAACCAGAATCTTTGGTGTGGACCATAGAGAGAGAAAACACTCTTCAGAGGCACAGGAAAAAACACTGACAGTGGGAGCCTATAAGTAACAACACAGTACAGTCTTTGAAAGGATTTTTATATTTAAGAAATGAGACTCTGTTTTTAAATAATAGAAATATCTCTCTAGCAGACACTTAAAATAATTTGAGTAGTGAAACCCAATTTTTTTAAAAAAGATTTATTTATTTGAAAGGCAGAAATACAGAGAGAGAGAGGGAGAGAAAGAGAGGTCTTTCATCCTCTGATTCACTCCCCAGATGGCCGCAATGGCTGGAGTTGGGCTGATCCAAAGCCAGAAGCCAGGAGCTTCTTCCTGGTCTCCCACGAGGATGCAGGGCCCAAGGACTTGGGCCATTGTCTACTGCTTTGCCAAGCCATAGCAGAGAGTTGGATCGGAAGCGGGGCAACCAGGCCTGGAACTGGCGCCCATATGGGATGCCAGCACTGCAGGCGGCAGCTTTACCTACTACAACACAGTGTTGGCCCTGAAACCCAATGTTTTAAATTAGAGAAAACTGATTTAGCCAAACATAGTCATAGTAAGGATGTTATCTAAATATAGAGTCAAAGATTATTGTTGGAATGAAATGTGTGGATTAGATTTTTAGAAGTCCAATGCGCTATCCATTGCACAACAGAGCCAAGTGCCGGATTAGATTTTTAGAAGGACAAATAGGGGCTGGCACCATGGCTCACTTGGTTAATCCTCTGCCTGTGGCACTGGCATCCCATATGGGCACCAGGTTCTAGTCCAGGTTGCTCCTCTTCCAGTCCAGCTCTCTGCTGTGGCCCAGGAAGGCAGTGGAGGATGGCCCAAGTGCTTGGACCCCTGCACCCGCGTGGGAGACCAAGAAGAGGTACCTGGCTGCTGACTTCGGATCAGTATAGCTGTTGTGGCCATTTTGGGGGTGAACCATCGGATGGAAGACCTTTCTCTCTCTCTCTCTCTCACTGTCTGTAACTCTACCTGTCAAATAAGTAAATTAAAGAAAAAGGACAAATAATTGCTTCATTGAAGGCTAGATCCATGAGAAAAGAAAATGTGTTAGATTTAGTTTTGAGTAATGAAAGTACTATTATGAAATAATATTTATAGGTAGGCTTCATGCATGTAACACCACTCAGTTCAAACTCCTGGCAGGGGAAAATCAAACAATGACTTCTAATTCTGGGTTTCTTTGTGTGAGAATTTCAAGGTTTCTTTGTGTGAGAAGGAAGGTAGTAGGGGATAAAATATAGAACTAGAGATTGAAATAATAACAGGTGAGTTTCAATAGAGGAAAATTTAAGATAATGTTTTGGGTGGTAATCAGGTAGAGCTATACTGTTCTGAATAGTTTTTAACAACACCCCTTTTAAGAGATCATTTGCAATTGTGGCAAAAAACAAAAAGTCAAACAAGTGTACATAGTATACTGAAGAACTATGTAAACAAAGCAAGAACATGCCTTATGTAAAAGAAGAATGTTTTTGTTCTTGTAATGCTTTTGTGGTTCTGGTTATGTCATGAAGCTGAAGAGAGGTCACAAAAGACTATGCTGTGGCCAAATGGAAACACTTCTTTGCCCTGAAAAGTGCTAGAGATATTAGGAAATGTACAATCCCAAGGGGATAAATAAGTGTGGAGTCTTTGTCCAGTCAGCTGCTGTAATAAAATACCATAAATTGGGTAGCTTATAGACAAAAAAATATTTCTTACTGTTCTGGAGTCTGGTGAGTGTAAGATTAAGACAGTGATAGATTTGGTATTTTTTTTTTAATTTATTTTGAAAGAGGAGTAACAAAGAGAAGTAGAGCAAGAGAGAGAGGTCTTCCATTCTGCTGGCTTACTCTCCAAATGACTGCAATGGTCAGAGCTGAGCTGATCCGAAGCCAGGATCCAGGAGCTTCCTCTAGGTCTCCCATGCAGGAGCAAGGCCCAAGGACTTGGGTCATATTCTACTGCTTTCCCAGGCCATAGCAAAGAGCTGGATCATAAGAGGAGCATCTGGGACACAAACCAGTGCCCATATGGGATGCTGACACTGCAGGCTGGAGCTTTAACCTGCTGCACCACAGCACTGGCCCCAGATTTGGTATTTGGTGAGGGCCTGCTTTTTGATTCATACATGGCTCCTAATATATGTGTCCTCACATGATGGAAGAAGTGATAGTTCTCTCTCAGGCCTCCCTTTTGAGGCCACAATGGCATTCACAAAGGTTCTGCCCCTATGACCTAATCACCTCCCAAAGTCCCCACTTCTTAATACCATCACTTTGGGGTTTAGGATTTCAGTATATGAAATATAGGACAACATCAACATTCATATCATAGCATGTGGCAAACCAGTTATTGAAATTTCCTTTATTGGGGTTAGGTAAGCTAAATGTAAAAGTTTAGATAACATCATGGACAGCAGAGTCATGCTCTGCTTGCTAGTAAGGACAGCTGCAATGTTGAGGGAGACACATCCAGCAACTACCTCTTTGGAAGGGTTGCTTCAAGGATAGTCTATACTTTGATATTTCTAACAGAGAATTGTCTCTAGGCTTCATGAACTTGAGCTAATGCTGAACTTTGTATATCAGTCCTGAAGAACCTGTGTTGTTGCATGATACTGAGCATTGTTTCTCTTTGGTTCTGATGAATAGGTTGGAATTCTGTAATACCCGAATACTCTCTTTGTGTGTGGACATTTCCCTGACTTCTCACTGCATAACCCACAAGGATTTTTTGAGATTCTCTGCTGAGATCCTGATGTACTATTTCTAGGATATTTTTGAATGTTAAGATATATAATGTATCTTTTTATTCTTATTTTATATTCTTACATATAAAAGAAAACATTTCTACTATAAAGTTCTATTTACTTGAAGCTCAAAAATGGGAAAGATCTATCTGCGGTAAAGAATTAAGAATAGTGATTGCTTATGGTGGGGGTATTGATGGGAAGATGGCATGAGGGAAACTTGTGGCATCCTAGAAATATTCTGAATCTTCATCTGAGTTGGGTTACATGGGCTTATACAAACATGCAAATTAATCAAGAATGGGCATTTGTCCTGGTGGTTAGGATGACTCTTGGGATGCCTGTATCCTTACTGGAGTGTCTTGATTAGATTCCCAGCAATGGCTCTGATTTCCACCTTCCTGTTAATGTGCACCTCGGGAGGCAAGGGAGATGGCTCAAGCATTTAGGTCTCTGTCACTCATCTGAAAGATGTGGATTGAGTTCCCAGCTCCCAGTTTTGGCCAGGCATAGCCTCAGTGTTGCAGGCATTTGAGGAATGCACCAACAGACGGAAACTATCTCTTTCCTTTGCTCTCTTTCTCTGTCTCTCAAAAGAAAAAAATGAAACAAGCAGTTAGTATGTACATAAAAGATTTATGTACTTTATATATATTACAAGTCAATACATACATTAAAAGTATAAAATACATTAGGTTTAAAATTTCCTTTCAGAAAAGGATTTTGGAGGGCTGGTGTTGTGGCAAAGTAGGCATCCTATATGTGCCAGTTTGTGTCCTAGCTACTCCACTTCCATTTGAAAGGCAGAGTTACAGAGAGAGAAGGAAAAGGAGAGTGAGAGTGAGAGTGAGAGTGAGAGAGAGAGAGAGAGAGAGAGAGAGACTGAGATCTTCCCATCCACTTGTTCATTCCCCAGATGGTCAGCTCTGGGCCAGGCTGAAGCCAGGAGCCAGGAACTCCATCTTGGATTCCCAGGTAAGCTGCAGAGGGCCAAGCACTCAAGCCATCTTCTGCTTTCCCAAGCAAGTCAGCAGGGTGCTGGATTGGAAGTGGAGCAGTCAGGATTTGAACTGGTGTCCATATGGGATTCCAGCATCATAGGCAGGAGCCTGACCTGATGTGCCACAACTGTAAAAACTCTTTTTAATTTTGAGTTTAGGTTAGTTTTTATGATCATTTAATTTTCATGGTATTTAGAAATCTAAATTTATAAATTTAAAATAAATAATAACTTGTCATTACCACATAGATACATTAATGATGAGTTTTGAGAAATAGTTTATGTTCCATACAATTAACCCACTTAAAATGTACATTTCAATGTTTTCAGTGTATTCACAAGTATTTGCAATCATTAACCCATATTTTAGAACATTTTAGCACCCTAAAAATAAACCTTGGGGCTGGCACTGTGGCACAGCAGGTTAAAGCCCCAACCTACAGTGCCGTCATCCCATATGGACACTGGTTCAAGTCCAATCCAGCTCTCTGCTATGGCCTGAGAAAGCAGTAGAAGATGGCCTGAGTGCTCCCGATTTGGGGAGTGAACCAGGGGATATGAACCAGGCCAATTTGGGGAGTGAACCAGTGGATGGAAGATCTCTCTCTCTCTCTGCTCTCTGTAACTCTGCCTTTCAATTAATAAATAAATAAATCTTAAAAAAATGAACCTTGGGGGCAGGCATTTGGTGCAGTGGTTAGGACACTGCTTGGAACAGCTGCGTCCCATATCAGAGTGCCTGCTTCCTGCTAGTGTGCCCCTGGGAGGTGGTAGAAATGGTTGAAGTGCTTGGGTCCCTGCCACATACATAGGAGACCTGGATTGAATTCTAGGCTACTGGCTTCCTCCTGGCCCAGGCCTGACTGTTGTGGGTATTTGGGGGAGTGGACCAGTGGGTGGAAGATAGGCATCTGTCTCTCAGTTTCTTTCTTTGTGTGTTTCTCTGCCATTTGGATTAAATGAAAATATATAAAAATTTTTTAATAAGAAACCTTTTGCACTTTACCTGTTATACCCATCATTCTATCATCTATCCCTAATCAGCCACTAATATACTTTGTCCCTATAAATTTGCCTATTCTGAATATTTCATATAAATGGAAACATATGTTATGTAGTCTTTTTGACTGGCTTATTTCATTTAGCTTGATGTTTTTAAGGTTCATCCTTGTCATATTGTGTATCAGTACTTCATTCCCTTTTTTTTGTTTCCAAATAGTGTTCAGTTTATGGCTATGCCACATTTTGTTTAACTATCATTGATGGACATTTGGGGTTTTCCTGCCTTTTGGCTTTTATCACTCATGCTGCTGTGAACATCCACGTGCAGGTTTTTTATGGACATTTGTTTTCAATTCTCTTGCATTCATACCATGGAGTAGAATCCTGGGCCATATAGTCATTCTGCATTTATAGTCATATCAGAGGAAGGACCCAGACTATTTTGCAAGGTGGCTTCACTATTTTATATCTACATCAGCAGTAATTGTCTAAGTTTCTTAAAGTAATGAATCATGCCTTAATATATTTCTTTATTTTATTTGAGAGGCAGAGTTACAGACAGAGAGGAAGAGACAGAGAGGTCTTCCATCTATTGGTTCACTCCCCAAATGGTCACAATGGCCAGAGCTGGGCTAATCCAAATCTAGGAGCCAGGAACTTCTTCCAGATCTCCAACATGGGCGCAGGGGCCCATCTTCTGCTGCTTTCTTGGGCCTATTAGCAGGGTGCTGGGTTGGAAGTGGAGCAGCTGGGACTCAAACTGGCACCCATATGGGATGTCTGTGCTGCAGATGGAGGCTTAACCTACTACAACACAGTGCAAGTCCAAGTAATACATTTCTGATAACTAAATTTTTAGAAGTGATTTTTTTCAAATTATTATGTATATTATTTCACTTCACTTTTCTTATATGGGGAGTATGAAGTTCTGTTCACCCAGTCTGGTGTCAGACAAGTTATATTCCTCTTTAAGTTATTGAAAGCTCCTGGCCGGTGCTGCTCAATAAGCTAATCCTCCACCTGTGCGGTACCGGCATACCAGGTTCTAGTCCCGGTCGGGCCGCCAGATTCTGTCCCGGTTGCCCCTCTTCCAGTCTAGCTCTCTGCTATGGCCTGGGAGTGCAGTGGAGGATGGCCCAAGTCCTTGGGCCCTGCACCCACATGGGAGACCAGGAGAAGCACCCGGCTCCTGGCTTCAGATCAGCGCAGCATGCCGGCCGTGGCGGCCATTGGGCCATTGGAGGGTGAGCCAATGTAAAGGAAGACGTTTCTCTCTCACTGTCCACTCTGCCTGTCAAAAAAACAAAACAAAAAAAACAAAAAAACAAAACAAAACAAAAAAACTCCTATCTCCTACAGCACACACACACACACACACACACACACAAAGTCTAAGAATGTTACCCTGAAGTAGTGCCAGGTGAAACTAGGGAGCACAAGGTCCTTTACCCTCCCTTCTGCCTGCTATCATTGGATACTCCTTCTGTTCCTAGTAAATGCATCCTGCCATCTGGTTAAGTTCCACTGTTCCAAAAAATTCAGAAGTGCTTTCCCAGTAATTTCCTCCTTGACTGGTAACAGACTCTGAATCCTGTCCTTCATCCAGGGTGTCCTGTGCATAAGACACCCTTTTCTGTCACCACATTTCATACTACAGCCTGCCTCTGGGGAATCCAAACTTTCTTTCAGGACTAGTGCTTCACTTGCAAAGTATTTTTTCCCTATCCCCTTCTCCTAGGGTCTTCCTAGCTTAATCACTTGTCCTGGACTGAAAGACAAGCTCTTTTCCTCTTAAAGTGTAGTTGGATTGCAAGGCTAATTAGATATTTGGAAAGGAAACTGTAAATACATATTGCCCACCCCCTCCTCCCGACTTGCTGGGATGAGGGCTAGGAAGGATGTGCTGACACTAGCTATTTTCTCTCTGTGTGTACATTGTATAGGAGAAGACCCCCAGTGATGGCTGAGATTAAATATGTCCCATTGTCTTATGTGTAGGATACCTATAGAGACTTAAATTGAGGGGCTGGCACTGTAGTGTGTAGCAGGTAAAGCCACCACCTGCAGTGCCAGCATCCCATATGTGTGCCAGTTTGAGTCCTGGCTGCTCCACTTCTGATCTAGTTCTCTGCTATGGCCTGGGGAATCAATAGAAGATGGCCTGAATCCTTGAGCCCCTGTACTCACATGGGAGACCTGGAAGAAGCTCTAAGCTCCTAGCTTTGGATCAGTACAGCTCTGGCCGCTGTGGCCATTTGGGGAATGAACCAGCAGATAGAAGACCTTTCTCTCTTTCTCTCTCTGCCTTTCTGTAACTCCGCCTTTCAAATAAATAAGTAATTTTTTTTAAAAAAGACTTAAATTGAGCCATAAATATATCACTTATGGTAACTTTGAAGTGAACATTATCTTTCCGAAATACTACAGAATTGAAAAGTTGGAACTTGATAGTTAAGATAATGTCCATGTAGGCTGTGGGAATAATACTCATATTTGCCTTGTTGTTTTAAACGAGGTGGACTGAGACACAGTGAAAGGCCTGGTCTCAGACCACACTGTTGTTAACTGGCTCAGAACTGCCTGGTAGGTCTTTTGTGCTTGCTTTATTCCAGATTTTCCCTGGAGAATTTACTACCTTTAATGTCACCAAGGCATTATTCCATTACAGTGAGTTAAGTATAAATTGACATATTTACTAATGTTATTTGAGATTTTTTTCAGAATGGTTTTTACAAGCTAGTCAGTTTCTGGCATTAATAGATATTTAAGGACTCCAAATAATAATAATGTCTCAAAATGGACTTTGGGATATTGGAAAAGTTTCTTATGGTAGAAAGTCAGCACCATCCTAAATGGAGGATGGGCCAAAGACATTCCCTCTGTTCCCTGTTCTCCTGTCCTTTCCTGGGTGTCCTGACTTGCCCCAACATAAAAAGAGAGGTTCCATTCAGAGGTTTGTGGTTAAAGGAAGATGAGGATGTGAGAGAAAATGTGGTGTAATATTGCAGGCATTTTACCCAGTGTGCTTAACTCTCTAAGAACAGGAAGGTTAGTTTTGTTATGGTTAGAAAATTGAATGATAAGAATCTTTAGAGGAATCTTTTTTTTTGCTGAGAGAAGTGTTGATGTTGGAGGGGGGTCAATTCTAAACTGTTTAGTGAAGATCACATATTATTCTTCAGCTTCACTAAATGTAAGTCTTAATGAGAAAAGCTGCAAATAAGCTGTAAAATAATTTTTAAAATGAGCTGTAATGGGGCCGATGTTGTGACGTAGTGGGTAAAACTTCCACCTGGGATACCAGCATACCATTTGGGCTCTGGTTCAAGTCCCAGCTGCTTCACTTCTGATCCAGCTCCCTGCTAATGGCCTGGGAAAACAGTGGAAGGTGGCCCAAGTGCTTGACCCCTGTACCCACGTGGGAAGCTCCTGCTCCTGGCATTAGCCTGGCCCAATCCAAGCTGTTACTACCATCTGGGGAGTAAACCAGCAGATAAAATCTCTCTCTCTCTCTCTCTCTCTCTCTCTCTCTCTCCCTCTCCCTCTCCCTCTCCCTCTCCCTCTCCTTTCTCGCTGTTGATTCCTCTCTCTGTGTAACTCTTTCAAATAAATAAATAAATCCTTAAAAAAAAAAAAAAAAGTGAGGAGTGATGCCAGGTTATGTGGTGTAAGTGGGGTCAGAGACAGATACAAAGTAATCCTGGAATTAGTTATGAAGATTTGATTAAAAATAGCCCACTAGGAAATACAAGGTTATTTCAGAAAGTTCATGGAAAAATGGAATTATATGAGTTTATTATGGTAGAAAAAATTTTGAAATACATACATAGTTTTTCTCTTCTTTTTCTTTTTCTTTTTTTTATTTAATGAACATAAATTTCCAAAGTACAGCTTATGGATTACAATAGCTTCCTCCCCCCCATAACTTCCCTCCCACCTACAACGCTCCCCTCTACCACTCCCTCTCCCCTTCCCTTCACACCAAGATTAATTTTCAATTATCTTTATATACAGAGGATCAATTTAGCATATATTAAGTAAAGATTTCCACATTTTGCACCCACACAGAAACACAAAGTGTAAAATACTATTTGAGTACTAGGTATAGCATTAATTGAACACCTAAGAGTAACTGTGTATTAATTACAGAGTTCAACCAATAGTTTTAAGTAGAACATAAAATGCAACTTTTGTATTGTTGTGGCTGCCCCCCCCACCCCCCTCCCTCCCGTAGCCCTCCCCTCTCCCACTCCCTCTCCCATCCCGTCCTTCATCACATTTCATTTTCAATTACCTTCATATACTGAAGATCAACTTAGTATATACTAAGCAGGGATTTCAACAGGCTGCACTCATACAACCGAACCAGGTATAGGGTATTGTTCGACTAGTAGTGTTGTTTTTGAGTTTCATAGTTAAACACATTAAGGACAGAGATCCTACGTGGGGAGCATGTACCCAGTGACTCCCGTTGTTGATTTAACAATTGGCACTCTTATTTATGATGTAAGCAATCACCCAAGACTCTTGCTATGAGCTGTCTAGGCTATGGAAGCCCCTTGAGTTCACCAACTCTGAACTTGTTTAGTCAAGGCCGTATCACAGTGGAGGTTCCTTCCTCCCTTCAGAGAAAGGTGCTTCTTTCCTTGATGGCCTGTTCCTTCTGCTGGGGTCTTGTTCACCAAGATCTTTCATTTAGATTTTTTTTTTGCCACCGTGTCATGGCTTTCCATGAAATCCATGCATAGTTTTTCACACTGGCACCCATATGGGGTGCTGGCACTGCAGGGGCTTTACCTGCTACACCATAGCGCCAGCCCCTAAAGCAATAGAGTCTAATAAAGTGCTGTGAAGATGAATAAATGAAGTAAAGTGTAGAGTGCTTAGGGCTTGTCTTATTGGGGACAATTAAGATAGTCTTGCCTTAGGAGATGATGTTTATAACAAGACCTGAGTGATTGGGAACCTTGCTTGAGGGTGGTGTTGAAAAATTATTTTTAGGGGCACTGTGGCGTAGTGGGTAAAGCCACCTCCTGCAGTGCTGGCATCCCATGTGAGCACCAGTTCAAGTCCTGGCTGCTCCGCTTCCAGTCTGGCTCTCTGCTATGGCCTGGGAATGCAGTGGGGGATGGCTCGGGTCCTTGGGCCTCTGCACCCACCTGGGAGACCCAGAGGAAGCTCCTGGCTCCTGGCTTCAGATCAGCACAGCTGTGGCCATTGCAGCCAATTGAAGAGTGAACCAGTGGATGGAAGACCTCTCTTTCTCTCTCTGCCTTTCCTTCTCTCTCTGTGTAACTCTGACTTTCAAATAAATACAAATATTTAAAACAAAAAGAGAAAAAGTGTTTTTATACTCTACTCCATGTTTAGACAGTTGGCCATCTGAAAGGAACTAAATATGATGGTTTATATAATTTTATAACTGAAATGTTATAATATTTTAAGATATTATTGAAAATTAATATTTTAAGATACTATGATTTGCTTGGTGATGAAGTAAATTTATATTAATTACACAAATTACCACCCTGAATTTCTTGTTGTTGCTTGTTTAGATGCAAAAATAGATTTTGACATTTCTGGTTAGACCTTTAAACTCAATTCATTGGACCACACAGGAAATGGGCTCTCTGGCTTAGTGGAGATTGCGTTTGTGACACCATTCTTACCTAACTCATGATCAGGAACAGATGTGCCATCATGTGTGAATACAAACATATGCATGCTGGTGATGGTATAACTTTCTAGAAAAGAAAAACTAGAAATGGCTCATTTCAAGTAACTTGCTGTGTTTCTGCGTTTTTGCAGAAAAAAAATTCATCATGGTAGTAAAGGAAAAGTAGTGGAGAGATTAATTTAGGGAAATCTCTGGTCACTCTTCAGGGATTAGGGGAAATAAGAGGTCCCTAGACTTTGGGAATTTGGTTGGTTTGGACATAGCTAGTTGGTCCAGGCAGTGTTTCCATAGATACTGACACTGGTGTCTTCCCTCTGGCAGGTGGCTCAATCACAAAGGAGTGAGGCAGAAGCGCCTGAATGCCTGGCTGGGAATCAAGAATGAGGATGCCGATGAGTATGTTTTCTCTGTACCTTTCTCTCAGAGGGCTTTGTTCCCACTATAATACGTGGGCCTTCTTTATGCATACTCAAAGTTGATTCTCACTGTCACTTGAGGACATTGAATCAAGAACTTTGTATCTTTTGAATTGAACTGCCTGAAGAGTACCCTTAGACATTTGAATTTGACCTCCTGCCCATAAATCTGCATGCATAAGCACTGCTGTTCAGATATTCACGTTTCAGCTTATTGAATGGACATGTGAACTCTGTGCTTTCTGCACCATAGCAAGTAACAAAGTTGTTTTAAAAAAAAAAACAAACAAGAACTTGAGGCAGGCATTTGGCACAGTGGTTAAGGTGCTGCTTGAGATGCCTGCAACCCATATTGGAGTCATAAGTTCAAGTCCTGGCTCCCTTCCAATTCCAACTTCCTGCTAATGTGCACCCTGGGAAGCAGCAGGTGATGGCTTAAGTTTTTGGGTCCCAGGTGGAGTTCCTGGCTGTTGTCTATGTCTTGGCCCACCCTCTGCTGTTGTGGGCATTTGGGGAGTGAGCCAGTGGATAGAAGATCTTTCTTTGTCTCTATGCCTTTCAAATAAAAGACAATAAGAAGGAAAGAAAAACCAAACACCCAACTAATTGCAATTTTGCTTGTCATTTTATGGTTAAAGATTTACACGAACATTCTCTTCATGATTTTGCTTTTAGGTGTAAGTAACCTTATTATCACAATAATGTTTTAAACATTTAATTTTTAGAACCTATTTTATCAATGAGGAAGATGAAAACCTGCCACATTATGATGAGAAAACCTGGTTCGTTGAGGATATCAATCGAGTACAAGCAGAGGACTTGCTTTATGGGAAACCCGATGGTGCATTCTTAATTCGTGAGAGTAGCAAGAAAGGATGCTATGCTTGCTCTGTGGTGTAAGTCTTCTTATGATTTATGAAATCTTTCGGTTCTTAAGGGGGATATGACCTTTTGAAACCTATTGCAGTGATTAGTAGAAAATCAACCCCTCATACAAATTTACATGAAATTAGTTAAAGTACAATAACCTGTGAGGAGGTATGGCATAGACCATTAATGCTTTTATGAAGAAAAAAGTTTTAGGAGAAATGATATCTGAAATTGTTTTGGAGATGTTAATTTACATAGTAAGTAGATAAAGCTCTATGAGTTGCTGTTGTTAGATTTCAGGAATCTATGATATCTTGAATTGAAAAAAAATCAATTTTTAGTATACTCTTGCAGGTTTAACTTAGTTTCCATTATAGATTAGAGAAGTTTGATTGAATGGAACTATTTTTATTTCAGAAGAAAAACTAAGTTTTTAAATAGTATTTTGTTGAGGTAGTGAAAGAAAAATATGCATGTATTTTCCTTATTATGATCTTATGTACTGCTTAGTAGCTGTGTAAACTTGGGTAAATTACTTAACTTTTCTTTGCCCTGGTTCCTTACCTGTAAAATAAGGGTAATAACAATGATAATAATACTGCTTTGGGGTTTTGTAAGGGTCGTGTGATACAGTATGCTGTATGCTTTGAACAGTATTGGTACAGACTAAGGACATGTTAGTAATCACATGATGATGATGATGTTATTGATGGACATGGAAGAAAGAAAACACAGCTGACAGTGTTTGAACTCTCAGGGAGGGCAAGATGAGCAAGGATAGACAAAAGTCATTCATATTAACAGAGTACCCAGTGCTTATGTGATCATCTTCTCTTCAGTGGTCTACTTGTGTCATGAAGTCAGACTTTGAATCCAAGTTTACCTGTTTTCAAAACCCACATTTTTATATTACACCAGGCTTTGCTCACTTCACAAAATATCCAAGATAAATGAAATGAAATAGTTATTATTAATAGGCCATGGCCGGCGCCACGGCTCACTAGGCTAATCTTCCGCCTTGCGGCGCCAGCACACCGGGTTCTAGTCCCGGTTGGGGCGCCGGATTCTGTCCCAGCTGCCACTCTTCCAGGCCAGCTCTCTGCTGTGGCCCGGGAGGGCAGTGGAGGATGGCCCAGGTGCTTGGGCCCTGCACCCCATGGGAGACCAGGAGAAGCACCTGGCTCCTGCCATCGGATTAGCGCGGTGCGCCGGCCGCAGTGCGCCGGCCATGGCGGCCATTGGAGGGTGAATCAACGGCAAAGGAAGACCTTTCTCTCTGTCTCTCTCTCTCACTGTCCACTCTGCCTGTCAAAAAATTAAAAAAAAAAAAATAGGCCATAAACATGCACACCTGTTAATTCTGGTACAGAAAGAGAAGATGGGGAGGGGGTATTGTGGAAGAGGCATTTGAGCTGGACCTTGACAGGGTGAGTGAGATGTGTATGGGTAGAAAATGGGGGAGAGATGAAGAGTGCATCAGATTACTATTAGATGTAAAACTCCCTGCACCATTTCACTTTGTGTGACCGGGCTGTCAAGTTAACTGAATGGAAGCGACAGGAAAGGATGGTTCTTGCGAGGTTTGGGATCCTTTACAAAAAATAAAAAGGAAGATGGTAAGCCCTATCTCTCATCCTTACCCAGGTCACTGAAGAGCTGCTTATAGGTTAAGAATTGACTGGTGGGAAATCAATGAGTAGCTTGAATGTCTTGGGGAACTGTGCTCTTGTTCTCCTCCATTGAGTACCAGACTTGACCACACTTGCCTGTTAGAACTAACTACAGTCACCCTTCATATTGGATTCTTTATTTATTTTTTTTTTTAAGATTTATTTGTGGGGCTGGTGCTGTGGCGTAGTGGGTAAAGCCACTGCCTGCAGTGCTGGCATCCTTTATGGTGCCAATTCAAGTCCCAGACGCTCCAATTCCTATCCAGCTCTCTGCTATGGCCTGGGAAAGCAGTGGAAGATGGCTTAAGTGCTTGGGCCCCTGTACCTCCATGGGAGACCCGGAAGAAGCTCCTGGCTTCGGATTGGCTTAGCTCTGGCGGTTGCGGCCGTCTGAGGAGTGAACCTCTGCCTCTCTAATAAATAAGTAAACCTTAAAAAAAGAGATTTATTTGTTTATTTGAAAGGCAGAGTTACAGAGAAAGAGAAGGAGAGACAAAGAGAAAGAGATCTTCTATCCAGTGATTCACCTGTCAAATGGCTGCAACAGCCAGGGCTGCGCCAGGTCAAAGTCAGGAGTCGGGAGCTTCTTTTGGGTCTCCTGCATGAGTGCAGGGACCCAGGGATTTGGGCCATCTTCTGTTGCTTTCTCAGGCACGTTAGCAGGGAGCTGGATTAGAAGTGGAGCAACTTGGACTCAAACCAGTGCTCATATGGGATGCTGTCACTGCAGGCTGCAGCTTAACCCACTGAGCCACAGCACCAACCCTAACATACTTGAGTTCTTACTGAGGACATTTGGAAGCAAAGCAGGCTACATCACAGAATCTTCCCCTTGTTTGACAATTACTCTGAGGAAAAGCCTATCTATAGTGGTCTCCCAGTATACTTAGGCTATATACTGAACTGTAGGAATGTAAATAATTTCTGTTTTTTTTTGAAGAGTCTCATAGAAAAATTAAAGTGATCATGTAATAGGACATCAAGACATGCAACTCGTTTTTCCTATGTTAATTTCTGTTAAAAAAAAAAAAAAAGAAGAAGCCTAAGATGAAATTGCTGAACTCCTTAGGATAAAGACATACATCCAGCAGTACATGCGTTCCACCAGGTTGGAGAGTCAGAAATTGAGAACCTGTGATCTTATTGTTGTTGCCATTTTGAAAAATAAGAAATTTGATTAGGGAAAGAACAATTAGACACAAGCTCAACAAGGAAATAGAAGATTTATACCATAAAACAAGTAGACACCTGTAGAATGTTCCACCCAACCTCAAAATACACTGTTTTCAAATGCACATGAAATATCCAGGATAGACCAACCATAAATTGGGCCATAAAACAAATCTCAGTAAATTAAAAAGTATTGAAATCATACAGATTGTGTTCTCCAACCAAAATGGAATGAAATTGTAAATCAAAAACAGAAGGAGGGCAGGCAATTGGTGCAGTAAGCCACTTTTTTTTTTAGGATCTATTTTATTTATTTGAAAGAGTTGCAGAGAGAGGTAGAGACAGAGAGAGGTAGAGACAGAGAGAGGTCTTCCATCCACTGGTTCACTCCTTAGATGGCTGCAACGGCTGGAGCTGCACCAATCTGAAGCCAGGAGCCAGGAGCTTCTTCCAGGTCTCCCATGCAGGTGCAGGGGCCCAAGAACTTGGACCATCTTCCACTGCTTTCCCAGGCCATAGCAGAGAGCTGGATTGGAATAGGAGCAGCCGGGACTAGAACTGGTGCCCATATGGGATGCCAATGCTTCAGACCAGGGATTTAACCCACTTTGCCACAGCGCTGGCCCCAAGTAAGCCACTTCTTGAGACACCTGCATCCTGTATCAGAGTGCCTGGGTTTAAATCCAGGTTCTGCTCCACAGGGCAGCTTCCTGCTAATGCACATGCTGGGAGGCAGCATGTAATGTTTCAAGTGCTTGGGTCCCTTCCACACGCATTGGAGACCTAGACTGAGTTCTGGGCTCCTGGCTTTGGCCTGGCTCAGCCCTAGCTGCTGTACACATTTGAGGAGTGAATGATTGGATGGAAGATCTTTTTGTCTCTGTTTCTAGTCTTTCAAAAAAGAGAGAAGGAAATTTGGAGTAATCACAAATACATTGACAAAAACACATTCCTGGTGAATCAAAAATAAATATACCAGGGGAAATTATAAAACATTTTTTTGGTTTAAGATTTCTATGTTTATTTATAAGGCAGAGTGATGGTGGTGGTGGGGAGACAGAGAGAATCTTCCACCCACTGGCTCACTCTCCAAATTCCTGCAACAATAAGGGCTATATGAGGCTGAAGCCAGGAGACAGGAATTCCATCTAGGTCTACCATGTGGGTGGCAGGAACTCAAGTACTTGGGCCATCATCTGCTGCCTCACAGGCATGTTAGCATGAAGTTAGATCCAAAGTACTGGATAACCAAGATGCAAAGCAGGCACTTTGATGTGGGATGCAGGCCTCTCAAGCAGCTGTTTAACCTGCTGTACCACAATGCCAGCCTCATTATTAAATACTTTGATATGAATGAAAATGGAACCACACCATAGCAAAACTTAGGTGGTACAGCTCAAGCAGGGCTTAGAGGGAAATTTATAGCTGTAAGCGTCTATATTAAAAAAGAACAATCTCAATGATCTTTCTTCTATTAATAAACTAAAAAAGAGCAAAATGAACCCATTCAAGCAGAAGGAAGAAATAATAAAAATTAGAACTGAAGTAAATGAAATAGAGAATAGAAAACAAATGAGAAAATCAATGAAACCAAAAAGTTATTTTTTGAAAAAAAATCCACAAAATGAACAACCGTTAGCTAAACTGGCAGAAAGAACAGAAATTACTAAAATCAGGATGAAAGAGAGGACATTTTTATAGAAACAAAAAAGATAATAAAAGAATTTAAAAAACAATTGTATGCTAACAAATAATTAATGTTTTTTGTTGGACAAGTACCTAGGAGCACAGAGGCTTCCAAAATTGACTCAAGAAGAAACAAAATTTGAATAGAACTATAACAAGTGGGGTCAGTGTTGTGGCACAGTGGGTTAAGCTGCTACCTGCAATGCCACCATCCCATATGGGCTCTAGTTTGATTCCTGGCTGCTTCACTTCCAATTCAGCTCCCTTCTAATACACCTGGGAAAGCAGCAGAAGATGGGAGATTTGAATGGAGTTCTAGGTTCCTAGCTTTGGCCTGGCCCAGCCCTGGCCATTGCAGCTATTTGAGGAGTGAACCACTAGCAGACAGAAGATCTCTCTCTTGTCTCTAACTCTGCCTTTCAAATAAATAAATCAAGATCTTTTTAAAAAAAGAACTATAACAATTAAAAATTGAATTAATCAAAAACTATCCACAAAGAAAAGCTCAGGCTCCAATGACTGTGTTGGTGCATTCTACCAAACACTTAAAAACATTTAACACCAACTGAGACATTGTTCAACTCTTTTTATGAGGATGGTATGACTGACACCAAAAGCAGATAAAGACAGCAAAAACAAAACAAAACAAAACAAAAAACAAAACTATGGACCTTATAAATATAGAAGTAAAAATTCTTTTTTTTTTTTAAATTTTTTGACAGGCAGAGTGGACAGTGAGAGAGAGAGACAGAGAGAAAGGTCTTCCTTTGCCATTGGTTCACCCTCCAATGGCCACCGCGGCCGGTGCACTGCGCTGATCCGAAGCAAGGAGCCAGGTGCTTCTCCTGGTCTCCCATGGGGTGCAGGGCCCAAGGACTTGGGCCATCCTCCACTGCACTCCCTGGCCACAGCAGAGAGCTGGCCTGGAAGAGGGGCAACCGGGACAGAA
The DNA here is from genome assembly GCF_051225735.1 of Oryctolagus cuniculus. Classification (NCBI taxonomy): domain Eukaryota; kingdom Metazoa; phylum Chordata; class Mammalia; order Lagomorpha; family Leporidae; genus Oryctolagus; species Oryctolagus cuniculus. The sequence goes on from NC_142873.1 coordinate 127,469,778, forward strand.
TCTGGAGCCCCAACCGGGAGTAGAACCCGGTGTGCCGGCGCCACAAGGCGGAGGATTAGCCTAGTGAGCCGCGGCGCTGGCCAGAAGTAAAAATTCTTAACAATCCTTATGAAAATCCATAAAAACTCTTAACAATAAACAACTCCAGCAGCATAACAGCATTCATTCCAGGAATGCAAGGATGGTTCAATATGGAAAAAAATCAATTGATGTGATAACTCATGTTAATAGAATAAAGAACCAAAGCAAACGATAATCTCAATAGCAGCACAAAAAAAAAAAAACATTTGACAAGGGCAATTGATGATGCACCCCTTTAGATTATGTTTGGGATGCCCAGATCCTATGTTGGAGTGCCTGGTTCAAGTTTCAGCTCCTCCATTTCCAGTCCCACTTCCTGCTAATGCATTCCTTGGGAGGCAGCAGATGATGGCTCAAGTACTTGGGTCCCTGCCACCGACATGGGAGACTCATATTAAATTCCAAGCTTGGCAGTTTATGTCTGGCTCAGCCCTGGCTATTTGTGGACATTTAGGGGATGAACCAGCAGATGGATAATCTGTCTTCTGTTTCTCTCTCTCTCTCCCTTTCAAATACAATGAAAATATCTTAATGTTTAAAAGGTGTTTGACAAAGTCCAACAATCTTTCCTGTTAAAAAACATTCAATAAACCAGAAATATGAGGGGACTTCCTCAACCTGATAAAGTTATCAATGAAAAACCCACAGCTAACATCATATTTAATGATGGAATAATGAATGCTTTTCTCTAAGATCACGATAAGATACAGATACCCATTCTAACCACTTTTGTTCTTCATTGTACAAGAGAACAGTTTTAGCAAGAGAAAGAAATAAAAGATACCTGATTAGCAAGGAAGAGGTAAACTGTTACAAATAATAGGTTAGCAAGGTTGCAGGTTACGAGATACAAAGGTGTACTTGTGTATACCAGCAGTGGACCATCCAAAAATGAAATTGAAGACAGACATTTACAATAAATACAAAATGATGAAATACTCAGGAATAAAACAAGAAATATAGGGGTTGTACACTAAAAATTATAAAACATATTTGAAAGAAATGTTAAAAGGACCTCAATAAATAAATCCTGTGTTCATGGATCAGAAGACTTAATGTTGGGATGTCAGTACTTCCCAAATTGATCTGCAGTCCTATGAAAATCCCATCTGGGTGTTTGCAGAGATGGACAAGATGATCCTAACTTTCATATGGAAATGCAAGAGACCCTGAATATTCACAATAATAGAAAAAAGAAAACAATAGAAAAAATAGTAGTAGTCACATCTCATAATTTCAAAATTTACTACAAAGCTGAATTAATCCAGACTGTGAGGTGCTGACATAAGGATAGTTCTATAGATCACTGAATAGAATTGAGTTGACAAACAAGCCTTTCCCTCTTTGGTTAATTATTAGCATGTAGTTATATCCGTGGCCAAGTACGAGGAGTTGGGGGCAGTGCAATTTTGCAAGCTTTGATTGACAGGACACTTCCATGCATAACAATTACTCTCCCACTTTGGGCCACTCATTGTCCTTTCACATGCTGTTCTGTCCCTCACCATTTCTCCTGTGGTGTTTCATTGCAGCGCTGACGGGGAGGTGAAGCACTGTGTGATCTACAGCACCGCGCGGGGCTACGGCTTTGCAGAGCCCTACAACCTGTACAGCTCGCTGAAGGAGCTGGTGCTCCATTACCAGCACACGTCCCTGGTTCAGCACAACGACTCCCTCAACGTCAGGCTCGCCTACCCCGTCCACGCACAGATGCCCTCGCTCTGCAGATAAAGAGGGAGTGGGGAGAGAGGTGGCTCTCTAGCATTTTTTTTCTACAGTTTTTATTCGACTCCGATGAGGGCATTCTTTCTACGTAGACTGCTTGTTTTGCACAAGAAGTGATTCTGTGAATGTGAAGTGGAGAGGCCGAACAGCAGCTGGCCAGTGTGGGGGCCTAAGAGGCCTGGGGTTCTGTGGGACTCGGCTGTGCTGCCACATGGACATAATCAACTGGAAGCAGATGTGGTTTGTGGAAGGTCTGTTTCATTGGGATTTTTGTTTCTGGTTAGCCAGGCACTCTCAACAGAACATGGTGGGCTGGATGGGGGTAGGATTTGAGGGTTGCATTTGGAAGCCTCTGCAGAGTCCATGGCCTCTTTTGAGCACCATCTCTGAGGTGCCACAGGGCCATGGGTCTGTTGGGAATTCTGTTTTGCTCTGACAGTCTTTCTTCTCTGTAGAAGTCTGACAGTCTTCTTCCTGTAGAAGGCTGTTTTGATTTCGTAGTAGAATGGGATTTGGTGAAAAAAACAACCAAAGGAAAATGGGAAGGCTTGGATTTCATTTAAAGACTAAGCCAAGGGAGTAAAAATGTTCAACAGAAGGTACTTCTTTCTTACCAACATAATTTAGGCTTCAGCATCTCACTAGCTCCTCCCTCTAAGAAGCATTATTTTCAGAAACCAACAAAACAGTATTTGTGATGGGAGAAGGTGGCACTAGTGGCTGAATGCACATTTCTATACCAAAACTTGAAAAGGACAACTAGAATCTATGAGTTTTAGCAAACACTAAGATTGATCAGTGAACTCCTTCTGCCCTGCCATTGTTTCTCAACATTTTCTTTTTCTTTTTTTCAGTAGGGATGGTGAGATAAAATGAAGTTGGTGCTTATGTGGTATTTCCTTAGCCTAAAGAATGATCTGTTGTTTGAAACTTTTGTAACTTGTTTGAGTAAAGAAAAGGTGCAATCCAGTGCTTGTAGATGGCTTCATATACCAAATGACAACCCAGAACAGCAGTCCTACACGTGCTTCCTCGAGTTTAAAGGCCCTGCAGGAACAGTAGATATCCTTTAATTTTCCTTTGTCTGCCTCTCCTTTGCTGGGTAGGGTGTTGGGAACCACAGGAAGCTAAGAAGGGGAATCGGACTGTGGTGAGGGACCTCCGTAAATCAGACCCTGGGGCCCTGGTGTCCAGGGTCAGGGTCATACCACATTACACATGTGCTTCCATACCGTGGTTTCTGAAGCTTCTGCAAGGAGAGAAGATGGCCTGTGGTTTAGACTTAGTAGACGCCATCTGGAAGCCTTTCTCTGCCTGTTTCGTGATCCTGCCATTGAGGCGATGTGCAGTCTGCCCTTATGCTCCAGTGGTTGTGACTTTAGCCGGGGAGCTTCTGCCCCATGTGGTCTGAGCCTTCCAGCTGAGTGAAGCTGGCGAATGGGGGCAGGGAGGGGCGCAGGCATCCACCCTGATTCCATTGTGCCCCACACTCATTAGTCAGAACTCATTTGACAAATAGAGTCCAGCTGCCTGCCAGCCCAGCCTGGAAGCATAATGGGCTCAGAGTGAGTCAGCTGTTTGAGCCTAAAGCTGTGCAGTGAGGCGTCCCAGCTGAGTCAGAGAAGCAGCCAGTCCCTGGGTCTTGGTTCATAAGGCTTACAGCTAGGAAGGCTCAAATCTGGGGGCTGAAAGAAAGCAAGTCCTACTTTTCCCTGAGCACTCGGGTGACAGGGTCTACAAGGGACCACAGACAGACAAATTGTTGAAGAGACCTCCAGAGCTGCGGCAGTGATGCAGGCCAGGAAAGGGCGCCTTGGCTGTCCTGGTCCCTGTTGCTGTTTCAGGACTGGGTAAGGCAAAGACACATGAAGCCTCCTCTGTGTCACAGATAGCGGGCGCCCCCCTTCCCCAGACTGCAAGATGAAATCTTAAAGTGTTACTGTAATGCCAAGCTAATTGCTGCAGGACACACCTGAGTGGCTTGGCACCTGCTTAAGCAGTGGGATGCTCAAGATTGGGTGCAAGGACTCCCTCCTCTCTGGTACTAAAACGTTAGCATGTTCTACTGTCTCTTTCAGAAGAAACCAAATGGGACTGAGGATACATATTTCAGTGTTGAACAGTGTGGCTCCACCGTGCTGGGCAGACACTGACGGGGTGTGGGGAGACAGCGAGCCCCATCTTGTTACTGAACTGGGGATGGCTTGTGGATACAGGCTGTCCCCCACCCCACCCTCCCAGGCCCCTGGGCCATACACACATCCCTTCACTTTCCTTTCTTATTTTTTGTTATTAGAATCATTGCTTTGTGGGATCCAAGACCCAGGGATCATTTGAGAAGTTGGAAGTTATCTTTTCTGAACCTTGTCACATGATTGGCTTGCTCCTAAGCAAATGGAAATGGCACAGGGACCAGTCTGCTAACCACTGGGCCTGGTATGTGGGGGGCAGTGCGCTGCTCCGCTACCCGCAGCTTGGGAACAGGTGGCAGCCTTCTTCATGTGAGTGGAGGTCTGTGTTCTGCCCCACGATCTGGACCCTGGGGCTCCCTCTCTCTCGGTATTGTAACTGCAGTCTCACTGAGGCAGAGGATAAAGAGACAGATCAAGACTAGAGGGACTCACTATTCTCCTGGCTAAGAGAAGCCAACCAGCAACAGGAAACCAGCTTGGGGCTGGCCGGACACGGGCCCCAGGCCCATTTTCTTCATGTGGAGCTTTCATTACCAAACGGTGCCATCTCTGGCATCAGCTTGGCCGTGGCTCAGGGCTGGAGGGGTTGCCCAAGTCCTATCCAGTGATCTGGCCAAGGACGAGGACTTCCTAACACCCCACTCTGCCCTTTGCAAGCCCCGCTGGGCTCTCCCTCTCACTGTGGGCCTCGTATGCTCTGAAGCAGCGTTGAGAGCCAGTGTGGTTCTGCCACGAGTCTCTTCTTGCTGCAGGGAGTCAGCCCTGTTTGTTCTTGAGCCAGGAATTGCACATAGGCAGCTCCTGATTTCTAGGTCCCTGCTGCCGGCTAAGAACCCAGAGTCAGTCTCTGTGAGGGGTCGGAGGCCTCAGAAACCAGCGGTCCGGATAGGGGCTTGCCTGGGCCCTCTGCTGCCAACTGCTCAGCCTCGCGTTAGCTCCAGCCACTTGTGACAGCCCACCTCGTTTCCTTACTAATTCCAATTCCAGCATGTGACTTTGGTGCCCTGTTGTTACTTGTGAAAAATCTTCTGTTGTCTTTGATGTAGTCAAAAAAATTTCATGTAGTTTTCGTAAATATCTGGTTCACAAGGAAGCCACCTTGTATGTCTTGTGTTGGGACAGTTCATGATGTAGTTCCTAGACCACTTTTGCAAATTGTTCTTGTCACCAGGTGTGTTCAGACATTGCTGTGCAGTTGTGGGGGAGGGAGGGGGAAGGTGAGGGGTGGTACTTTCTGGTCGTTTTGTTTTTTACCTTCCCCAAGAGGGGGACAGTCTGGCCAACTTGCTCCAGTAACGCAATAAAGACGTTGCAATAAAGCACCTTTGTTTTCATGCTGTGGAGGGGTGGGGTGAAGACAAGCCCTTGAAACTCCCAAGGAGCCGGCGCTGTGGTGTACCAGGTAAAGCCGCCGCCTGCAGGTCCGGCATCCCATATGGGCGCTGGTTCAAGTTCTGGCTGCTCCACTTCCGATCCAGCTCTCTGCTATATCCTTGGAAAGCAGTGGAGGATGGTCGAAGTCCTTGGGCCCCTGCACCCGTATGGGAGACCCAGAAGAAGCTCCTGGCTCCTGGCTTCGGATCAGTGCAGCTCCAGCCATTGCAGCCATCTAAGGAGTGAACCAGTGGATGGAAGACCTCTCTCTCTTTCTGCCTCTCCTTCTCTATATAACTCTTTCAAATAAATAAAGAATTCTTAAAAAAAAAAAAATAGAAGTTCCTAAACTTTCTCTACAAGAAGCAGCAAAAGACAGTCCTGGAGCTGAACTGGGGCCAGCAGAGGTGCTCTGCCCCTGAGAGGAGGCCGTGCGTCCTCCTAGAGTCCCGTCCGCCCGACACAGGACGCAGCAGAGCCAGGCGTTCAGAGAAAGCCAAATCTGAGCAGCCCCCTCCCCACTCCGCCCACTCCTGACTCCTAAGTCCAGTTTATTGGTTCTTAAAACATAATTTCTGCCCAGAAGTGACGGTTTCCATATTCTATCATATCCTGTTCTGGCAGCAGGGGAAATGGGTTGAGGCTTACAAAGCCTGTCCCCTTCTTGTGAACACAGCAAATTTGAGAACCTCTTGCGGTATAGGACACCGCAGCTCACCCATGTGTACTCATAAAATCAGACTGGGTAGGGGAACACTCAGTTATTCTAAATGGCCCTGCCTGTGGCCTTCCACCCTACCATATACATAGCTACAAGCACCTCCTAAGGCTACTGGAACTATGGATGGAAGATTGCCCTTAATCCCGAGGTGTTCCCACTTCTGTGTTTAGAACTCATATTCCCATCACCTGCCCAGGCCTCTTTTGCACTCTGCTGGCTGCATGTCGCCATGGGAACCTGAGTGTCCCACAGGCACTTCAAACTTGTGTACTGCACAGAGAAAAGCTAAGGTTGGCCATGAACTCCATTCCCTTCCTACCACCAAACCCACCATCGTGTCTGCCCACGTAACTCCTCTCTGTCCCGCCTGTCCTTGAACTAAAGCCGATACCTCCACACATCTTTGGGATTCTGTTTTCTCTCACTTTTACAGAAAGTTCCTGTGATCGGTTCTTTCCTCTTCGCTGGATCACCCCACTGACTTAAGAGTGTGTGTCTCCTGCTTCCCCACACCCTAGTCAATACCAAATCTGTTTCTTTTCAAAGCCAAGCCTTTGCCAAGAGCTTCCAAGGTCTGTTTCCGTACCTCCAGCGTTTCAGCGTAGCGTCCATCGTCACTTGAGACTGCTCTCCTTGGTGCCGCCTTCGCTAAGCAGCAGTCTCCACGCAAGACCGCGCCCCATCTGACCCCGTCACGACCCGCTCACCTGGCTTTCCTCAGACATCTGTTCCTCTTAACTCTCCTTTTCCAGGCTTCTTTTCACTTATGCCTTTTTTTCCTGGCAGCTTTCTGCACACCTAAGAATCCACCTAGCATTTCAAGGCCAATTAGGTCTCCTGCCTGGGCGTCTACTGGCAAATACCTCAGACTCAGCACACTGAACACAGCACTGAGGGCAAGGTCACCACCGGCCCTGTTCTCTTCCACTGTTTCTATTTCAGTGAACAGAAATACAATCCATCCTGTTACAGCCTCATTAATTTTACCTTCTGAATATCAAAACATCACTTTTTTTTTGACAGGCAGAGTGGACAGTAAGAGAGGGAGAGACAGAGAGAAAGGTCTTCCTTTTGCCGTTGGTTCACCCTCCAATGGCTGCCGCGGCCGGCGTGCTGCGGCCAGTGCACTGCGCTGATCCGATGGCGGGAGCCAGGTGCTTCTCCTGGTCTCCCATGGGGTGCAGGGCCCAAGCACCTGGGCCATCCTCCACTGCACTCCCTGGCCACAGCAGAGAGCTGGCCTGGAAGAGGGGCAACCAGGACAGAATCCGGCGCCCTGACCGGGAGTAGAACCCGGTGTGCCAGCGCCACAAGGCGGAGGATTAGCCTAGTGAGCGGTGGCGCTGGCCAAAACATCACTTCTAACTTCGCTGTTACACTACCATCTCTAACCTTAATCCTGGAAGGCCTCCCTTTTCCAGTCTTGCCTGCCTCAAATCCATTCTCATTATAGCAACAAGTTATCTTTCCAAAATACAAATCCGAGCCTGTGCCAAACATGACTTTTTAATTGTTCTTTGATCACAAATGTTATGAAATATTCTGGCTTCTCCCGGATTCAGGCTCTCATCCCCCTCTTTGTTTTTATTGGCTCAGTCTCCCCATCTTGGGCCTTTTGTCTGTACTTTCCCTGGACAACCCTCACCTGTAGCTTTTGTTTGTTTTTGTGAGAGACAGAAAGGTCTTCCTTCCGTTGGTTCACTCCCCAAATGGCCACCACGGCCAGCATTGCGCCAATCCGAAGCCAGGAGCCAGGAGCCTGGTCTCCCATGCGGGTGCAGGAGCCCAAGCACCTGGGGCATCCTCAATTGCCCTCCCGGGGCACAGCAGAGAGCTGGACTGGAAGAGGAACAACCAGGACTAGAACCCAGTGCCATGTGGGATGCCAGTGCAAGTTACACACACACACTGGGGGGTGGGGGGGGTCCATCCGTTGGTTCACTCCCCAATTGCTGGAGCTGTGCCAATCCAAAGCCAGGAGGTGAGAACTTCCTCCGGGTCTCCCACACAGGTGCAGGGGTCCAAGGACTTTGGCCATCTTCTGCCTTCCCAGGCCATAGCAGGGAACTGGGTAAAGTGGAGCAGCCGGGACTTGAACCAGCGCTCATACGGGATGCTGGTACTGCAGGCAGCAGCTTTACCTGCTATGCCATGGTGCCAGCCCCTTCCTGTAGCTTTAATCACCATCTGTTTCCTGAGGGCTTCCAAATTCATATGTCCAGCCGCCCACACTCTTCTTCCTTCCTCAGACGGGGATTATCTCCTCACTGCTGCTGTCTTAGCTCAAGCCATGATAATGGGTTCCTCATTCCGTCTCCGGCCTGCTTCCTTCATCACTAGTCATCTTCCTTCAACATGACCTGATGCCACTTCCCTGGTTATTTTCAGAAATGCCTCACTCCTGGAGTATAAAGCACCAGTGTCTCAGGGGGGAGCGCCACTGGCACTGGGGGGCAGCTGCCTGTCTATTCTGGGATGCTTAGCATCTCGCACCCTCATTTCCAAATCCCTACTTCTGCAGTTCCCCTAACGGCAGGATGGTGTGGTGCTTCTGATCAGATCCTGGAACACATGGCACCCTCTGCCCTTCCTGAGACAGCGACCTGTGATGTGTCTCCCTAGTGGAAGGAAGACTGGAGAGAGGGCATGTGGCAGGGCAGGAAGGTGCTGTTTGGGATGCCCACATCCCATATAGGAGTGCTTAAACTTGGCTCTGCTTCCAATTCCAGCTTCCTGCTAACGCAAACCTTGGAAGGCAGCAGGTGATAATGGGACAACTACTGGTCCCTGCCACCCATGTGGGAGACCCTGGTTGAATTGTTGTTGGGGTTTGAGTGACCCAGCAGATGGGAGGTCTGTTTGTCGCAAGTTAATTAAGAAGATAAAACTGCTGGGAGGCTGAGGAGCCCCATGTCCCCAACAGGTGGGAGCTGCTTCTGTGGTCAGAGTGCGCCCTCTGGTGGCCAGCCTTCCTTGTGCAAGGTGGTAAAGAGCTGAGGTGTTTTCCTAATACCTCCTTCAGACCTAGTTACTGGCTCAGGGGGCAGCCAGTGAGGACCATTCCACACACGCAGGCAATCCTCTTCAGTGTGGGAACTCCGCCAAGCCCACTCCCTGCCCCGTGACGCCATCTGCTTCCTGATTCCCCCAGTGCCCTGGTCCGAGGAGTGTCCTGCCCCTGTCTTCCCCACCACCCACCACCAGGTACCATTCTATTCACAGGGGGTGCACACTGCCGTGTCAACCTCCGGCGCTGAGGCATGCTGGGCGGCAGCCCGGGCGGGCCCACCGGCTGCTCACAGCGGAGACTTAGCACATCTCACAGGCCCTTTTCTGTGTTCACCCCACCTGACCTCTGCACTCCATCAGGCAACTTCTCCCTCTACTCAAAATCTTTCCTCTCAATACATCCCAGGTCCAACTCCTTGCCTCCCTGTACCTCCTGGATGTCCAAGTGGGTTCCAGAGTCAAGAGATCCCTCGGCTCTGATCCCAGCTCTGTGACCCTGGGCAGGAAAACCCGAGCTCCCAACCCACCGGGCAGGACTGTGAGTGGCTACATGGCCTCGTGCTCCTCCTGCCCCCCTACACAGCCCATCAGGTGTGGCCTTTGACCACCGAGTCCCTTGCAGCTGCTGTCCCTTGCCGGGACATTCTTTCTCCACCTCCAGCAAACTACTGTCCCCTCTTCGTAATGTCTGAGCTCAGACGTCAGTCTCTGGAAAGTCAAGGTGGGTTAGGGACCCTGCCCCTCAGGGTGCAAACTCTCATTCACTACTGCATCCCCCGCAGCAACACAGCCCTGGAGTTAATGTGCTGACTGAAGGAAAGAAACAAGCAAAACACATCCAGATGGTTTCCAGGAGCATGTATTACACAAGTCTGAGTGCAAGAAATGGCAAACAGTTGCTATGTCTGCTTTAAAAGCGCATCTGGTGCCGAGTCCTGACGCTCCGGATGGCCCCCCGGCCCCCTGCTCCTCCAGAGCACGCCGAGGCCAGTCTCTCGGGTGGCGGGGCAGCTGCTGCACGGGACCTCCTGCCTCCTGTCACCCGAGGCATCAGGCACTGCAGTGATGCCCAGGGATGGCTGCGCTCTCTCTCCTTGTACACACACAGGCTCCCAGAGCCAGCTCTGGCTGGGGGCCTCGCAGGGTGGACGGGCCGCGCCAGGGTCAGCAGGTGCCTGGGACTTCACCGCCTGCTTGAGCGACAGGTCCTCCCGGTGGGCTGCAGCTGGAGCTGTGGCTTCCAAATCCCGCCGGCTGCCCAGCCCACCTCCCCCGGGGGCCTCTCTGCTGGGGGACGCCTCGCCAGGGCCCTTGGTGAGGCATTTCCAAGGCCACCTGTCCGGGCTCGCAGAGGTGCAGGCGGCAGCAGAGTGACTGGTGGGTCTGAGTTCTGAGGAGCTGGGACAAAGTGCTGACGGTGCCTGGCCGTGGAAGTGCCGGGCCTTCCAGCAGCCTTCAGGGGGGTGGGGGGCTGTGGGCCCAGACCTACCCGGGCCGGGGGCTGCTGAGGAAGGCCTGCTGGCCTCCTCAAGGGCTTGTGGGCTCCCAAGCTTCCTCTGGGCAACAGTGGGCCCTTCGATTCTGGGAGGACCCAGCACGACCCCTGTCAGCAGGCCTGGGACCGCTGGCCCCTGGGCCCTGGGCAAGCAGGCGTCCTCTCCCCCGCCCTGCCCTGCTCCTCGGAGGGGTGGGTTCTGGCCCGCTTCCGGGTTAGGGGCCGAGCCGGGTGCGAGCCTTCCCTGGCCCTCCTCAGGCCCCTCGTCGGCGTCATCCTCCGAGGAGTCCACCTCGCGGATAGCTTCCTGCTTCTGCAGCGACTCCCGCCGCTCAGCTCGGTCCTGCCGGAGGGTGCCCAGGGCCCTTGAGGGAGCTGGCGGGAGCACCCCCTTCCCCGGCAGTGCCCCCTTCCCAGACAGCACGCCCCTGGTGCCAACGCCTTCCAGAGGGCTGGCTTCCCGGGGCGGCAGCTCCTTCTTGAGCTCCGAATGGGGCAGCTCCAGGCTATGCTTGCGGGACGCGGCCAGCTTCTCGGCGGCGGCGAGCGCGGCCGCCAGCTTCTCGGCTGACTGCACCCTCTTAAGCAGCGGTGAGCGCGGTGGCTCTGCACTCTTGGGCCGCGAGAGTTGCCTGCCCAGGGGCGGTGACAGGTGCAGCTTGGCAGGGAAGGCCTGGGCTCCGTGGCCAGAGAGGGGCGACGGGGAACGCTGCGGGGAGGACGCTGGCGGCGGCGAAGGCGTGTGGGCCAGTGGCGACAGAGGGATGCTGCCGGCTGACTTGCGCCGAGGTGAGCGGTACTGGCGCTGGAGCTTGGGCGCCAGGCCGTGCAGGGAGCTGGGCCGGGTGTGGCCGGAGCCAGCTGGGGAGCTGGGCACGCTGGAGCTGGGGGAGCTGCTCTGTGAGGAGCTGCCTCCCACTTTGTGAAACAGACACAAAGGCAGAGTGGTGGCGGCTGTTAGAAGTGACGGAGGCTCTGCAATGTCCCAGGACTGTCAAGGTTACCCCCCACCCCCAGTGGGCCAGAGCATAGGCCAACAATTTTCTCCCCAAGATTGCTGGATTCAGGGGTGGGTGGAAGGCAGAACCCGAGTGGGACATGCGGGACGCACGGAGAGCCCGGACGCTGTCCCGTTTGCCGTGCGGGAGCCCCTCGTACCTGAGTGCACGGCCTCGGCGGTCACGCGGTAGCCCTGGGTGGGAGACCGGGGAGAGAGGCTGTGGCTGTGTGTGGGGGAGCCCGGGCCGCTTTCCCCTGATGACAAGGAGCGGTTGAGGGAGGAGAGGCTGCGGCTGGTGTGCAGCAGGGACGCCTGCTTGGTGATCTTCCGGAACAGGGAGCTCCGCTTTCTGTTGCAGAGGCGAGCCAGAGGCTGAGTGAGTGCCTGACGCACAGCGCACGCGGGGCCGGCCAGCCGTGCAGACTGGCACCCGGGCGGCTCAGAGAGAACTGGCAGTCTAAGCCAAGCTCACCTTTCCTGGCCATCCTTGGCCCTGCTTCGCTTGCTTCTTCGGGCCATCTTGGCCTTGTAGCTGCCTTTCCGAGCTGGTCCCACTTTAATGGAAGTGTTCTCCAGGGGAGTCGTCGTAATGGACACCTTGTTTCCACTCTGGAGCACAGTGTGAGGTCTGGGCTGAGGCGGGCCGTACACACCCCCTGCCCTGGCAAGGCCGCAGTACAGTCCCAGCTGCTGCCCTTGCACCAGCACAGCCCTGCTCCCCTCCCCTGCAGCAAAGAGCTCCCACTGGGTCCTCCCGGAGGACAGAGAAGCAGCTCACCTGTCCTGCCGGCGGCTCAGGAGGTCAGCGAGGGTGCTGCCTTCTGGAGACCACCAAGCCGTGTGTTTTCCTGCACCTGTCCTCAGTGCCGAGTGTGTGCGTGTCCAACCCTCCCAGTCCCCTCGGGGCAGCAGAGCCTCCCAAGGCTGGGGACGCCCAGGAACCACAGGGGAGGCACCCAGCACTAACCTTCAAGATCAGCTCCACCACCTCGGTGTGCACCAGCCCGTGCACGGGCTCCCCGTTCACGTGGGTGATGAGGTCGCCCTGGCGGAGCCCTGCCTCGCTGGCGGGGCCTCCGTCCTCCACGTGCTGTGGCAGGAAGAGAACTGTCCTCAGGCTGCAGACAGCATCGTGAGGCCCTGGCTTGCTCACGAAGCTGTGAATCCCTTCCCGTCACCCTCTGACCCCTGTTGGGAGTGCAGGGAGTGTGGGCAATGACAGAAGCAGAGACAGACAGGCTCCAGGAGGGAGACACGGGGGTGAAGCTGAGACAACAGGTCTGGAGGGCCACACGTACCCACACCATGTGGTGCACAGTGTAGACATCTGAGTCACCCATGTAGACACGAATGGCACGCAGGGTGAAGCCATACTTCTTGCCAGCTCGGTGGATGACGATGGGAGGCCTCAAGCTGCCGAGGGCTGGCAAGAAGTCCCTGCTTGGAGAGGAGTCCCTGGATGACGGGTTGGATGACAGAGAATGTGGGGACATGGGACTGGCCAGTGGAGAGCAGGCGTGGTGCTCTGAAGAAAGAGAAGTCGCAGGTCGGTGGGTCAGAGGCCTCGGCCTGATCACGCGCCCGGCCTGCCCCTGTCCAGTGTGTGGTCCAGCACAGCTCCAGTCACAGACACACTTCCCCCGGAGCCCCTGATCTGCAAAGCCCTCTCCTGTGCCCAGATCCCTCCAGGCCAGCGAGGGGGAGTGGCAGCTGGCATCTCGGTATCAGGAATGATGCAAACTCTTCATGCATATTTAAATGTCACAATTATCCTAAGAACTAGCCATTATTAATATCCATATTTTTGGAGGCCACTGTTGTGGCTCAGCAGGTTAAGCCACTGCCTGAAATGCATATGGGCGCTGGTTCAAGTCCTGCCTGCTCTACTTCTTATCCAGCTCCCTGCTAATGTGCCTGGGAAAGTAGCAGATGACCCAAGAGCTTGGACCCCTGCACCCACATAGGGGACCCAGACAGAGTTTCTGGCTTCAGTCTGGCCAGCCCTGGCTAATGTAGCCATTTGGAGAGTGAACCAGCAGGTGGATGATCTCTCTCCATCTCTGTAACCATGCTTTTCAAATAAATAAAATTAAAAAAAAAAAAAAAACTTTTTGATGAGCAACTTAAGGCTTAAATGGGTTAAGTAACCTGTTCAAGGTCAAAGAGCCAGCTGCTCATGGACCCAGGATTCCAGGATCAGCTCTTGACCTCAAAGCCCGCATGAGCTGCCTGGTCATTCGGCCTTGTGGCATGTGCATACCTCTCCAGACCCCACGCACATCCTCAGAGACCTCCAGGTTCATAACAAAGGGACAGAGTCTCTCAGGCACCCACTCCTTGATACGCACACACAAACACTTGCTGTGGGCCTCCAGGCCCGAGGCCCTTCCTGTGAGTTTAGTCCTAGCTCCCCAGAGGGCCTCACCTGCAGGGATGAGAAGGGAAAGGGCTGTAGCCGAGGCGGACTTGATCACTTTGTTGATAGGGCGTGTGGCGCGCTTCTCTAGAGAGTCCCCAGAGAGCAGCCGGTGGCGGGCCCTGCGCACAGCCAGGTCACTGATGGCCTTGGATGTGGCTCCCTCAGCCAGGTGCAGGGTACTGTGGCCTCGGGTCTCCATGGCTGTGGGCCCAAGCAAGCAATGAGATCCAAGATGTAGGTGAGCCTCCCTTCCTGCAGCGTCCCCCAGGCTGGGCCCTGTGGTCACCAACTGGGCCACACCTGGACTGGAACTACAGCTCTGGCCAGCAGGCTCCTCATCCAGCTTCAGCCACCGCTCCACAGGCCGTTCGGGGACAGGCCCAGGTACCCCCTCTCCAGACGGGGGTGTCAGAATCCATATTCCCTCCTGCTGCTGCCTCCTGGGGGTGCTGCTGGCCTCTTCAGGGCCCTCAGGGAAGCGAGGCCCCTCCAGGAGGCCTGAGCAACGGCGCCGCACTGTCATTGGAGGACTCGAGTCACTCTCCGTGTGGGACGACTCGGACACGGACAGCCGCTTCCGCAATCTGGGGGACACAAGGCTGGCGTGAGCAGGCCCGGAAGTCTCCTTGGGGGCCACCCCTCTCTGCCACCCAGTGTCTCAGTCTCTCCCAAGCTCTGTGGCAGCCAGAGGATGGCTGAGCCGCAGGTGCTCACATCTCAGGGGAGCCAATCACCCAGCCCCGGTCCCGGCCCTTCAGCCCTGCCAGGCCATCCGAGCGCTCCTCCTTCTCCTCGCTCAGGCTGCGCTTGGTGGGGGGCGGCGTCCGGTGCTCCTCCAGCAGTGTGAGCCGCTCCATGCTGCTGTACACCTGCGGGCAGGCGACAGCCGCGCCTGTAATGGCCACACATCCCCGAAGGGGCAGAAGGTGCCCCGGGCACCTGAAACCCAGGAATCTGAACCAGTCCCTTCCCTGCCCACGTGACCCAGGTGAGGGAGGGAGCAATTCTGTGAGTGTGACCTGGCCTCACTCTGGTGTCAGGCACTAGAGTGGCAACCCCGTCTCCAGCTCCCTGAGCTGCCCCAGGCCAGGTCCCTTGACAGGACCTCTTCCAATCATGCTGGGGGCGGGGGCCCTCAGTGCACCTTGCTGAACCGTGGAGAGCAGGAAGAGAACTGGCGGATCTCAAGGCAGCCGTCCTCACTCACTTCTTCCTCGTCCTCTGAATCCACGTGGTGGTACCGCTCGGAGCGCGCTGGACCAGGAATAGGACAGTTCCCTCCAGAGCCCTGCTCATGGCCTTCCTGTGACCTCATGAGATCTCAGCAGGGCCCTGAGAAGTTGCTCCCAATGCCAAGCTCAGTGTGTATAAACTTTTCGGGGCCAACAGGCAGGACCTGTGTCTCCCCTCTCCCCCCAGTGGCGGCCTTACTGTCAAAGTAGCTGGTGTCATCCTCTGACTCCAGCTGAGGAATGAACTCAGCCTTCTGACGCAGAAGCCCTGTCCAGTCCAGGCCCGTGAAGAACGGGTGCTGCTTCACCTCACAGGCACTCCCTGTGGACGGGGATGGGCGTGGCCAGTCAGCCCTGAAGGCTCAGCTCCCCTTCCTTTCCCTCTCTGCCCACAGCTCCAGGACCGAGGGGCAGCCCACATCTGAAGCCTGCCCTCCAGGGCACACAGACTCAGGCTCCCTGCTGGTGAGCGAGGGCAGTGGGCCCTGGCCTACCTGTGCCCAGTCTCTCCAGAGGGTTCTGGTGCAGCAGTTTGGAGGTGAGGTCCTGGGCATCTGGGGGCAGCGCGTCATCACCCTCAGGCCACACAATGTCGTCTGGAGTCACAAAGGGTGTGAGGGTGAGGAGACGTGGGGAGAGCAGGGAGAAGGGGTCCCAGTATAGTGCAAGGAAGGGAGCATAAAGGGCCCCATCCAGAGCCCTAAGAAACTTTGCCTGCGACCCCAGTTCCTTAAGTTTGAAGGTTCCTTCCCTCCCGGAGAGCCTCACACACCCTAGACCTTGGCTTGAGCACTGCAAAACAGTGATTCCCCCCTCCCCGCCCCGCTCTGAGGCCCCAGCTCTCTCTGGCTTCGTACCCAAGACACGCACTCACAGGAACGCAACACTGGACCACCGTGCCCACATGGGGGATGCATGAAAACAAACAGAAGCGGCCCCAGGGGACACGGGTGCATGCACACACAACCAGCCCTTGCCTGCGGAGCCGCCCTCTAACACACGTGAATTCAGACAAGCACCCCCGAGCTCCCAGCAGCAGCCCACATCGCGCCTGTGCATCCCGCCGATGGTACCTACCACTGATCACCTGCCCAAAGAGCTCCTCGGGCGTGTCTCCGAAGAAAGGCACGCAGCCCACCAGGAACTCGTACAGGATGACGCCCATGGCCCACCAGTCCACAGGCTTCCCGTAGCCCTGCCGCAGGATCACCTCAGGCGCTATGTATTCTGGGGTCCCACACACCTGGGCACAGAGAGGCCAGGCTGCCTCAGCATCGGGAGGCAGCGCTCTGGCATGATGGCTAGAGGGGTGGGAACGTCCCTATCCCTGGAGTGGAAAAGTCCCTGAATGAAGACTCAGCTCGCCTTGTTAATATAATAGCAAGGTCAACAGGCGCCTGAGAACCAGAGGTGCAGCTGGCGGTAGCTGAGTTTATATAGTTCCTATTAAATCAAAATGTCTAATTCTAACTTGGAACCATCACTCCTGAGCCCTCAACAGCCTCTGCTGGCCTCTGCCCTCTGGCTTCCCAAGGAAGAGACCTACTAGTCACGTAACTACTAGAGGAATTGGTAAACAGTCATAGCCTGGAATGTCAAATCAGCCCAGTGGCAACTGGGAGCTGTGTTCTGAGCACAACAGGCCTCAGGAGAGCCTTGTCCTCGACTTGGGCTGCAGGGTCCGGGACTATCTCCCACAAAACTCTGTCGAGTGTTAAGTCATACAAGTGATTTTCTCCAAATCCCGAGGAGGAAGAGTACTTGGGATTTTACAGCCTTAAGATTCTCATGGCCCATCCTAATATCCAAATGGGCTGCCTAACTTGGTTCTTCCCCAGAACCAAATAGTGGGGAAGACAGGCGTTTCCGGCTTAACATCTGGCCACAGGGCAAGCAGGCGCCACTAAGACTTTATTCTGAGGCCTGGAATTTGCCCCTCAGGTCTCAACTATCCCTTCCTTACCTGCTTGTCCAGGAACTCCCGGGCGTCCTTTTCGATGTGGCCCTCGTACAAGTTTGTGGTCAGACTCATGAGGCCAATTTTAGAAAGTCCGAAGTCAGTGAGCTTGATGTGACCCATGGATGTAATCAGGAGGCTGCGAGGTCAGAGGAACAAAACGACAGAGTCACTGCTTCCATTTTCAAGAGTGCCGACCTGAGCACATGGCAAACGTGTCCATGTAGGCTTTAACAGGGCACGGTGGGGCAGAAGCAGGGGAGCTTCGGCAGGGAGGCAGGCGGCTAAGTATGGCGCTCTGGCTGTGTGCACACTGCCTTCTGCAGAGGCAACAAACCTGCCTTGCGCCCGGCCCCACAACTCGTTTCTATTCACTGCTGTCTGTCCACACTGGGGGCAGGTGTCAGATGAGGGACAGCCTTTCCTCTACAGAGCCGAGGTCAGCCCCTCTCCTCACGTGGGCGGCTCCCAATACCCATTGCACGGAGAGAAAAGGGGCACAGAATCTTGTTCCGTGTCCACGGCTGGGTTAGAAGGAGGGTTGGTTGGCAGAGACTAGAAACAAGTCCCCTTCCCGTACTCTGCCACAGCCGTCTCCTTGCGCGCTGCAGGCTTCGCTCTGCCCCCTCCCTTGTAAGGGCCCCTGAATCAGCGTCTCTGGTCTTGACCCTCATGAGCACCATGCCAACCCAACTGCCTGCAGGCTGTACGGGCAGCGTAAACTCAATCTGCTCAAGACAAAGCCCCGCCTCCCACGCGGTCCTCTTCCCAGTAAAAAACAGCAATTTCTGTTATCTGCTAAGTGTAAGTGCTTAAAAAATCTCCTGCCCCTGAAATGCTTCCAGGAGTAACAGCCCCACAGAGGTCGGTATCGTGATCCCCACTTTAGGGAGCAGGAACTTGAGGCTCAAGTTCTGAGTCAGCACCCAGAAGAGCGGCCGTGTGAACCTGGTCCATCTTGAGACCAAGCTGCTCACCACCACAGAGGCCTGTTGCTTTCCTCTGATTGCCACAGCCTTACCTTCTCCTCTCTGCTTCCCTACATTCCCCACTCCAGTCTTCATCCTGACTCTCTCTGGTCCGGTGCAGGCAGTGTTTGTGGTCTTTGGCCTGGTCTGCTGCAGGGGTTTCACTATCTCCACTGGCAGTGTGATCTTTCTACACCTTAACCAAAATCTGAGCGTGTCTTCTACCACACCTGTGGTAACCAGACCTCTTAAAGACTCTGTGAGCTCTTTCAAATAAAACCCAAACTGGCAGAAGACTCTTGATGACCTAGTCCCTGCCCGTCTCCCTGGCCTCTTCTCTTACAACTACCATGTGAGCTGTGGCCAGGTCCCATCAGTGTTCCTGCGTGGCTCACATTCTCTCACACCCGCAAGCCTCTCACATCCTCTGCCCCATACACAGGTTTTACGTTCCTGTCTCCATAGCACATACCAGACGTGGCGAGAACTCCTCTGAAACCCAGAACACAGCCCTTGGCAGAGCAGCACACTTGTTGAGCCATCTCCTAAATGTGCCGCTTTTGTTCCTGCAGAGCTCCTCGGTGACTCTTTTATGTCACCAAGGCCTTAGAATGCTCCTGCCAGATCTTATGCAATGGTCTTTGCATCTGAGGTGGACAGGGGCTACAGCACTGGGCCTAAATGGACATGCACATGAGTATTGCTTCCTAGAAGTTATCCTGGGATAGACCCAAGTCTGCCGTTTGCCTCCAGCTGTCTAGAGACCCAAGGAGGAGACCGTACAAGGGACCTGGACTGTGCGCATACTTGTCAGGTTTGAGGTCTCGGTGCACGATGCCGTAGTTGTGCAAGTACTCCAGGGCCAGCACGGTTTCCGCAAAGTACAGACGCACCATGTCCACGGGCAAGGCCCCAATGTTCTTCAGCAAAGTAGCACAGTCTCCCCCTGCAATAAGTCCAGGCCACTGTAAGGGAAGGGTCTAGGTCTCCATTCCAGCCAGTTCCCAGCCTTGCAGGCTCTAAGGTCCCAAAGGAGACAGCCTCATGGAATACCCAGTGCTGGAAATTACGGGTCTAGCCTCTGTGCTGCTGGCACGGGTGGGGACAGGGTGTGGAGGGAAGGGAAACTGCCAGAGAGGGTAGGAAGCCAGGCCCCTTATAGCTTCTGGCTGACTTGCAGGGATCAGACTAAGTAATTTTAGGGTGGGGCTACTGTAGACTGTAAGCAAATCTGGCTACCGTTTGTTCACCTATTTCCACCCTATTGGCTTTCCTTTAGTTTCTGAATAGGGCAACACTCCCAGCATATACTCAACGAATTAACAGGGGAGTTTTGTTCAGTTTCAACTTCAAGATGGGCAAAATTTTGGGAAGCTATACACAACAGTGAAAAGGGAGGTGACAGGGCCACCAGCAAAGCCCCTGCCCTGCTCCCGAACACTTGTAGGCCAGGCCTAGAGCATCACGTGTGGTTTTAAGGGCTGTCCTCTCCATAAGCCATCAGCCAGGGCCATGGCTTTCCTCCCCAGGGCCCAGAGGCGATCCTCCCAGCACCCTGTCTTGGGCTGCTACATCCTGTCCCACAGAACTTGTCATCACACACGACAAGGGCAGCCTCACGGCAGACAGGAGCTTTGTGCTCACCATTACCGAATGACCACTGAGATTCTAGGCAGAAATGAATGCCACAGAGGGCTGTGAAACTTGACCCTTGCACAAACATGCTGGTCCCCATGGAGGGATAACTCTGACACTGTGTCTTGGCCTCCATGCCAGACCACTTCCTCCCAGTACCTTTAGTACCTTCTACATACTCCATCACCATGCACAAGTGACGCTTGGTCTCAAAGGAGCAGAACATGCTGACCACAAAGGGGTTCTCGGCAAAAGTCAGTATGTCCCGCTCCACAAAGGCCTGCTGGATCTGGTTCCGCAGGATCAGGTTCTGCTTGTTGATCTTCTTCATGGCGAAGCGCTGCCGGGTGGACTTGTGCCGCACCAGGAACACAGCCCTGGGAAACAGCGCAGCCCAGCTCAGTCCCCACAGGCCCCCAGCACCGAAGCTGTGCTCCCCAGTACCCACTGCCTCCTCCCACACCTCAAAATGCACAGAACAAGTGAGCAGGAGTGTGCATGTTAGTAACAGGGATCTGGACTAAAGAGTTCTTATTTGGTTTTTTATTTTATTTTTATTGATTTGAAAAGCAGGATGGGGGTTGGGGGGATCTTCCACCTGCTGGTTCACTTCACAAATGCCTACAATAGCCAGAACTGGGCCTGGCTGAAAAGAGGAGCCCAGAACTCAATCTGGGTCTCCAACATAGATGGCAGGGACCCAAATACTTAAACCATCACTTGAAGCCTCCCACGGTACACATTAGCAGGAAGCTAGAATTCGAACTCAAACCCAGGCAGGTGTCCCAAGGTGCATCTTAATTGCTGTGCCAAACACCCGCCCCAAGTTCTTACACAAGTCTTGAAGATAAAGCTCAGGGAGAGGAGAGGCTACCAAGAGGGCGGGAATCTTCTCTGAGACAGGAACAATCCTCAGATGTTGCCTCACAAGGGGGCTTCAGGGAGCAGGAGGGTCTACCCTGAGGCATCTGTTGCCTAGAGGACTAGGCATTACCCTCTTCCAGAGGGAGACAGCACGCCTGACTCTGCGCCAGTTCCAGCCACACCCTGACCCCTGCGCTTACCCGTAGGCGCCATTGCTGATGAGCTTGATGGTTTCGAAGTCCTCTTCAGAAGGTGTCTTTTTAGATGGCAGAGATGCTCCACGGCCCTGGAAGACAAGAAACACGCAGGAGGCGGGCATGCTTCTCTGGGCCCATACGCTTGGGCAAGCTGTGGCCAGCATTCGGCCCATTTTCTCAGGAGCTGAATGAACTCTCAGGGCCGAGAGCCAGCCCTCCTGCAGATACTCTAAGAGAATTCAGAGCCCTTTACAATGGGGCTCAGCCTCCAGGACTGGGGCTCTGGGTCTTTACCTCGACGGAATCATCTGTCTCTGGAGTGTCAGGACTGTCATAGCTGCTCAACTGGACCATTTCTAGAAACAAAGCAAGGATACAAGAGAAAAGTGTGCGTGGCAACGTCAGGCATCTCATCAGACCCTCAGATCACATCATGTGCATGTGGAGCAGGCCTGGATGCTTTCTCCATCAGCCTGGGATGCAAATCCAGTCCTGTGACTCTAGGCACAGCTTTGCTACCAGCCAACAAGCCAAATACTGTTGCTACCCCTACTTCTAGAAGTTCAGTGCCATTCATAAAGCAGATTCTATAAAAGCAGTTATCAAACTTGGGACATTTCCTGGAAGACTAGATAAAGACTAGGTTTATCACTCCCCGCTTACTGCCTACTTTGTGGAATGGGGCTAGGAAGAAGGGAAGGAAACAGCAGGGCAGTACCAACCAGGGCCTGAAGCCCACAGTCCATCTGGGGGCTTGGCACGAGGCCCGCAAGAATGGAGATACCCTCTAAAGCCCTGACTGGACCACTGCAAAGATGCCGGAGGATCTCCAGTGAGACCAGCAGCAGAGGCCAAGTGTGCAGAGCAGGTGATCGCTTTGGAGAATATGACTGCGCACCTTGGTTGTTGAGCTCTTTTGACTTGAGGCTCTAAAGCCAACTCAGCTGGGCCCAAGGCAACACAGGTTGGGATATATCAGGCAGATATATGGCACCAATGACAGAGACCACAGGTGCCTCCCACAGTCCTGAGGCCCTGATGCCATGTGGCTGCATCCACGCAAAGTCTTTCTTCTCCAAGTGGTCTCTCGCCCTTAGGCAGTGGGGTCTCTTTGCAGCCCCCTGACAGCATGCTCACCCTCAAGGGGATCCCGTGTGAGGCCCAGCTGGCTGACGATGTAGCGGGGAATGTCACATTTAATCCCATGTCCCTCTTTGGCGTGACCCTCAGCTGCTTCTAACAGGTGGTAGAACTCTTCAGGGTCAAACTCCTATACCAGGGGAGAGAGGTAATCAGTGGTGAGAAACACAAGTGAAGACTGCTATCTCTTTGGTCTGAATACCCAGGAACAACATGATCCCGTGACCACAAGAATGGGGACAAAGCTGTCTAACAGGTCATCTCCGGATTGGACATCCTAAGCATATACTATCTTCATAGCAATGAGGACCAGAGCATTTGGTTTCAAGAGTGCTCGGCCTTTTCACCTGGGCCCAAGCCTTCCGCCAGCCAGACGGCATCATCAGGTGTGTTCAGATGTCCAATCCAGAGCAGTCCTGGTACACAATTATAGTTCATTAGAGCTTTAGCTCTCAATCCCAGAGGTGTAACTGCATACCTCCTGGGTGCCAGGGGCTGGAGCTCCAAGTGTTCAACATAGTACAGTCTTTGTACATAGTGATGGAAGGTCTCATTTACTAAGTGTCTACCAAGTGCCCTACTCTGGGCACTTAGAACAATTCTTTGACCTTGGTGGGGAAATCAAGGCTCACAGGGATGGACTGACTTGTCCACGGGCACAGAGGAAGAAAGGAACAAAAAACCAGCAATCAAATCCAGGCCTGATTCCAAGCCCCTGCCTAGCCATGGATTCATGTTCCTAGGGAAGGGGCTCTGTGGATCCCAACCCTAGCCTCTCATTTGAACCCTGCTTCTATCCCCTCTGCTCTCACTATTTTGGAGAACTGCATGACAACATTTACATGTAATGTACATACAATTTACATACCACATATTCTATGGGATGCTAAATATATCTTGATAAAGCTGGTTAAGAAAAGAGTAAATCTGACCCTGTCACTTTCTGGAGGCTCCAGGTGGCCTTAGGATAATCCAAACCCGAGCCGAGAAATCACCATCCTCTACGATCCTGTACCATCCAGGTGTATCCCTCAAACACCCTGTACTCCATCAAATGCCCTTCCCAATGCGCCTCACCTGGCAAACTTCCACTCACCTTTCAGGTCATCTGAATGAGCCTCATGTCCCCCAGGGAGTTCACACTGAAATTTCAAGGAGGCCTAAAGCACTCCGTTCACCAGGTTCCTTCTGCACCTCATGCTGGCCTCAGCAGCAAAACTTCTTATAATATATTTGTACTGATTATTTCATGCCCATGTGACTTAAGACTCCCTAACTCCACTAAAGAGGAGATATCCTGAGGTCAGAAACATGCTTTCTTCATGTGTGTATCGAGCAAGAAGTAGCTCTCAGAAGTGCAGATTTGGGATTAAACGATGGACTTGATTTCTGCAAACTAAACTGGCCTTTGCCTCTCAGTGTCCCTGTCTCAAGGCCGCCACTGATCTGGGGTCTGGTCAGGGTAGGGCTGGGCCAGACCAATACTCTCCCCTGTCATACCCCATGGGACCATCCGTTTGTCCGCATGGCAGTCTGTCTAATCCCCAAAGTTGGCCAGTCGCATAGGAATAAGGGAACCAGCAGTGAGTGAGACCAGAGCTTTGCTGCCAGCAACATGTTTCCTCTACAGTTCCCCAGCTCTGCTCCAGCCTTCCCAGAGTCCACTCACCAGGCATTCCAGCAGGCGGGCCGGGCGGGCAATGACAATCATCAGCTTTTTCACTAGCTGCATCACAAAAGCCACTTCTGAGCTCTCCGAGCGTTCGTGAGCCTGCAGAAGAGACAAGGGGCGCTGAAGCAATCTCTTGGCCTGATGTGGTGGGGCTGAGCAGAGCCCTTTGGGGAGAAACTGGCAGCGCAGGGAGCTCTGCAAAGCCAAGTACTCCGAGAGGCCCGTCAGCTGTGCGGAGGAGCAAGCTTGCTCCTCGGGAACTATCTGAGCTTCAGAACCGCAGAGACACAGCTTTACCTGCTCCTCTATCATTCACACACACACCCCCTCCCAGTCCCTAGCTCAGGTGCACGGCTCAATGGATCCTTCACTGATGTTCACTTCCTGCCCCGGATGGACTGTAAGGAGCAGGAAGGAGTCACAGCTGAAGAGTGGCAAGATGGCATTTCAGGAAGTCACCCTCTGCAGTAGAGAGTGCACTATAGATGGCACGCCTAAAAGCAGGAAAACCCATGAAAGATCACTGTAAGAATGCAGATGTAAAAGGCACAAGTCCAGACAGTGAGGATGGCGACAAATGGACAGACTTGAGCCATTTCAGAGGCAGACCTGAGGGAAGGAAGCGGGAATAGAAGGTAACTGCAAGTTCAATTTCAAGGAAATTTCAGTGACTCCATTCATTAGAAGATAAGCAGCTTAAGTAAGGATATACAAAGAACACATTACATTTGGTTTTAGAGACAGGATAGTGGGGCAGAAAAGACAGTGCAGTTTTGGATGTGCAGACTTGGGGGCACCTACATGGGACCCTCTCTCAGGTACCTGGGAGGCCCAGAGCCTTTCTCTTTTATTCTGAGCACTGCCCTGGCTTCCAGGAAGAACCATATTTATATTGTATGGCTGCACCTTCCCTCACACCTCCAACAGCTGGCCAATGGGGATTATGGACCTAGGAACTTGAAAATGGATAGAAAGACAGCTATTTTTTTATAAAAGATTTATTTATTTTACTTTGAAAGTCAGAGTTACACGGAGAGAGGAGATGCAGAGAGAGGGAGAAGAGAGGAGAGAGAGAGAGAGGTCTTCCATCTGATGGTTCACCCTTCAGATGGCCACAATGTCTGGAGCTGCACCGATCTGAAGCCAGGAGCCAGGAGCTTCTTCCAGGTCTCCCATGTGGGTACAGGGGCCCAAGCACTTGGGCCATCTTCCACTGCTTTCCCAGGCCATAGCGGAGAGCCAGATGGGAAGTGGAGCAGCTGGGTCTTGAACCAGCACCCATATGGGATGCCAACGCTTCAGGCCAGGGAATTAACCCACTGTGCCACAGCACTGGCCCTGAAAGACAGCTATTTTTTTCTTTTTTTTTTTTTACACGGTGTAGTCAAACTCTATAGTCTACACCTGGATGAAAAGGGAAGGGCATATCTGTCATAGAGATAAAGAAAAAGCAGCACAGAGACAACAGAGATGAGAAAAGAAGGAACATGTGCCGAGCTTCCCAGCTTCTGCCTGTGTTCCTTTCTAGGTCTCTAAGATCCACCCTTTCTATCCTTACTAGTTTCGCTTTACTACTTAAGCCACACTGACTCAGACTTCTAGTACCTCCAAGAAAGACAATGTAGGGAATTCAAAGTGGAGGAGTTCTAGGGGCAGCTAGAGTTCAGCTGTTTTTCAGTATCCATGGGGACTGGTTCCAGAGCTCCCTCAGACACACAAACCTGTGGCTGCCCAAGTCCCTTAAAGAAGAGGTCGTAGCATTTGCATACAACCTATGCACATTCTCTTGCACACTTTAAACCATCTCTAGATTTTATTCATAATACCAAATACATGTAATAATATAAATGCTTTGGAAATTGTTATTAAATTGTATTGCTAAGGGAATAATGACATGAAAAAAAGTCTGTACAGGCTTAGTACAGTACCCCCTGCCCCGAACAGTTCTGATCTGCAATTGGTTGAATCCACAGCTATGGAACTCAACTGTACTGACCTGGAGTCAGGAGACCAGTGAGGATGAGTCCTCAACACGAGGATGCCAACTGAAGACATGGAAGCAGACAAAGCTCATCAGGGAGGGGGTTTTCAGAGAAAGGAAAGAGAGGGCAAAGGACACTCGGGATGATGCCCTGTGAAAAACCCAGCATTTAAGACAGGCAGAGAAGAAACTCATGAAGAGGCAGCAACACTGACAGCTGGGAGAAAGGTTCAAGAAGAGGCATCCACTGTGTTCTGTGGGGAGGGGAAGAAAGGTGAGTCCTGAGACCATGGGATCTGGCACTGACCATTTAAGTCCTTGATGACTTTTGCCTGAACAGTTTCAGTGGTGTGGTGGGAAGGGAAACTAGAGAGCAGAAGAGTGAGTAGTGAATAGCAAATGAGGACCCTTTTAAAAATTCATTTCAGTAGTTTCACAATAAACTGAATTGAAGCTGAAAAAAAAATTCATTTCAGGGGCCGGTGTTGTGGCATAGTAGGTAAAGCTACCGTCTGTGACGTTGGCATCCCATATGGGTGCCGGTTCGTATCCCCACTGCTCCACTTCCAATCCAGCCCCATGTTAAAGACCTGGGAAAAACAACAAAAGATGACCCAAGTATTTGGGCTCCTGCCACCCATATGGAAAACCCAGATAAGCTCCTGGCTTCAGCCTGGCCCAGGGCTGGCTATCCAGGGAGTGAACCAGCAGATGGAAGATATCTCTCTCTCGATCTTATTTTCAAATAAATCTTTTTTACAAATGTATTTAAAATATTTGTTATAAAACAAAAAGAAAGGCTGAGCAGTTGGTAAAATTCTGTTTGTTTTTAAGACTTAGCCCAAGAGGGAGCCAAGCGAGGGCGCTCCTGTCGGGGCTTCCGTGGCGGGAGGGAGCCCGGTGGAGGCGCCCTCCCAGGCACCACTGCCCATGCTGACCACCGCACGCTCTGCCTGCCGGTGTCATGAGTAACACCACAGTGCCCAGTGCGCCCAGGCCAACAGTGACTCGATGGTGGGCTATGTGTTGGGCCCTTTCTTCCTCATCACCCTGGTCGGGGTGGTGGTGGCCGTGGTAATGTATGTCCAGAAGAGAAAACGGGTGGGCTGGCTTCGCCGCCACCTGCTCCCACGTACAGCTATGACCCGGCTGAGGAGCTGCACGAGGCTGAGCAGGAGCTCCTGTCAGACGTGGGAGACCCGAAGGTGGTGCATGGCTGGCAGGGTGGCTACCACCACAAGCGGGTGCCCCTGCTGGATGTCAAGACCTGACCTGAGCCCTCGGCCGGAGCCTCGGGGGTCCCGCAGTCTGCTTCCTCCCCGCCCCCCGCCTCCCCAAGCCCTCCGCTCGGCAGCCTCACCCTGCCCTCAGCCCTCACCCACCTCCCGGCACTAACGGGGGTCTCCTCCCCGGGGCGGGAGAGGCGGCTGGGAGACAACTTTGCTTTCTATAGGTTCCCTGCATCCTGGACTGGCTTTGGGTTTCCACAGCAAGGGACCCAGATGTATAATCTCAGTATATATATTTTGTAAATAAACGGTTTTGTGGCTAAAAAAAAAAATAAAAAAGACTTAGTCCAGACATCATGTACTCTGTGAAGTCTTGTCTTAGTCCCCTTAGCCCCACCATAAACACACACACACACATGCAAGCGCACACGCACACACACACGTATGTACAAAAAGAAGTTGCTGCCTTTTCCAGGTTCTCCTTGCTTTGTACTCACATCACATGGTCCTACCATGTTGTGTAATGGCCTTTCTCTTTAGCCACACCACAGGGCCATGTAAGTAGAGAGGCAGTGTCTTTCTTTTTCTCTTCCCTCACATACTAGGCCTTGCACAGTGCCTCTTATACAGTAGGTTTCAGTCAGTGTTTATGTACTAAGTATTTGAAAATGTATGATCTTGGGCTCTGGAATATTAAGATGAACTGGAGTTTGGGTTCTAGCTCTGCTACTTAGAAATTACTTACTTATGGCTAACTCAGCCTTTTAAAGTTTCAGTTTCCTCATCTGTAAATACTAATACCTTTGTTACAGACTTGTTGTAAAGATTTAATTTGAAAAATAAGATAACCTAGTACCTAGCATGCATTACGTACTTTATGAATACTAGTCATTTTTACTATTCTGAGTGCAAATGTGATCATGTCATTTTTCAATTTAACACCACTGACTAATGCCCCATTACCCTCATGATAAAATCTATAGATTCTCTCAAGGTCCTTCATCATCTGGCCCCTAGTCTAACTCCTTAAACTGATCTACCACCCTTCTGCAGGCCTCCTTCAACTCTAATTGAATGTCCGAAGTCCCTGTACACTGCTGAGAAGCTATTCATCTTGTTTCTGCGGGTCAGCTACCTCCTGCTACTTGCCAAGAGTCGACCTTCCCTAACCTTTCCACACACAGTCAGCACACCCTCCCCTGCACTCAGAACTTCCCTCGATTTAGTGCTCCCCAGTCACACTGTACAACCATCACTGGGAGTAAGATCATCATATAAAGCACTCAGTATAGTGTCTGGCACACAGAACACAGCAACAAGTCACGGGTGCTATTTTATTGTAAATATGTGTTGATGGGCCTGTAACCCCAGTCAATGGCCTGAGACAGAGCATGCTCCAATGCCTTCCTGCATTCCAAGAGCCTAGCAAATGAAGGAGCAGAGGAGCAAGCCTGCTCTGAATTCAGTGCTCTTCCTACCCTCAGGGGCAGTTAGTCTGAGAAAACTTGTGGAAGTCTTGGGCAGGCCTCTGACTTTAGCAAACCACAAGATTAACCTCAGACATGCAAGAAACCCAGGGTGGGGGTGGGGTAGCTCTCCACATGAATCCTTTAGCTGATTCCTGACTCCTAAAGGTCTCTAGGGCACCCCTGCCATTGCTGGGAACTGTTAGAAAGCAATTCTTGAGCAGAAACAAACAGCTAATTTTCATAGGACTTTGGGCTTCTAAAGTCTTATTTATATGATGCTTGAATTCAAATATTACTTTTGCAATCAGAAAAAGACATTTCTATAGAAGGGAGTACTTTTGGGGCCGGTGCTGTGGCATAAAGGGTAAAGCCGCCACCTGCAGTGCCAGCATCCCATATGGGTGCCAATTTGAGATCGGCTGCTCCACTCCTGATCCAGCTCTCTGCGATGGTCTGGGAAAGCAGTAGAAGATGGCCCAAGTCCTTGAGCCCCTGCACCCTCATGGGAGACCCGGAAGAAGCTCCTGGCTTCGGACTGGCACAGCTGCAGCCATTGAGGTGAACTGGGGAGTGAACCAGCGGATGGAAGACCTCTCTCTCTCTCTCTGCCTCTCCTTATCTCACTGTGTAACTCTGACTTTCAAATAAATAAATAAATATTTTTTTAAAAAAAGGAGTACTTTTATACTTGTTTAATCAAGCCCTGACTCAGTTTAACTCCTGCCCATTGGGCTAGTTTTATGACTTCAAAGAGTAAAGAGAACAGTCTGCTATCTTTTAAATATGACAAATCTTCCACTATGACAAATCTTCCGCCATTTGACAGCAATAATCACAGTCATTTATTTATTTGGAAAGCACAGTGAGAGAGAGAGGGACACGCACACAAACACACACACACACACACACACACACACACACACAGAGATATTTTACCCACTGGTTCACTCTTCAGGAAGTCAGGAGCCTAGAACTCCATCCAGCTCTCCCATGTCTCCCATGTGGGTTGCAAGGATTTAAGAACTTGGAGCATCACCAGCTGCCTTCCTATCCACATTAGCAGAAAGCAGAGGAGTAGCAGGGACTCAAACTGGCACAGGGATACTGGATGCAGGAGTCTCAAGCAGTGGTTTAACCCACTGTGCCACAACACCTGCCCATCTTTCTAACACACTGCAGTCCTGTTTGATTGCCAGCCCTGGGCTCTCAGCTCAATTGTTACTATTCTACAAAGAGGTCATGTGTCAGGAGTCGATAAGGGTTTCTGGACTAGGAAATACTCTAGGAGCATAAAGAGCCCTGGAGAGACTGATGCATCCCCTCACCCACAAATTGTGCTAAAAGTACACTATAGGTCAACTGTGACCTTAGCAGGAAGGCATTGGAGCACTTATTTGAGAGGCTGACAGCAAAGCAAGCACTAGAACACAGAGGATTTGAAAATGCAATGTATGCTCTGATCACGGCCATGGCTGGATTTTTTTCACCTTACACTGGAGTGGATCAGGTCTCTAACCAGAGAAGTCTCCCACTAGAGAACTCACCACACCAAGGCAAAGCTGGCTGAGGACAAACAGTTGAAAGGCTCTGCTTAAAGTAGTATTTCTAGCAAAAGAGGGCCCACCGCAGCCATGAGGACCACTTTTGGCTTTGGATAACCAATCTCCTAGTCAAATACATAATTCTACCAATGCTGGAGCCTCAAGTAGAATAATATAGCTTTGAATTAAGAAAAAAATGGGCCCTTTTTAAAAAATTGATTTCCTCTGGCATCAAGCAGGCCTCTCTCAGTAAGGCAGTAACTGGGGAGGAATTTAAGGGGCCGCTTCTGGACATCACCAAGGAGATGTGGTGGTGGCGGCACACGGGCAGGGATGGATGACTGGGACACCTTTGATCCCTGATCCCAGTTTGGGACCACCACATAGATGTTTCACAGGAGCCCCTGCAAAAGACACTCACATCTTGCAGAAGCTTCTCCAAATTCTCTTGAAGTTCATAGAAGTAGTGTGAAGTAATGAGGCCACTCTTAGATTTATCCAAGCAGTCCCGGGCCATCTCGATCACCTGATGATGAATAAAGCTCAGGGCTCCATCTGCCAGGGGCAGCACGTGGTCTGGAGTATTGGAGGCAATGAACTCTGCTAGTCGTTCTTCCATTTGTGCAGTGGCCTGGCAATAAAAGAAAAGTGACACTTTCCTCCCAGTTCTAGGCCAGCTGGCACTAAACCTAAAGGATATGGTAACAGCCTATGGATGGGCTCCCTGTGATCCTGGTTTCCTACTGCTACTTGTTGGAAATCTGATGCCTGGAAACATGCAAAGGTCACCTTCGGGTGAAGTCAAAGTGCCTCAGTGTCACATTCCAGGCCCGCCGTGAGCTGGCGCTGCCTGTCTCCTATCACTCCCCGTAGCATACGTTCTTTTACTCTCAGGACGCAAAAGTTTGCTGTTCTTCTTCCATGTTCCATGCTTCTGCCTATGTCTGTGCTCTCCCCTCTCTGAGGCTGAGTCTGCCTGGTCAGCTCCTGGTCCTCCTCGTTGTCTCAGCCCAGGCATCACCTTTCCTCTGGGAAGTCTTTCATGCCCCAACGGATGGGGGATTTTCTTTTCTCTGTGCTCGCACCAGACCTCCCGACTGTGTAAACTTGAGTGTGTAGACATTCCTATTTTCTAACCCCTTCTCTGGACTGGGCAGTTCTTTAAAGTTAATTTTACTCATCTCACACTGCTCTTACTTAACCTTAGGACCTGCTTAATAGAGCTAAGCAGATGCTCAGAGTGTTCACTGAAGGTGTGAACCCGCCTGGCCACACAAGACAAGATGAAATGGGAGGAGGCTATGGCTAGGAACATGGCCTTGGCCGGGATCCCCAGCAGCGCAGACTGGAGACCTGGCTCAGAAGCCTCTTGTGGACCTAACTGTGCAGTCAGGCATAACAAAATGACAAATGCTCTTCAGTAAGTTCACAGCTGCCTACGTAGGAGTCTGTCTTCTTTCCTTTGTCACCAAGTGGTGTTTTCTGATTTCCAATGTGTGTTTGGGCAAATGTATACATATGTGTGAACCCATGCACGTGTTGTTTGTGTGTGTGACATGCTTAACAAACAAAAACACACAACATAAAAGGATAATATGATACTGTGAATGTCAAGAAAGCCAAGCACAGGGGCTTCACAGCATGCCCCTAAGCCATTGTGCGGCAGAGGGCAGCCAGAGGAACAGGAAGCCACACCTCTATTCCCAGAGATGGACAAACCCAGGAGGTCTGCATGCAAGACAGGGGGCCAGCGCATGCTCTTGCTGCCCACTGTTGTCCCACAGACAGAGCTGGCTGTATTCTGCAGGAGGTCGCTCCATAGGTGTGTGGTGCTCAAAGAAGTGCAACTGGGAAGCTGGGTCCCAGTTCTACACACAACTGGAGTTGTGAGGATGATTTCTCAGCTCTCTCAGGACAGCAACCTACCTTCCTCCCTCCTGCTCTCCTGTTGCCAGAGCAGACCCTGCCACTGGAAGCAGCTCTGAGACCTCTGACTGCACCCTCTGGCCTTCTATCTGGGTAATGAGGCACTACTCAGAAACCTGATGGAATGTGGGTGCTCCCAGAGCACTACTCAGAAACCTGTATGGAATGTGGGTGCTCCCAGAGGGCAGGGCCTTTGAGAGAGGGGCCTGCTGGCAAGGTGAGAAACTGGGTTCCCAGTCCTCTCCTCCCCTTTTGCACAGGGCAGATGTCTCTCTGACATTCCCCTCTAGTCACCGCTCCCTCCAGGGAGTGCAGTGGCAGAGGCTCTGCAAGTAGAGTGCCCACTGCCTCCTGCCACCTGCCTCCGGCCTTCCAGCAGTCTGGGAGCCCTGATGCTGTATCCTCCTCCTGGGTGGTGCCTTTCCACTCTTCTCCTTTCCCACAGGAGGCAGCACCTTCTTCTTTCACTCCAGTCTTCCCACTGGGGCCAGCCATGGGCAGCAGTCCTTGGGGACATTACCCATGTCCTTTTAAATGGATCCTTACCTTGGGGAATCTTTCTTTGTACACATGATTCATCATTATTATTTCACTGTCAAAGGAAACTGGGGACCGTCCAGGACTGAATAAGAAAGAAAAAAATTGTGTCATTTAGTGCTTTGAAACTGTCAAGGAGAAAAATGGCCACCCGTTGAGTCCCAGTCCTCCCGCAGTCTCCAGTGCCCACACACGTCCACCTTAGCAAGTGCTGATTTCTGGGGCCTTCTTTATTCCTACAGCTCCCAGGGTACCCAGTTCAGTTAAAACTGGTGCCATCTGGAGCTGGGCTACCTTCCTGCAATCAGTTTGCCTTTCACAAAGACCTCTGCCAAGGCCTGAAAAGGTGGCCTACCGCCAAACCCACTGGTGCTTTCCTAGGATGGCCTCCCCAGAGCAGGACTTGGCATCCTCCAGTTCTGGCCAATGGGACTTGGTATACCACAGCATGTCCCAGGAATTCTATTAAGTCAAACCACCACCAAAGCAACCAAAGGAAGACTACATTTACAACTATTTTCCCAAACAAGCTGCAGCCAATGAGGCTAACTTAGACTCTGACCTGGCATGAAGGAAGTTGACCCAGCCTGCACTGAGTTATACATCTGAGTCTTCCACTGAAGGTAGACAGTGTGTTTTTAGTCTTAATTTATTATATTCCCTAATAACCTAAGTCTTCCCTTCTGGCCCATGTGTGATTACATCTCCTTAAAGGACTTCAAATTTTGAGCTACACAGCTGGATAGTTGGGTTTTGATTAATTTAGTGTCCTGGCAAGCGATCCCAGCTGGGACAGGAACTGTTCCTCTGGGCCTTTCTCTAAGGACTGGGTCATGTTCTGCCTCTGTGCTGGTGCACAGGACTAAGTCTTTAAAAGCAATACAGCAGGGATTTCCCCTGAGCATTGCCGATCCTCCCAATCTCCACTAGCCTAAAGGGCACCCATCCTTTCCTCTGTGTGAGCTGCGGAGCCCACCAAGATTTAGGCATTCCTCCATAAGACAAAGGAAGGCATGGGACTCCACACTCACTTATCTGTGTTCTTGAGTTTTTGCACTAAAATACCAGTAACCATCTTCGTCAGTCTCTGAACCTGAACCAGTCTTCTGGCTCTGTCATTCAAGGTGCTACCTGAGTGCTATTCATCCTGGGAGATGTTACTCCTCTGGGACCCTACCCTGCATAGGTCAACTGATTTATTATTTCCCAGGGACTCTGGAAAGCTGAACTCAGCCATTAAAGCCATGCTCCTTTAATCTCCATCCATTTCCTTAAGCTGGAATTTTGGCACAGATTGCCAGATAACGCTAAAGGGAATGGACAATTAAAAGCATTCAAAGATAAACCAGCTGTTAAGGTCTGTTTGGTCTGATTGAGAAAACCCAAGTGAAGCCGAGACTTGAGATAGATTCAGATAAGCATTTAATTTAAAATGAGTGTCTTGGGGGTTGGCATTGTGAGGTACAGGGTAAAGTCAGCAATACCAGAATCCCATATGGGTACCAGTTCATATCCTGGCTGCTCCGCTTCTGCTCCAGCTCTCTGCTAATAGCCTGAGGAAAGCAGTGGAGGAAGACCCAAGTGGTTTGGCCTCTGAGGCCCATGCTGAGAGATCCAGATGAAGTGCCTGCCTCCTGGCTTCAGCTTGGCTCAGTACTGGCTGTTGTAGTCATCTGGGGAGTGAACCAGCAGATGGAAGATCTCTCTCTATATCTCTCCCTCTCCCTCTGTAGTTCTTTCAAATAAATAAATAAATGTTAAAGGAAAAATGAGTGTCTTCTCCCAATCAGACATCTGCGTCATTACCAGCAATTCTAAGTTTATTTATTTATTTTCATCTACTTGAAAGGCAGAGTAATGGGAGACCAGGAGGAAGCACCTGGCTCCTGGCTTCGGATCAGCACAGCGCGCTGGCCGTAGCGGCCATTTAGGGGGTGAACCAATGGAAGGAAGACCTTTCTCTCTGTCTCTCTCTCTCTCTCTCTCTCATGATCTAACTCTGCCTGTCGAAAGAAAGAAAGAAAGAAAGAAAGAAAGAAAGAAAGAAAGAAAGAAAGAAAGAAAGAAAGAAAGAAAGAAAGAAAGAAAGGCAGAGTGACAGAGAGAGAGACAGGGAAAGAGAAAAGAGAGGGAGAAGGAAGGAGGAGGGGGAAAGGCAGAGACTGATGGAGATATATTCCATCTCAGTAGAAGATTCAAATGCCTGCAACAGCCAGGGTGAGGTCAGGCCAAAGCTAGAGCCTGGACTTCCTTGGGCAGGACCCAAGTACTTCAGCCGTCTTCTGCTGCCTTGCAATGTATTAGCAGGAACCTGGATCAGAAATGGAATCGCTGGGACATGGCACTCCAATATGGGATGTGGGTGTCCCAAGCAGTGGCTTAATCTGCCACAATGTCCACCCCTAGGAGCAACTATTTTAGCTGGCCTAGTTCATCTACCTAGGCCTATGGGTTCTGTAGTCAGTTAACCATCAAAATTGATATTTTACTCTCCTTCTACTGAATGGAGTCTTAAGTATATATGAACTGCTAAGTACTTTTAAAGGAAAAGAGAGACAGACTGCATGACAGCATCTTCAGATAGCTCTGGGGGTGACAGTTTGAGCTA
This sequence comes from Oryctolagus cuniculus, assembly GCF_051225735.1. Taxonomy (NCBI): domain Eukaryota; kingdom Metazoa; phylum Chordata; class Mammalia; order Lagomorpha; family Leporidae; genus Oryctolagus; species Oryctolagus cuniculus. The sequence goes on from NC_142873.1 coordinate 127,504,750, forward strand.
CACCAAAAGCCAAAAAGGGCTTGAGTACCACTGGACATGGATATGTTATCACAAAGGTTGGCAAGTGACAGCCTACAGGCCAAGTACGGTCTACTGCCTGCTTCTGTCAATAAAGCTAATATATGATCTGCAGATGACTGCATCCCACCAAGGCAGAATGGAGCATTCGTGCTGGAGGTGTATGACAGTCTACCACAGCCACCATCTTGGCCCTTTACAGAAGTGCTGATCCCTGTACCATGCACACAAGCTAAGATCAGCCCTCACCTGAGGCTGCGGGAGCGGGGCCGCATGGCTGGAGATTGCCGTCCCTCCTCATCTGGTACACTCTCTGTGCTGAAATGTTTCGTCAGAAAGTGCAGCTCATCAGCTGTAGGCTGGAAAGGCAACTGATGCAGCTTTTCCTGTGAGGAGCACGATGACTGCAGAGGAAGACATTACAAACAGCACTGAAGACAAGGCCAAGGGCAGTTCAGGAACAGGGGAGGACTGCAAAGGGCCAGGTGCCTTCCAGCTATGGAAACTGACAGCTAGTCCCCCCTCTCTCTCCCAGCACCCCATCCCCCTCAGCTGCACATTGAGCCCATCAGAGCCCTTGGCCCTGAGGAAGCCAGGACATGAGAGGCTTCAAGGTTGTGTTGGGAGTTGCACCCAGACTTTCACAAGCTGTGAGAAGCCCTAACTACCTAGGAGCCTCTTAAGGTGGTAAAAAGCAAATCATTCTACTTGGACTCTGCCTTCAGTGAAGTTCTCGGGTACTGGAACAGGAAGTAATCAACACATTGTGCTTCTTGGTTTGGGAATGTTCTCGGTATGCCCAACTGCAAATGACATCCCCTGGGTTTTCCCTTGCATAGCCTGGAGAGCCACCCTGGATGACAGTGTTTCCTACGGGCTGTTATCCAGATGACTGCTTTACTGAGGTTGTGAGGGCTGTGTGAGATTGTGCTCGGACTCTCAGACACCAGCAGGCAAGGCATCTAGCAGGGAGCAAAATTACTTTTAGATCTGGACCTACAGATTAGACTTGATCTGCAAATAATCATGAATTCTAAACATGGTCCACTGCCTAAGGATTCCTGACAAGAACTCCACAGAACACTGGAGGGAGTGCATTGGGTTGCTGCAGGAATCCCACACCTGCAACTCTCACTGTGGCAAACCCTTCAGCTCCGGGACTGGCTAAGAGAACAGACAAGCCAAACACTGTTGGCACAGTTCCACTGGTCTTTGGAGATCTAAATCCATTTCAAGTCGAAGCTGCAGCACCATACTGAGAGAACTCTGCTGCAACAAGGTCAATACCAAGTAAGAAATTAGGATTGTTTTTGGCTAACAGTGCATGATTCTTCTATGGACTGCTGCACAAACTTGTGGACAGCTAGTAGGTCACTACAGGGCTCTGTCTTGGCTACATTCTTATAAATGATTTAGACCAAAGCCAAAAAAAGACTTCTCACCTAACATAAATCTGGTATACCAAGGTAAAGTACGGTAGGCAAAGTTGGTATTTTACAGTACTATAACAAGCTAGAACAGGTAGAGTCCATGAAAATTTACTGAACAGAAATAGACACACACATATATTGACTCTTACACTGAATCTAAAAATGTCATTTTTCTGAGTAAAGACTTATTGGAAAAGGGGCGTTTATTAGGAAAAGATCTTAAGTTTAACAGCTGCCAAAGATCTCTAGAGATTTAATAAAATCTAGGTCAAAGGAGGTTGGGATTCAAGACTATGGACAAACTGAGCAAAGAGACCTGAAGAACGGTGCAAGTGATGGGGATAAGATCATTAGAACTATGGCCTGTGAAGCCTGGAACACCTCCTATTTGGCCCTTTACAAAACTGTTCGCCAACCATATTATCCTGGTTTTAATCAAACATTGAGGAGAGCTCATTTTAGAATCCATTGTGCCTAATAGCAAGTAGCACACAACCTGTTGTGTTTAGGCTCAAGGCTTTGCTAAAAGAAATACAGGCAAAAGTTTTAGAGACAGGTCTAGTCTTTTATTGATACACATCAAACCAGGATACCAAGTTAACAACTATTCTTACTTTTTTGAAGAAAAAAAAAAAAGGTGAACAAAGGAGGGGAAGGGTCCATAGGTCTTTGGGACACAGGAAGGATGATCTGTTCTTAGCTACATTTCTAAAAATAAGGTTGCAGAAAGAAGGGAAACCATGCTTGGGAGACCCCAGGCCTGACCTCATTAACAAAGCAAAAATCCATCCTCAAGCCCTCCTCTGATGCAACTAGGAATAATGGACACCCAGAGAAGGTACTAGTTCATCCTTTCCACAGGCATTTATGGATCTGGCTATGGATGTTAAGGGTTACCAGCCCTTTGCCCTACTCAAGCCCATCCCCAAGCAACCTGTTTGAATTTGACTTAGAGAAAAAATTGAGAACCATTTTGCAACACAGGATATATAGCAATAACCCTGGGGGGTGTAATTCCTCAGGGAGAAGAAAGTATGACGATATTTTGGCTACTTACAGAGACAGTGGAGCTAGGCGTGTTAGTTCCATAGCCTGAAGAAGGCAAAGAGGCCAAAGACCAGCGCCGTCCATCAGTCCTACATAAGAAAAAAAATATTAGGCAGTTTCCACAGGTTCCCACCCTGAGCCCAGGACCTGCCTGTCCTTCCATGATCCCTTTGGGAGCAGGGCAGCTGATTCACTGGTGGGCTCCTCTTTGTCTGCAAACAGTACTGCTTGGTCCAGAACATACTTTCACATCTTTCCTACGAGGGGTCTATTGTTGTGTGTTTTCCACTGCAAAGACAAACATCCCTGACTACAAAGGAGGGCACGTGACTTTAAATAAGAACATTTGTTAGACAATTCTGTGGTTTTGGAAGCAACAGGAGAGGAAACCGGCTACAGGCATCCTCACAATGGCAGAATTGCCATTGAAATGAAGCTATTTCCTTTTTTGAAGGCTCCAATTGAAGGGCTCCTTGGTCTTCCCAGGCCAATGGATAGACTCTACCACCTGGGTTCAGACTGGGCCTCAACTGATGGCAAACAGTTATTGGCTGCTTAGGATTCATCAGGACCCATAAAACCAGCCTATGAGAATGTGTGCCAAACAGGGACAGTACCTCACGAAATCAGGTGGAGGGGACATACCTTTGCTTCTATATGAGACTTTGGGGGAGGGTTCCTGCTGCCCTCAAAAGGATGCTCCCCAAAGTTCTCATCAGAAAGAATCACAGTTATTTGCTTTACTGTAGAGGAGAAAGATCAAGCAGGTATCTGATTTGAAGGTTTTGTAACATAGCCATGTGATCTTTTTGCCTGGGCTGGGATGTGGTATAAAGTATTCTTTCTTGTAGAGCTTGGGGTATAGTCTGCTCTGGTGAAGTCAAGACAAAAACTTCTTTGCTGCTACTCACAGAACCTTAGAACATTAGCAATGGAGGATCTTTAGAACTTAAGTACATATTAAAATTTCCAGACAAAAAACTAAGAGATCTGGGTAATTTGTTTAAGGTCTCACAGTTATGGCAGGGGATGGGATGGGAAAGGGTTGGGATGAGGAGAGGAAGAAGAAAAAAATGAGGAACAAATCTTGCCAGGCCTTCTCCTTCTGAAGCATTTCCTCCCACCTTCACCAACACTGAGCAGCTATTCCTACCCTGTTCTGTAAGGAGCAGCTCAGGGTTCCATGCCACATGCACATGACTCAAACTTCATGCCACCCAGGCAGCCAACATGTATAAATTCTAACTCTGCTGGAACCTAGTCTCAGAGACAGACATGTAGGAGGGCACTCCAACATGATGCTCTCTCTGACCTCTCTGTTGGGTCCTGCAAGTTGTACACAAGAAAGCAGGTCAATTCCAAGACAAAAATGAGACAAATCTAACAAGGGATGGATTTCATAACCTCTGTCAAATATACTTCTTCACACCTGAGTTTTTTTCCCCCTTCTTTATAGAGAAACAGAAACCAGCTACATGCCAGCCGCTTCTCAATGAAAAGCAGAGGCCAGAATCAGATGGTAACAGAGGTCTCTATTTGCTCCAACTGGCCACCTCCCCACATGGCTAAGGAAAGCTGTGGGAACGAGGGTGACTTGTCCCTGGGCTCAGAAGCTTGGAACTATTCAGTAACTCCTGCCTCTAAGCATATGCTCTGAGCCTTGGTTCCAGCAGGTGCAGAGGGACCCCTAAGGGTCTCTGTGCTAAATATGCAAGGCCCAGTGTTCACAGCCACAGTCAGAGAAAAATCAAACTACCCAGTTCCTTCACCACACACAAGGTCACAAACCATATTGTCTGGCCATGCATAGCAGTTTCCCAGCCCCTGCCCCATCACATCTGCTATTACCTGTCTGCTCTGTGGCCATGGCTGTAGTGAAAAGACGTATGTTACAGTGAGAACCAAACGGAACTGAGAGCACGATCTGTCTGACCCCTGAACCATGGTCTAGCTTGGCAGAAGCAAACCTTTTGTTAAGGAGTTCAAACAACTTTGAAATTGAACTTGGGGCTGTCACTGTGGTGCACAGTGGGTTAACGCCCAGCCCTGAAGTGCTGGCATCCCATACCAGCTCGAAGCGCTGGTTCAAGACCCAGCTGCTCCACTTCCCGTCCAGCTCTCTTCTATGGCCTGGGAAAAAAGCAGAAGATGGCCCATGCCCTTGGGCCCCTGTGCCCATGTGGGAGACCTGGAAGAAGCTCCTGGCTCCTGGCTTCAGATTGGCGCAGCTCCAGCAGTTGCGGCCAACTGGGGAGTGAACCATCAGACGAAAGACTTCTCTGTCTCTCTCTGTCTCTTCTCTCTGTGTAACACTGACTTTCAAATAAATAAATAAATATTAAAAAAAAACTGAACTGTGGGAGTGATGGGTTTCTCCTTAGCACATCATTAAAGCCATTTTTTGTATGTAGAATACTCCAAACTAATGTGGTCCTGCGGGGCTCCTACCTGACCTCAGTAACCTAGCAACAAGCACTTCCTGATCCTGTTTGGCAAGATCAAAACACTCCTCCTGACCCCACTTTGTTCCTACCTTGTTCTATAAGAGGACAGTCCACGGTTCCATGTTTCAGGCAACCGAGTAACATGTCATGCCACCTGGCATTGACCTGTTTGGGTCTCAGTGGTAAAACAAGGTCCCTTAATGCCCTAAGTTGGGCCGGCGCTGCGGCTCACTAGGCTAATCCTCCGCCTAGTGGCGCCGGCACACCGGGTTCTAGTCCCAGTTGGGGCGCCAGATTCTGTCCCGGTTGCCCTTCTTCCAGGCCAGCTCTCTGCTGTGGCCAGGGAGTGCAATGAAGGATGGCTCAAGTCCTTGGGCCCTGCACCCGCATGGGAGACCAGGAGAAGCACCTGGCTCCTGCCATCGGATCAGCACGGAGCGCTGGCCGCAGCGCGCCGGCCGCAGTGGCCATTGGAGGGTGAACCAACGGCAAAGGAAGACCTTTCTCTCTGTCTCTCTCTCTCACTGTCCACTCTGCCTGTCAAAAAAAATAAATAAATAAATAAAAAATAAAAATAAAAAAAATAAAAAATGCCCTAAGTTGGTCCCTACTCCTGAGGCCCTGTGAATGAAGTAGACATAAGGAACCCGCCATTCCCTCTGCCTGAAATAGTTCACACAGCAGTGTCCTTCACAGAGGCTTTACGTGACAGCCAGTGGAGACTCCAGCCCCATTCCCTTATTCTTTCTGCAGCATCCTGTCCTGCTCCTTCGTGGTATTTATGACTGCATTTGGTTGCTTATTCATTTCTTGCTGTCTACCCACTAACCATTTGATTAACAAGCACTGACTGGGTGCTAATGATGTACCAGGAGATGGCTTTTCAACAGCTTTCAGTATCTCTACTAAAGATGGTTTGATTCTGATTGAGGTGAGACAAAAACATACAAATAAGAAAATATCAGTATTTAAAAGCACTAATTTTAAAATAAAACTGGACGATTTGATAGAGAATGAGAAGGAGCTTTGGATGGTTAGGAAAGGCCACTCTGAGGTGATGTGGAAGATGAGATATGAAAAATGAGTATAAGTGTGAAGAAAGTAGGGATTGTGTCTATTTTATTACCATGATATAACTAAGCACCCAGCATGTACCTTTCTCATAGTTAGGGCTCAGCAAATATTTACTGAATGAATGGGAAGTGATTCAGTGTCACCTCTGGGGATCTGGCCACAGTTCCTGCTATCCCAGCTCATGCTTAAGAGATTACTGTTACTGTCCACACTCAGCCTGGGCAGGAAGCTTGGCTGGAAACACAAATGCATCAATCCAGCATATTCTTATATTACAAGTGATCCTACCTGGATCCTTGGTTAACTAACTGGAAGTTACATAGGGTAGGTATGGAACCAACCTGGATGAGATTTGTTTTCAGTAATGTACTCGGGTCAGGAAATATACCCAACTCAGCCATTACTTCTCTTGATCTGGGGCAAGCATTTGGCCTAGCAGTTAAGCTACTGGTTTAGATGCCTGCAAACCACAGAGAAGTGCCTACCTTTGAATCCCTGTTCCACTCCTGACTCCGGCTTCCTGCTAATGGGAAGCCTGGAAGGCAGATGATGATGGCTCAAATGGTTGAGTCCCTGTTGGGATGGAATTCCTGGCTCCCAGCTTCAACCTGGCCCCGCTCTGGCCGCTAAGGACTAAACTAGTGAATCAGAATGTTGTTTGTCTGTTTCTGTCTCTCAAGTAAATAAAAACAAACAAAAAAATTTCTCTATCCTGTCCATATCCTTTCAGCTACAGAATCCTACAGAATAGGGGATGATTTTTTTCTGGGTTACAGCAGCGAGAAAATGCTGTTTCTGGGAGCCTATTCTTTTAAGTATTGGAATTTTCTTAAGATGTATTATATTCTCTATCCATTAAATGTTCTAAATCTGGAGCTAATATTTTTCTGGAGGCCTTAGTACTTAGAGACTAACTATACCAAAAACTTTTCAGAAATACTAATAAAAAAATTAAACACTTGAACTCAGTCAATAGTTTTAAAAGGGGCCAGTGTTGTGGCACAGTGGATTATGCCACTGCCTGTGACATCAGTATCCCATATCAGAGCACCAGTTCAAATTCCAGCTGCTCAGCTTTCAATACAACACCTGCTAATGCATCTAGAAAAGCAGTGGAAGATGGCCCAAATGTTTGGGTCCTTTTAAACCCATGTGGGAGACCTGGAAGAAGCTCTTGGCTCCTGGCTTCAGCCTGGCTCAGCCCTGACTGTTGCAGCCATTTGCGGAGTGAACCAGAAGATGGAAGCTCTCTTGCTCGTTCTTTTTCCTTCTCTCTGTCACTCTGCCATTCAAATAAATCTTTAAAAAAAAAAAAAGAGTCTTAGAAAATTTTCCAAAAAAAAATTACTCGTGTGTGGGGCTTGGATGGGCTCAACTCTGTCAGCTCATACTTCTGGCAACAGACGGAACTATCAGTTGCTGCTGTGGCCAGAGATGGCTTCTACCACTTGCTGAGAGGACAGAAATGAAGGAGGAATAAAAGGATGGCTCTGTATGCACCATATCTTTGAAAATCCTTAGAAGACAAGAGAAAGCCCAATAGTGTCTTTACTCCCAATGCAAGGGTCCCTAGCTCTAAGCCAAGAAAAAGGCATACAAGGCCCACGGGCCCCAGGAACTGAACTAGCTGTGTCGGAGAAGTAAAGTGTGATTTTGAGTGTTCTTTTCTCCTGGGTCACTCTAAAATAGCTCTCAGTTGAAAGTCTAACACTTCAGCACATACTTTCATAATACCAGGGACTTGTGATTAAGATTATAAAAATAAATCTATTAATTTTTATCTACACTCTCATTTGAACACTCAAATACATAGGCCATCTAGAAAACAAAATTTGAGCAAGATGATTATGACCTGGAGAGGAAAGCAGAGAGGGAACTTTGGTGGTAACATCCTTGTTAGAACAACGACTCAAAAGGAGGAGCCTGACACTCAACCAACATTCATGCATGTGTCACAGGTGTCAGTTACAGAAGGGTTTTTCTACCAACTTACCTACGGGCAGGAACAAAGGAAAAGTGAGCAGGTGCATTTGGAGAGAAATTCCGGGGGCTGTCCAAAGGACTGTTACCTGTGATGAGGAAAGGAAAAGGAACTTTGGTGAGGGTTGCTTCTAGGGAAGGCTGACATGACCTTCAGGCAAGAAATTTTAGGGCCAGTGCTGCGGCCAAATGGGTGAAATTGCTGCCTACATCTCACATGGGCGCCATTTGAGTCCCTGCTGCCCCATTTCTGATCCAATTTCTTGCTAATACACCTGGGAAAGCAGCGGCCCAAGTGCCTGGTCTCCTACACCCACATGGGAGACTCAGAAGAAGCTCCTGGCTTTGGGTTGGCACAGCCCTGGCCACTGAGGCCATTTGGGGAGTAAACCAGCCAATGGAAAGCTCTCTCTCACTTGCACTCTCTCTTTAACTCTTTCAAATATTTTTAAAAATCTTAGAAAAAAACCCCACTGTAACAATTTGAGCAAGATAAATAAAGTATTAATGGAGTATAATCCAAACTAGAAAAATTATCTATTAACCACACAGATATAAATGACTGAATAAACCAATGGAAAAGATCAGTGAGAACAGAGGACATCTGAACATCCCTACCAACCAACTTGACCTGACTCTTAACAAAACACTACACCAAACAGTAGAACATACATTCCTTGGCAAGACTCAGTAAATTAATGGTACTAAGTTACAGTTATAGAGAAGAAATAGTTCTGGTTTTGTACAGTCACTCTGCATAAACGGTAACTACAGACAATGTTAATGTACTGTATATTTCAAAAAAGCTAGAAGAAAGAGTATAGTATGCTTTTAACACAAAGAAATGAACATCAGACAATATATTCAAGTATTAAGACATGACATGGTTGGGGCTGGTGCCATGGCATAGCGGGTAAAGCCACTGCCTGCAGTGCCGGCATCCATATGGGCTCTGGTTCGAGTCCCAGCTGCTCCACTTCCAATCCATCTCTCTGCTATGGCTTGGGAGAGCAGTGGAAGATGGCCCAAGTGCTTGGGCCTCTGCACCCACATGGGAGACCCGGAAGAAGCTTCTGGCTCCTGGCTTCGGATCAGTGCAGTTCCAGCCATTTTGGCCATCTGGGGAGTGAACCAGTGGATGGAAGACCTCTCTCTGCCTCTGCCTCTCTGTAACTCTGCCTTTCAAATAAAATAAATAAATATTTCAAAAAAAAAAAAAAAAAAGGTATCACATGGTGCCTCACAAATGTGGGGAATTTTTATGGGTTGTTAAAAAAAAAAAAAAAGGGTGAGTGTTAGCCTAATGGTTAAGATGCTGGAGTCTTGAATCAGTGTGCCTGGGTTTAATACTTGGCTCCTCCCCTGCTTCCAGCTTCCTGATGATCTTAAAAGGCAGAAATAATGGTTCCTGCCACCACCCACAGAGGAGACAGGGATTGCACTCATGCCTCTTGACTTTGGTTCCCCTGCCACTGCAGACATCTGGGGAGCAGACCAGCAGATGGAAGCTCTCTAATAACAGCTCTCTAGTAACTTTTTTTTTTTGACAGGCAGAGTGGACAGTGAGAGAGAGAGACAGAGAGAAAGGTCTTCCTTTGCCGTTGGTTCACCCTCCAACGGCCGCCGCGGCTGGCGCGTGGCGGCCGGTGTACCGCGCTAATCCGATGGCAGGAGCCAGGTGCTTCTCCTGGTCTCCCATGGGGTGCAGGGCCCAAGTATTTGGGCCATCCTCCACTGCACTCCCTGGCCATAGCAGAGAGCTGGCCTGGAAGAGGGGCAACTGGGACAGAATCCGGCGCCCCAACCAGGACTAGAACCCAGTGTGCTGGCGCTGCAAGGCGGAGGATTAGCCTAGTGAGCCGCGGCACTGGCCTAACTTTTTTTAAAACCAATAACAAAAGGATTTCTGGGAAATGCCCAAATATTTGGAAATTAAATAATACACTTCTGAATAATTTGTATGTCAAAGTTAAAAGGGAAAATAGTATTCTAAACACTACATAAAAATGATAACATAATGTCAAAAACCATTTAAGCAGGTCTTGAAGAGAGAACTACATCACTACGTATCTATAATAGGAAAGACAGACTCAATTTAATTACCTCAGTTTCTACCTTTTTTTTTTTTTAATATTTTATTTATAGGGGCTGGTGCCGTGGCTTACTTGGTTAATTCTCTGCCTGTGGTGCCGGCATCCTATATGGGTGCCAGGTTCTAGTCCCGGTTGCTCCTCTTACAGTCCAGCTCTTTGCTGTGGCCCAGGAGGGCAGTGGAGGATGGCCCAAGTGTTTGGGTCCCTGCACCTGCACGGGAGACCGGGAGGAAGCACTCAGCTCCTGGCTTCGGATCGGCGCAGCACTGGCTATAGCGGCCATTTGGGGGATGAATCAACGGAAGGAAGACCTTTCTGTCTCTCTCTCTCATTGTCTATAATTCTACCTGTCAAAAAAAAAAAAAAAAAGATTTTATTTATTTAAGAGGTAGAGCTACAGAGAGTGAGAGGGAGAGACAGAGAGAAAGTTCTTCCATCTGCTGGTTCACTCCCCAAACGGCCACAACAGCCAGAATTGTGCTGATCCAAAGCCAAGAGCAGGGAGCTTCTTCCAGGTCTCCCACTCGGGTGCAGGGGCCCAAGTACTTGGGCCGTCTTCTACTGCTTTCCCAGGCCATAGCAGAGAACTGGATCAGAAGAGGAGCAGCTGGGACTTGAACCAGTGCCCATTTGGGATGCCGGCGTTTCAGGCAGAGGATTAACCAGCATGGCCCCCTTCTACCTTAAAATATGGAAAAAGAAGAGCAAATGAAGCCCAAAAGAAAGGAAATCACAAAGATCATAGTAGAAATCAATTATTAAAATAATCGCAGAAAACTATCAAAAAGAAATACAGGTCTTTTTCAGATAAATAAAATTAAAACCATAGGTACAATGATCAGAAAAAAAAGGACACAAATTACCACCAACATTAGGAATGACATTCTATAGGTAATATCAGCAGAATGATAAGGCAACACTATCAAGAACTTCACATTTAACTTATTTGATAACTCAGATGAGACTAAAAAAACACTAGAAAGATAAAACTACCAAAGCTCAGGAAGAAATAGATATCTTGTGTAGTCTTGTATAGAAATTAAATTTATAATTTAAAACTTCCACACAAAGGGAACTCTAAGCTCAGATGACTTCATTGGAGAATTCTGTGAAACATTTTAAGAAACAATAATATTTTTACACAAATTTTTCTGGAAAACTTAAAAGAAAATATTCCCAACTCATTCTATGAGGGCATCATTAGCTTGATACCAAAGCCTAAGTACAGATTAATATTCCTCACAAATACAGATGCACATTCATAAAATTCCAATAAATCGAATACAATAATGTTAAAGGCCTGATTTATCAGGGCCAAGTGGTGTTTACTCCAGGAATACAAGTTGGTTGGTAATCTGAAAAACAAGCGTCAGAATTTACCATATAGATTAATAAAGAAAAAACACAATTTGTTGGACATAGAAAAATGATTTGATAAAAAAAAAAAAAAAGCAATCAAGGTGGGTATCTGGCCTAGTGGTTAAGAAGTTGGTTAAGGGGCTGGTGTTGTGGTACAGCAGGTAAAGCCACCACCAGTAACACCAGCATCCCATATGGACACCAGTTCATGTCCTAGCTGCTCCACTTGGGATCCAGCTCCCTTCTGATGGCCTCGGAAAAGCAGCAACAGATGGTCCAGGTGCTTGGGAACCCTGCCACCCACGTGGGAGAGCCAAATGGAGTTCCAAGCTCCTGGTTACTGCCGGGCCCAGCACTGACTGTTGTGGCCATCTAGGGAGTGAACAAGCGGATGGAAAATCTCTCTGTCTCTCCCTCTCTATATAACTCTTTCAAATAAATAAATAAATTTCAAAAAAAATTGAAGCCAATTTTTCTATCATCAAAATTCCCAAAAGAACACAATATTGCCAACCAATCAAAAGGGGGCCACCAAAACTGCAGAGCAACCAGAACTGGTATGCAACCTGAACATGTACCTCTTAACCTGAGCTTCAATCTGTGGGAATTTTTACTGCCCCTACCCCTCACCCCCAGGAGCTTGGGAATTAAGCAATAGCTACCTGGACTCCTTTCTTGCACTTTGCAATAAACATCTACTTCCTTCCACCTGGGTCACTGACTGGCTTGCTATGCATCAGGTGAGTGGCTTCCGGTTTTGTGGATTCTACAATATGCCATGTACAGTTTATGATAGTCTAGCATATGGCACTAATAAAGGTATCATATCTTAAGTACTATATTAAAGCTTAGTTTCATTCTTATTTTTATCATCTAAAAAATGAGGGTGGGTATTTAGCACAGCAGTTAAGATTTCACTTGGAATGTCTGTGTTCCATATTGGAGTGGTGAGTTCAAGTTTTGACTCCATTTTTTCAAAAAATTATTTATTTATTTGAAAGAGTTACAGAGAAGGAGAGGCAGAGAGAGAGAGAGAGAGAGAGAGATATCTTCCATCTGCTGGTTCACTCCTCAAATAGCTGTAACAGCCAGGACTGGGACAGGCTGAAGTCAGGAGTCTAGAACTCCATCCAGGTCTCTCATGTGTTTGGCAGGGGCTCAGTACTTAGGCCATCTTCCACTGCTTTCCCAGGCACATTAGTAGGGAGCTGGATTGGAAGTGGAGCAGCTGGGATTCAAACTAGTGCCCATATAGGAATGCAGCACTGCAGGTAGCAATATGACCCTGCTATAACATGGCACTGGCCCCGACTCCATTCTTGATTCCAGTTTTCTGCCATTGCACACTCTGAAAGGGACAGGTGATGACGGATGTACTTGAGTCCCTCCCCTCACATGGGAGACCTGGACTGAATTCCCAGCTCCTAGCTTCCACCTAAGACCATCTGCACTTGTTATGAGTATTTGGGGAGAAAATCAGCAGATCTCAAACACATAAAAAATATTTTTAATGAGTAGAAGTGTTAACATTTTTTCAACATATGCAAACAGATCATCTTTGGAAAATGCTGCTTTTGGAAAGTTCTAAGGAGTAGAATGACAGGCACACAGTAATATATTAGAAAAAATATCCAGCTCTAAAATTTAGAATGGACTAGATAAAGATTTATTAGAGCTTTCTTCAATAAACCAAATGAAAAATGATTAGGGCCTCCATAAGATCATGATAATGAAGTCAGAATGTGTTCACCCAGAGTTAGTTTGCAACAGCTTCTATATTAAAGGGTTTTTCTGAGCCTTAAATTGAATCTTTGATGATTTCTACCAGAACTAAAGGCATCATATAGTAAATCTATTCCAGTGTCAATAGGATAAGTACTTATTAATTTATTTTTTTAAGGTTTATATGCTTGTTCATTAGAATTTTTTTAGAGTGGATCCACACTTCAACATTTTATATACTTAATATGGCAGTCACAGAAAAGAAATGGTTGTTGCCAGGAGACAGCCAGAAACGGATCACTATGTATATTATGGAAATTTTGGCAAAAAACAACCATAGTTCAAGGGGGCAATAATGACAGATTCCCATCAATAGGAAGCTGATGAAGTAACTAACAAGCCTTCCTTCCCACTGGCCAGGCTCCAACAGACTTTGCGGAAGATGCTATTTTTTTTTTAAGATTTATTTATTTATTTGAAAGTCAGAGTTACACAGAGAGAAGAGAGGCAGAGAGAGAGGTCTTCCGTCCGATGGCTTACTCCCCAGATGGCCACAATGGCCAGATCTGTGCCGATCCGAAGCCAGGAGCTTCTTCCGGGTCTCCCACACGGGTGCAGGGGCCCAAGGACTTGGGTCATCTTATACTGCTTTCCCAGGCCATTGCAGAGAGCTGGATTGGAAGAGGAACAGCTGGGACTCGAACTGGCGCCCATATGGGATGCCGGCGCTTCAGGCCAGGGTGTTAACCCACTGCGTCACAGCGCCAGCCCCAGAAGATGCTATTCTGACCACCTTTTACTAGGACTATAATTCAACTTTGATGCCAACCACGTGGAGTTGATGTAGATCCCACAGGAGAAGAGTCCCTAACAGGACTGTCTCACTCCTTACAGCAGCAAGGCATTCAGACCCACAGTAAATGTGGGAGTTCCTATAGTCCTCCTGAGATTGAAAAATTCGCTAGAATCCTTCACAGACCTCAAGAAAGCACTATGCTTATCACTACAGCTTTATAGTAAAATTGTAGTTTTATTATAGCGAGGGGGTGAGGCCTGGTATGGAAAGCAGTACTCCTGTGCCCTCAACTTGGGAAATCAGGGAGCATCATCCTTCTGACACATAAATACGTTCACAACCAGAAGGATCTTCCGTGCTTTGGTGTCCACAGTTCTTACTGGGATCCCATTACACAGGCATGGTTGATAAGATCGTTCTCTAAATGATTGAGCTCAATCTCTGCCTCCGATCTGCTTTTCTGAAGGCCAAGTTGGCCCAAAGTCTTAACCCTCTGGTTTTGTGAGCACCCCCTCCCAATCTACCTAGGTGCCCACAAAACGTCAACTCATTAAGCATAACAAACACTCCTAAATCTTGGGAAAGTTCAAGTTTTTTAGAAGCTCTCTAATAGGAACTTAGGACACAGACCACAGAAATTATTTTTTACATCACAGATATCAGATCTCCCAAATTTGTGCTACTTTTACTGTGTTTTCTCTATTTCTCCAATATTCACCTCCTCTTTAAAAGGCCAAAATTGCTGCAGCTTTTAAGTTTGTGAGAGAATAAAATCAATAATTTGAATTGGTCTTATTTTGTAGGAAGAAAGACAGGATTTAGAATATTAATATTTTTGAAGAAAATATTTAAACTGACCCTCACTGATGACTTATGTGTCCAGTTCTAGCCTCAGAAAAATCACATCCTTGAGAAGAACTCTTCCTTAGACCTAGAGAGAAATGCCTCAATGGAACAAAAAAACGCAACAAAAAACTGAGCAGCTCAGCAAACAGACTTTTTCAACTTTGCCAAGCAACTTAGCAGTTGGAGGAGACAGTTCAAAGGCAAGTAATCATACATCTTAGAGAAATCAGCTATAATGAAACAAAAAACAGAACTGGAAGCAGTCAATTGACCTTGAACCTGCTGCTTCCCTTACATGGCTCAGTTATAAAGGGATGTAATTATACAGCAAGCACCTGTGTAAACACCATCCAGGGAAAGAATGCTGTCTCCCAAAAGCCCTCTACACAATCCTTCCCATTTGAAACTACTGTCCTCCTCTACTTTAGGCCAACATTTTCTTGATTATCTTGATTTTTATGACAACCATTTTCCTTATTGCTTTACCAACTAGGTATGCATCTTTAAACACTTTAGTTTCTCTCTTTACATACAGTTTATTTTTAAAATTATTTATTTGAGAGCAGAGAGAGAGCTCACCTACTGGTTCACTATCCAAATGCCTGTAATAGCTGAGGTTGGGCTGGGGCTGAATATGTGAGCCAGGAACACAATCCAGGTCTTCAACTTCAGTGACAGGAACCTTGCTTGGGTCATCAATGCTGCCTCATACAGTGTGCATTAGCAGGAAGCTGGAGTGAGGAGCTGGAGCTGGCAACTAAAACCAGGCAGTCCAATGTACTGCTAGGCCACATGCCTACTCCCTCTTAACAATTTTATTTTGCATTTCCACAATAATTAATTAAAATACATTTTCATGCATTCATTGGCCATTTAAATTTCTTTTGTAAACTGTGCAATTCTTCTAGCCCTTTGGCAGTTTTATGTGTCTTAATTATCTTCTATTTTGTGGCATGCTTTTTCATGGTAACATTCTTTTGTAGCATTATATACTTATATATTTATTTTGAAAGAATTAGGGAGGCCGGCGCCGCGGCTTACTAGGCTAATCCTCTGCCTAGCGGCGCCGGCACACCGGGTTCTAGTCCCGGTCGGGGCGCCGGATTCTGTCCCGGTCGCCCCTCTTCCAGGCCAGCCCTCTGCTGTGGCCAGGGAGTGCAGTGGAGGATGGCCCAGGTGCTTGGGCCCTGCACCCCATGGGAGACCAGGAAAAGCACCTGGCTCCTGGCTCCTGCCATCGGATCAGCGCGGTGCGCCGGCCGCAGCGCGCCAGCCGCGGCGGCCATTGGAGGGTGAACCAACGGCAAAGGAAGACCTTTCTCTCTGTCTCTCTCACTGTCCACTCTGCCTGTCAAAAAAAAAAAAAAAAAAAAAAAAAAAAAAAAAAAAGAATTAGGGAGAAGCAGAGAGTGAGAGAGATCATCTAACATCTACCCTCTGGTTTACTCCCCAGATGGCTATAAGGATCAGCGCTGTGCCAGGCCAAACGGTCTCCCACATGGGTGGCAGGGGTCCAAACACTTGGGCCATCTTCTGCTGCTTTTCCTAGGCCATTAGCTCTCCATTAGAAACCTGGACTGGAAGTGGAGCAGCCAGGACACAAACTGGCACCCATAGGGGATGCCAGGGTTGCAGGCAGTAACTTTACCTGCTACACCATGACATTATCCCCTCCTGGTAACTATCAATGATCAAAAGCTCTTAATTTTTACGTAGTCAAATTTATCTTATCCTTTACATCTTGTTTTTTTTTTTAACTTATTTAATGAATATAAATTTCCAAAGTACGATTTATGGATTACAATGGCTTCCCCCACATACCGTCCCTCCCACCCACTACCCTCCCCTTTCCCACTCCCTCTCCCCTTCCATTCACATCAAGATTCATTTTCGATTATCTTAATATACAGAAGATCAGCTTAGTATACATTAAGTAAGGATTTCAACAGTTTGCTCTCACACTGAAACATAAAGTGAAAAATAATAGATGATTTTTTTTAAATGATGATGAAATCAGATCAGACTTATTGTCATGTTTAATCCCAGTGAGAGTCAAGTTGGGAGTTGATACTTTTTTTTTTTTTTTTCTTTTTTCTTTTTTTTTTACAGAGGATCAGTTTAGTATACATTAAGTAAAGATTTCAACAGTTTGCACCCCCATAAAAACACAAAGTGAAATATATTGTTTGAGTACTCGTTATAGCATTAAATCTCAATGCACAGCACATTAAGGACAGAGATCCTACATGAGGAGTAAGTGCACAGTGACTCCTGTTGTTGACTTTACCAATTGACACTCCTGTCTATGGCATCAGTAGTCTCCCTATGCTCCGGTCATGAGTTTCCAAGGCTATGGAAGCCCTCTGAGTTCTCCGATTCTTATCTTGTTTAGACAAGGTCATAGTCAAAGTGGAGGTTCTCTCCTCCCTTCAGAGAAAGGTACCTCCTTCTTTGAAGACCTGTTCTTTCCACTGGGATCTCACTCACAGAGATCTTTTGCCAGAGTGTCTTGGCTTTCCATGCCTGAAATACTCTCATGGGCTTTTCAGCCAGATCCGAATGCCTTTAGGGCTGATTCTGAGGCCAGAGTGCTATTTAGGACATCTGCCATTCTATGAGTCTGCTGAGTATCTCACTTCCCATGTTGGATCACTCTCCCCTTTATTTATTCCATCGGTTAGTGTTAGCAGGTACTAGACTTGTTTATGTGCTCCCTTTGACTCTTAGTCCTTTCATTATGATCAATTGTGAACTGAAATTGATCACTTGGAATAGTGAGATGGCATTGGTACATGCCACCTTGATGGGATTGAACTGGAATCCCCTGGTATGTTTCTAACTCTACCATTTGGGGCAAGTCAGCTTGAGCATGTCCCAAATTATACATCTCTTCCCTCTCTTATTCCCACTCTTATGTTTAACAGGGATCACATTTCAGTTAATTTTTAACACTTAAGAATAACTGTGTATTAATTACAGAATTAAACCAGTCATATTAAGTAGAACAGACAAAAAAACTACTAAGAGGGATAATGTATTAAGTTGTTCATTAACAGTCAGGGCTATGCGGATCAAGTCACCGTTTCCCATAGTGTCCGTTTCACTTCAGGAGGTTTCCTTTTTGGTGTTCAGTCAGTTGTCACCGATCAGGGAGAACATATGGTATTTGTCCCTTTGGGATTGGCTTATTTCACTCAGCATGATGTGTTCCAGATTCCTCCATTTTGTTGCAAATGACTGGATTTCGTTGTTTCTTACTGCGGTATAGTATTCTAAAGAGTACATATCCCATAATTTCTTTATCCAGTCTACCGTTGATGGGCATTTAGGTCAGTTCCAGGACTTAGCTATTGTGAATTGAGCTGCAATAAACATTAGGCTGCAGACCGCTTTTTTGTTTGCCAATTTAAATTCCTTTGGGTACATTCCAAGGAGTGGGATGGCTGGGTCGAATGGTAGGGTTATCTTCAGGTTTCTGAGGAATCTCCAGACTGACTTCCATAGTGGCTTGACCAGTTTGCATTCCCACCAACAGTGGGTTAGTGTCCCTTTTTCCCCACATCCTCGCCAGCATCTGTTGTTGGTAGATTTCTGAATGTGAGCCATTCTAACCGGGGTGAGGTGAAACCTCATTGTGGTTTTGATTTGCATTTCCCTAATGGTAGTGATCTTGAACATTTTTTCATGTGCCTGTTGGCCATTTGGATTTCCTCTTTTGAAAAATGTCTATTGAGGTCCTTGGCCCATCTCTTAAGTGGGTTGTTGGTTTTGATGTTGTGGAGTTTCTTGATCTCTTTGTAGATTCTGGTTATTAACCCTTTATCTGTTGCATAGTTTGCAAATATTTTTTCCCATTCTGTCAGTTGTCTCTTCACTCTCCTGACTGTTTCTTTTGCAGTACAGAAACTTCTCAATTTGATGCAATCCCAATAGTTAATTTTGGCTTTGACTGCCTGTGCCTCCCGGGTCTTTTCCAGAAACTCTTTGCCTGTGCCAATATCTTGAAGGGTTTCTCCAATGTTCTCTAGTAACTTGATGGTGTCAGGTCGTAGATTTAGGTCTTTAATCCATGTTGAGTGGATTTTTGTGTAAGGCGTAAGGTAGGGGTCTTGCTTCATGCTTCTGCACGTGGAAATCCAGTTTTCCCAGCACCATTTATTGAATAGACTGTCCTTGGGGTCCCCTGGGGTCAGCTCTGTGGCACAGCACATAAATCCTCTGCCTGCAATGCTGGCATCTCATACAGGCCCCCATTCAATTCATGACTACTCCAATTCTGATCCAGATTTCTGCTAATGAACTTGGGAAAGCAGAGGGGATAGCCCAAGTGCTTGGGCCCCTGTACCTATGTGGGAGACCTGGAAGAAGCTCCTGGCTCCTAGATTAAGTCTGGCCCAGCCCTGGCCATTGTGGCCATTTGAGGAGTGAACCACTGGATGGAAGATCAATCTCACTATCTCCCTCTCTCTCCCCCTCCCCCCAGCCCTTCCCTCCCTCTCTGTAGCTCTGCCTTTAAAATAAAATATATATTTAAACAAAACTCATAAAATTAAGAAACTGAAAATAGAAGCAAAAATTTTGATGACATAAAAATCTTGATGACATAAAGATATTCTCTTATATCCTTTCCAAAAGTTTTATCCCTCACATTTAAATCTATAATTCACCTGGAATTGATTTTTGTGAACAGACAAGTTTGTCAGTTTCTCTACATCGGCATCCAATTGTCCTAATACCACTTAGTGGAAAGAATCACTTTGCCAACCACTCTACAGTAGCACCTTTGTCATAAATCAAGTGTCTATGTATGTGTAGGTTTGTTTCTGGCCTCTTCATCTTCCTTCTCCTAAATCCATTCTTCTTTATCTAAGTTAAAGGCGTCATCATCCATTAATCACTTAGGCAGGAACTCTGGAGACAGTTCCACATTATGCTGATTTAATCTCCCATACATACTTCATACACTTTTCCTTGTGTCCTTATTTAACCTATTTTCTGCACTGCTTCCAGAATAAAATTTGGCCACATTACCGATCACTTACTAGCTTTAAGCCTTCATTGTTTAGATTAAGAAACAACTTTTGGAGAATCTGATAAAATTTTACCTAGGAAAATGAACAGAGATACATGTACATGTATATTTGGTTAGGAATATAACTGAGAATAACTATGGAGCACCTAAAACCACTGTGGTCCACATCTTAGGTTAAAAATATTCATGTCATAGATATTAATATCTGAACTCTATACATGGCATACAGCTCTCTAATGACTTTATATCTAAAAATCATTATCCAACTAGCACTTTATAATTT
Organism: Oryctolagus cuniculus; assembly: GCF_051225735.1. Taxonomy (NCBI): domain Eukaryota; kingdom Metazoa; phylum Chordata; class Mammalia; order Lagomorpha; family Leporidae; genus Oryctolagus; species Oryctolagus cuniculus. The sequence continues at coordinate 127,524,874 of NC_142873.1, forward strand.
AGTAACACAGATTATAATGGTATCTACTCTTAATTTCCTACATACTATTCTATTTAACACTTACAGATCTTATGTTGTTTGGAATGACTTTTTTTTTTTTTTTTTGAAATAATTAGAGAGAGAGAGAGAGAGAGAAAGAACATGCTTCATCTGCTGGTTCACTCCCAGGTGGCTGCAAAAGCCAGGGTAGAGCCAGGTCAAAGCCGAGAGCCAGGAGTTTCATCTGGGTCTCCCATGTGGGTGGCAGGGGCCCAATCACTGGGCCATCTTCTGCTGCTTTTCCCAGACCATTAGAAGGGAGCTGGATTGGAAGGAGTAGCTGGTACATGAACTGGCACCCATATGGGTTCGCAGTGTCCTAGGCGCTGGCTTAACTCTGTATGCCACAATGCTGGCCATAGAATGACCTTTCTACCATCATCCAGTAGCTAACTACAGAAGAATTTGCTTAAATGACTACCCAAGCATCCTGGGTATACATTTCTTATAGCCCTTAACATATAAGGTTGAAAACTGTTCCCTAGGAACACAGCTTCCTCTGCAGCTCTCTCAAGTGATGACCATTTACATTTACACACCCTGTGCCACTGGACCTAGTTAGGATAGATATCCTGCTGGCTCTTCATTTTGTCTTAAAACCAGCCAGGTTTGAAATCAGACTGCATCATCATACTGTCTTAACCATTACCATCACTTGCTGAAGCCACCTACACAACTTTGGGATATTCTCTTCACTCTTAGAAGGTTTTTACTTCTGCACCACTGACATCTTACTTACCCATCACTTCTGTCAGGAGTTAGTTCATAGTTCTCATAGAGGATATTTCCAATGTCCTAGTCTCTAGAGAAAGCCACATGAAATTGCTAACTAGTCTCACTTTATGTTTATGATCAATCACTAAACTAGCCTGTTCAAACCACTGGAAACCAGACCAATTTTTTCGTGCATTCTTTGTCTCATTCTTGTGAGAGACTATTTTATACTTTATTCTCTCTCCTCAGGCTCTGAGCAAATCATCCTACTTTCCATTTCAGTGAGAAAACAAAAGTAATCAGAAACGAACTCCAGTAGCTCTCACACCACACCCACCTGTCACCTGTGACACATTCCCTACTTCCACCCCTATTAATGTGAAAGGGCTACCTTAGCCAAGCTTCTGCTTATTTGCCAGAACCCATGCCCTCTCAACTACAGGAGAACACTGTGCCAGCCATTCCCCCTGTGCTCCTATTTTAAAATTTCTTCTCTCTATGAAGTAATATCCATTGGCATATATGCAAGTTGCTCCACCCATATTTGCTTTTCGTCCCTGCCTTTAAGAGCAAATCCCTTTGAACAAAGTGTCTACAGTTATTATCTCCATTACCTTCTCCTTTTCTGACTTTCAAATTAGTTTTTTTTAAAGATTTATTTATTTACTTGAAAGGCAGAATTACAGAGAGAGGTAGATCTTCTATCTGCTGACTCACTCCCCAGATGGCCACAACAACTAGGGCTGGGCCAGGCGGAGGCCAGGAGCTTCTTTCAGGTCTTCCAAGTGGGTACAGGGGCTCAAGGACTTGAAATATCCTCTGCTGCATTCCCCAGCCATTAGCAGGGAGCTAGACTGGAAGTGGAGCAGCCAGGACTCAAACCAGTGCCCATATGGGATCCTGGAGCTGCAGGCCACGGCTTAACCTGCTGTGCCACAGTGCTGCACCCCTCCTCCCCCCAATCAGGTTTTGCTCCTATCACTCCATCAAAACAGCTAATCAATGTCAATACTGACACCACATTGCTACCTCCACCTGGTAATTCTCAAACTTCATCTCACTTATCTGTCCACAGCATTTGGCTCAGGTGATCACTCTATCTCTAGCTCACATTGTTAAAAATGTTAATTTATACTCTTGGAATTTCTGAGCTATAACAGTAAGAAAAGTTTGTTTTCACATAATAAACCCCTTTTAATTACAAAAAAAAGTTTATTTATTTATTTTCACCTAGTTGAAAGGCAGAAAGAAGAGATCTTCCATATGTTGGTTCACTCTTCAAATGCACTCAACAGCCAGGGATGGGCCAGGCCAAAGCCAGGAGCCCAGAACTTCATTGTGGTCTCCCACACGGGTGGCAGAGGCCCAAGCACTTAAACCAACATCTGCTGCCTCCTAGCATGCATTATCAAGGAGCAGGAAAAGAAGCTGAGGAGCTGGAATTTGAACCAGCATCCCAATATAGGATGTGGACATTAAAAGTCCCAGCTTAACCCACAATGCCCACTCTTCTCTTTCCTGACACATTCTTCTTCTTCTTTTTTTTAGAGATTTATTTATTTATTTGAAAGTCAGAATTACATAGAGAGAGGAGAGGCAGAGAGAGAGAGACCTTCCAGCGATGGTTCACTCCCCGGATGGCCGCGACGGCCAGAGCTGTGCCGATCTGAAGCCAGGAGCCAGGAACTTCTCCCCGGTCTCCCATGTGGGTACAGGGGCCCAAGGACTCAGGCCATCTTCTACTGCTTTCCCAGGCCATAGCAGAGAGCTGGATGGAAGTGGAGCAGCCGGATCTCCAACCAATGCTCATATGGGATGCTGGCGCTTCAGGCCAGGGTGTTAACCCACTGCGCCACAGCGCCAGCCCCAACACACACACACACATTCTTCTTATATGGCTTCCAGGTTTCATACTCTTCTTTGATCTCTCCTTACTCCCCTGACCTCTAAAAACTGGAATGCCCTTGGATTCAGTCCCTATATGTATACTCTTTCTGTTTATGCACTCCCTAGGTGATCTCATCTAGATACACAGCTTTAAATTTTTTACATGCTGACAACTAACATTTATATCTTCAGCCCTACTTCTTCCCTGAAATCAAGACAAACATACTGAATTACTCACACAGATGGCCAGAAAATGTCTCAATATATCTAAGGACCCCAAGCATTGGAGGCAATCGGGTCAAATGACTGTTTCTTAGGTATGGGGTTTCTAGATGACACAAGCTAGTAAAATATGAGTTAGGAAAAGTTGACTAGAAAACAGGAGTTAACAAGAACTAGGAATCTAGGGATGGGTGTTGTGGTGCAGTGAGTGAAGCTGTTGCTTGGGATGCCCACACCCTCTATTGGGTGTGCTTGGGATTAAGTCCCACCTCTGCTTCAGATCCAGCTTTCTGCTAACACACACCTGGGAGGCAGTAAGTGATGGCTCAAGTACATGAGTGCCGACCACTCCATGTGAGAGACTTGAATGGCATTCCTGGCTTTGGCCTCGCCCAGCCTTGGCTGTTGTGGGCATTTGGGGAGTAAACCAGCAGACAGAAGATCTCTCACTTTCTTTCTCAGTTGTTCAGCCTTTCAAATAAACAAAAATAAATAAGCTTTTAAAAACCCTACAAGTCCTAAGAATTGGAAAGATTGACTATGTGTATACTAAAGCAATCAAGAATAATACAGGAATAGAATTGCAGAGTAACAGGAGTCAAAAGTCAAAATCTTTACAAATGCAGTGTGTGGAAGTATTAAGTGATAGACTCTAATTGTATGAGATTCAAAGTTTGAGGAGATTAGGATGATGGGAGGGAGAACAACGAAAAAACAAAAGGATCCCTACTCGTACTCCTAGACCCAATGGTTCAACGCTGTGAGAAAGGCAGGCTGAGGGCAATAAATGTGCTAACCTTCCTGCTTGCCCTGAGATTATATTAGAACAGGAACAGGGGGGTGTTCAGAGAAAAATTTAGCAGATAGCAGATTTTGATAAGAATTCCTAAAGGTACAGAGGAAGAGTTTCAAGAGTTATGGAGGGAGAGAAAGTGACAAAACAGGAGAATCTTCAGAGGTTTATAAATTAAGGCAGCAGGGGATTGGGAGGTGTGAGTAACTGAGGGGCTCCTTTGGTGGTGGGCACAAACAGGAATAAGGGATAATGAAATTAGCCCAAAGGGATCCAAAGCAGATAGCAGCAATGAGGCTGAAGTGTTAGGGAGCAAAGAAGGGTAGATTAAGAAATGTTTCTGAAGCAGCCATCATGCAACCTTTCAGGATTGCTCAATCAGTGCCTGAGTCTGGAACATTCCCTTGTATGGAAGCTCTCACTTGGCCCCAGATTCTTCTTCCTTATTAAGAGAAACCCTTCCCCTGTTCTGGGTATGCAGTAAACTTCCTGGTACTGCTTAAGTGTGTGTGTCATATGGCACCTGGCCAGCTGCACCACTATATCTGTCCACCATGAGTAGGGAATGGGAGCTCTACTGGCAACCAAAGAGGAGTATGTGCAGCCCATCACCCAGCACAGGCTAACAGAGGGACCCAATGCCATGGGAGACTACAGATACCAAACTTGCTGCATCTCTTCTGCTTTCTGTGGACAAAGTGTTGTTCCAACTACTGTGGTATATACCGAACTCTCCTTAGTGACTGCAAACCTACAGAAGATGCAGGGGGCCAAGATCTCTGGCTCCTACTGGCGGCTGGCCTTGTTATTATCTTTGTTATTTTCCATTCCATGGGAGTCCTCATCTGAGATTGGTAGCTGGATTTTCTGCTCACACTTGACCTTGAATGGCAGGCCTGAATGCCAAAGGAAGACATACTCTCAGTTGCAGTATACTAGGTTAAAATCAGTTGGATGATATGTAACAAATAGCATTAAAATATGTATGTTCAGGGCCAGAGTTGTGGCATAGTGAGTTAAACAGCCACTTCCCATATGGGCACTGATTCGTGTCCTGGCTGCTTCACTTCCGATGTAGCTCCCTGTTGTGAGCCTGGGAAAACAGCAGAAGATGGCCCAAGTGCTTGGGTCTCTGTGCCCATGCGGGAGACCAGGAAGAAGCTCCTGGCTCCTGGCTTCAGCCTGGCCCAGCCCCGGCCATTGTGGCCATTTTGGGAGTGAACCAACAGATGGAAAATATCTCTAGCACATTCTCTTTTGATAATTCTGCCTATCAAAATAAACATTAAAAAAGTATGCTCTTTGACCTATGGATCCTATTCTCCTAAACATCTATATATTACAAGAGTCAGCTCACATATAAATTCTAAGGAGAAAAATCTTGTACATGTAAATATAAAGAACACAAAGAAGGATATTTATTGCAGTGTTAACTGTAAGCAAAAAACTGAAAATAATTACTGGTTATTAATTTAATGCTGCTCAGCTAAAAATTCATCCTGATACCGGACTATGATGGAGAGAACATTCCTGTATGGATTTATCCTTTACAGTGAGCACAGTGTTGAACTTCCTCAGCAGAGGGTGCTGGAGGGACAGTGCAAAGGGAAGAAGCTCTGGGTGCTGCACCATCAATCAGTGGTGAGGACGTGCAGTGGTATTCTGATCCAAGCACATGCCTACAACTTTGTAGCAATAACCTGACCTGGTAATCACATTTCCATCACCCTACCTATAAAATCACCTTCCTAGCATCCTACCTACAGGGACACGGTTTGCCTAGGACTGCCCTGACTTCTTCTGCTCATCTGTTTTAAATCTGCAGGTACCTGAAGGTGCTGTGTGCTCTTGGCAGGAGCTCTCCTCTCTCTGTAGGCAGGAGCACTAGCTTCGACTTTCCTGTGCTCTATCCAACTACTCACTGACTTGTGGACCAGCTCTGTCCTGGGCAAACCAGAAACACATCCTCCAAGCAAGGTCTGAATTCAGGTGACAGAGTTTGTGTTTCCTCAAGAACTTTCCCTGCGTTATTGAGCCCTCTGGAGTTCTCTTACCTATTAAAGTTACTTTCTTCTTGTCAGAGTTTATATTCTTTTTATTAAACTTCATCTATTTTGATTAATTAGTGCCAGGCACCCTGAGCTCTATCATAGTTTTCCTAGATGGAATGTGAGTGCATCATTCTGATGGGTGATAGAAAACATAACAAGATATTAAGAAATCCGAAGTGATAATGGGTGAAGTCTTATATAGCATCCTATAGCAGTCACCAAACTTTTAAATCTTAGTTGAGCAAATGGGCATTTCAGGGGCCGGCACCGTGGCTCACTTGGCTAATCCTCCGCCTGTGGTGCCAGAATCCCATATGGGCCCCAGGTTCTAGTCCCGGTTGCTCCTCTTCCAGTCTAGCTCTATGCTGTGGCTTGGGAAGGCAGTGGAGGATGGCCCAAGTGCTTGGGCACCTGGACCCGCGTGGGAGACCAGGAAGAAGCACCTGGCTCCTGGCTTCGGATCGGCATAGCTCCAGCCGTAGCGGCCATTTGGGGGATGAACCAATGGAAGGAAGACCTTTCTCTCTGTCTCTCCCTCTCACTGTCTGTAACTCTACCTGTCAAATAATAAATAAAAAATCTTAAAAAAAAAAAAAAAAGAGAAAGAAAGAAATGGGCATTTCAGTTAATGTTCTGCAAACTGCCAAGGCACTATTTTCAATGCAGGTTTGAATTTTTAAACTGAATTGAAGGTACTTCCTTCATATAATTAAAAGGTTGATTAATGTAGATACCAAAAATGAATAAGCATCACTTATTTAAATTACTGTCTGGTTTTGGCCTCCTAATTAGGTCCAAAGTGGTATGATGTTCATCAATAAGAAAACAAACACACAAAGTACGGCAGTTATACATTAGAATACAAGTAACAAAAATAAACAAACTGACTTTTGGTTTCTGGCCTGGCTTAGGAGTTGCCACTCTGTCCTAACAACAAGTAAAAAGCTGAACAAATTGAAAACAACAACACTTCAACCATCTGCTAGAAAAGTGAGGTTATAGGACAAACCATGGCCTCCAAAGTAGGACAAATATGTAGAACTAGAAATCATAATTTACGGAAACTTAAAAACAGAAACTTCCATGGGAACCAGGGCCAGGGTAGAAAAACCTGATGAACTGTCAAAGGCTCAGCATGGACTGCACGGAGAGTGAAAACACGAGGGGCACAAACTCATGTAGGGGTTCTCACAGTTTCGTTGAGTTTTATCCACAGTATCTCTACCATGTACCGTGTCCTCACGGTGAACACTGAGGGAAATGTTCTCATGACATCAGCAGAGGAAAGGATCTCCCTCTTTTTTAATGAAACATCAGAGCATTCTGTTCTCCTTAACAAGGCCTCCCTCAGGAGAACCTATTAGTAAACACCCAATTCCAGCCTCCTACAGCCATGCAGTCTCACCTAAGGTACGTGAATAAAACAAAGAAGCACTGATGAAATTCACAGCCCAGGGACACTGGTTTGCCAAAAGACTGAAACCTAATCATAGTGCCACAAAACACCTCTCCTCTCCCCAGACCTTACCACCATATTATTAAAGACCTATTACTTCAGTTACTTTTAAAAATTAATTAATTTATTTGAAAGGCAAAACTACAGAGAGAGAGGGAGAGAGTGATCTTCCACCCCACTGGTTCACTTCCTAGATGGCTGCAATGGCCAGGGCTGGGCCAGGCCAAAACCAAGAACCAGGAGCCAGGCACTACATCCAGGTCTCCCACATGGGTGGCAGGGCCCAAATACTTTGGTGATCCTCTGTTGCTTTTCCTAGGCCATTAGCAGGGAGCTGGATCAGAAGTAGAGCAGGTGGAACACAAACTGCCTTCCATATGGGATGCCAGCATCGCATGTGCTATCTTTACCCGCTATGCCACAATGCCAATCCAGAGATAGAAAGTCTAAGAAAGAAATAAAAGGAAGTGCTAGAGATTTTTTAAAACATCAGTGTAACAGGAATGAAGAAAGCCCTTGAAATGGGCTCATTAGTAGACTGAATGCAGTTGAGAAATACATCTCTGAGCTTGAAGATATGATGTTAGAAACCTCCAAAGCTGAAAACCAAAGGAAAAAAAGACTGAAAAAATATCCCCCCAGAATATCCAGGAACCAAGGGACAACTGCAAAAGATGTAACATGACAGAAATATAACAAGAAGAGGGGCCGGCATTGTGGTCTAGAGGATAAAGCCTCCGCTTGCAGTGTCGGCATCCCATATGGGTGCCGGTTCTAGTCCCGGCTGCTCCACTTCTGATCCAGCTCTCTGCTAAGACCTGGGAAGGCAGTAGAGGATGGCCCAAGTGCTTGGGCCCCTGCACCCACATGTGGGAGACCTGGAAGAAGCTCCTGGCTCCTGGCTTCAGATCAGCGCAGCTCCGGCCACTGCGGCCAATTGGGGAGTTGATCTCTCTCTCTCTCTCTCTCTCTCTCTCTCTCTCTCTGCCTCTCCTTCTCTCTTTGTGTAACTCTGACTTTCAAATAAAAAAATAAATCTTTAAAAAAAAAAAAAAAAAGGAGACGAGAGAAAGGAACGGAAGAATTATTTGAAGCAACAATAACAAAAATTCCCTAAGTTAACATCAGACACCCAGGCCACAGATCCAAGATCAGAAAACACCAAGCAAGATAAATTCTAAAAGAAACACCACACATGCATATCATATTCTAAGTAAGAAAATCAAAGATTAAGGCAAAAGTCTTGAAAGAGAACCCAAAGGAAAACAGTATCTTATCATGAACGATCACAGAGAAGACCACACTGAACTTCTCAGAAAACACACAAGCAAGATAATGGTGTTGGAAAGAGACCAACTTGGAATTCTGTACCCTGTGAAATTATCCTTCAAAAGTGAAGGTGAGGGGCCAGGGCTGTGGCGCAGAGGGTTAACGCCCTGGCCTGAAGTGCCGGCATCCCATAGAGGTGCCGGTTCTAGCCCCGGCTACTCTACTTCCGATCCAGCTCTCTGCGATGGCCTGGGAAAGCAGTGGAAGATGGCCAAAGTCCGTGGGCCCCTGCACCCACATGGGAGACCTGGAAGAAGCTCCTGGCTCCTTGCTTCAGATCAGTGCAACTCCGGCTGTTGGAGCCATCTGGGGAGTGAACCATGGGATGGAAGACCTCTCTCGGCCGGCACCACAGCTCACTTGGCTAATCCTCCACTTGTGGCACCAGCACCCCAGGTTCTAGTCTCAGTTAGGGCGCCGGATTCTGTCTTGGTTGCTCCTCTTCCAGTCCAGCTCTCTGCTGTGGCCCGGGGAAGGCAGTGGAGGATTGCCCAAGTGCTTGGGCCCTGCACCCGCATGGGAGACCAGGAGAAGCACCTGGCTCCTGGCTTCGGATTGACGCAGTGCTCCGGCTGCAGCGTGTCAGCCGTAGTTGACATTTGGGGGGTGAACCAACGGCAAAAGGAAGACCTTTCTCTCTCTCTCTAACTCTGCCTGTCAAAAAAAAAAAAAAAAAAAAAAAAAAAAAAAAAAAAAAAAAAACACCCTCTCTTTCTGCCTCTCCTTTGCTTTCTGTGTAACTCTGACTTTCAAATAAATAAATAAAAATTTAAAAAATTTTTTTCAAAAAAAAAAAAAAAGTTAAGGAGAGAGGCCAGCATTGTGGTGTAGTAGGTTAAGTCACCACCATATGGTCATCAGTTATTGTCCCAGATGCTCCACTTCCAATCCAGTTCCCTGCTAATGGCCTGAGGAAAGCAGTGGAAAATGCCTCTGGCACCCACATGGGAGACCTGGACAAAGCTTCTGGCTCCTAGCTCCTGGCTGTGGACATTTGGGGAGTGAACCAGCGGATAGAAGATCTCTGTCTCTCTCTGTAACTCTGTCTTTCAAACAAATAAAAATTTTCTTTTTTAAGGAAAATATCTAGTTATTAAAAAAAAGTAAAGGAGAAATAAAGATATTCTCAAAAAAAAAAAGAGAAAACTTGATACCAGTAGATGTTTTCTGCAAGAAATGATAAGTTGTTCAATAAGAAGGAAAATTATGAGTGAGAAACTGAGCTCTTTTCAAGAAAGATAGTATCAAAAATTAATAAAGGTAAAATGAAAAAACTTATTTTCTTACTTAATTTATATAACCTCTTTCATAGTGTCTAATATAATGGTAACAATGTATTTGATTATGTAGATTTCATATATGCATATGTATAAGTGAAATGAATGGCACCAATGAAACAGGGGACCAGAGGGAAGATTTAGGTATATTTTGCTATTATAAGGAGATACGATACACAGGTATGTAGGATGGATCACTTACCAATTTATATTGCAAACTCTAGGATAACATTTTTAAAAGGTATAAACTGATGATAAAATGATATAAAGTGGAATAAAATCAAATAAATACTCAAAACAACAAAGGAAAAATGTAAAGATCAAAACAGAGTCCACGGACTGGGCTTTTATGTCTATCCCTCACCCCTGGATTTTCTCCAGTGGTTTACTAAGAGATGAAGAAGAGGACACTGACATTTATGAAGAATTAAGCATACTACATATATTAACTCAAATTTAAGTCCACAGACCCAGGCTGGCTGAAAAGTGCAGGTGGTGTTCTCAATCAAAGCCACTTGAGTAGGAAAGATTTAGTCCCAAATTCTAACTGCCAGGACTCTAGAGAGATAATCATCCTAGAGAGGAACAGTCAGTAGTAATTACTACCCGGTACTCACATTACAGTTGTGAAACTATGTCAAGGTTTAGACATGCTAAATTTATTTCTATATGATTTAAAAAAATGTCACATCATGTTTGCTGAGTTCTTAAAAAGTTCTAGGGTATCCTGTGCTATTTAAGCTAATCCAGGACCCAGTCAATTTTCTGGCAGAAAGTATCTAGGCACAATAAGAGCTTTGCTTCAAAGATCAAATATGTCTCCAATTCCAAGACCCCTGTGCTCTTGGTTATTTGAGAGGTTAATTGATTCTTGTTAAATGGCCAAGAATACCCTGAATAGCTTGCCACTAGGCTCAGACTATCTAGGTCCAAGAGGGACCTTTCTCCCCAGGGCAAAGTTCAGTTTCAGAATCAGGACTCTCAATGCCCTCAGGGGCTGCAAATGCATGCATAAACACCATCTTTCTCAGTAAACTGTGAGCAGCTGTGAAAGAGGAATGGACCTATCTTACTCAGCTTGATGCTGTCCTGTTTCATTGCTTTGATATTCCTCTTTTATTATCTAATGACAGACAATGACCAGGCTTAGGACAACAGTATCTACAGCTTGCCAAACCCAGGCAGCAAGCCCAGAACAGCTTTTTATGATTCCAAGCCTGACCTATTTCCATTAACCCTAGGTTCCATTGGAAACAATGTAGCAATGAACAGCACAGCAGTACAGTAACCCCTCCAACAAATTGCAAGAATACATATCTAGGCCAAAACACAAATGAAACTCAAATAAAGTCTTCTGTCTCTCCCTTGGGAGGTACAGTCAGCCTAAACCAATGCAAGGTCCATAATTTTTAATATATGCCTCAAACAAAGGCAAGTAAACCAGCTCATACACTGTCTGGAGAAGCCCACATCTAGACAGAGTCTAAATTCATGAGGTCATTTGCTTCAATTCCAGTATGTGAAATCAAAGTCAATGAGAAACAAATATTCTTCTTGCCTTTGTTGCCTTGTAATCTAACAGGCAGAAAGTTAACAAGAGTCCCACGGGACAGAAAATCTTCTCCATGAGTCCTGATCCTTGGGCATGGTAGGACAATTGGTTAACAGACTCCTCATTACATGTCCCAAGATGACTGGAGCCTTAAACACCCTAGAACAAACTAGAATAGTGGTCATGGATTCAAGGTAAATACCAGACCCCAAGGTACATAAAAGACTAAAAGGAATGTTAAGCAAACAAGAAACAACTTAAGCGTCAAAGCAGACTAAACATTCTCCTACAGAAAACAAACCTCTAAGCTCTGTATTTCAGTCAGTCAAGTGACAATGTAATATACTGAACTGCACCAAGTGAGAAGTAGGACAGAAATCTGGCACCTGCGGCCAGGCTTTCACTCAACCTTTCTGAATCTTCAAACACTCACCGGTGTGGCCATGAAGTGGTGACTGTGGCCGGGGTAGTGTTGGTGATGTGCTAGAGGTCACAATCAAGCTCTTGCGGTTACTTGTCCGACAACTGCAATGAAAAGAGAATGCCAGTTACTACGGGGCCTGGAGCCTTTGAGTGGCTTTTGAGAAGCAGAAGGATAACATCATTCTATGTGCTAAATGTGTGTACCTATTTGATGCTATAATTTACTGGGTCTGACCTTAGAATAATATCTATCACTGGTTTGACTTTTATCTTGAATTGCATATTGCCATTGTACTTCTCCAATGTTTAGTTCTGCTCCCCAAACAAATGCAAATATTTAATAAAGAATGACTGCTGCAAATTTAATTTAAAAAAAGTCAAAATATTCTCGTATATCATAAAAATAATGTTCTCCCTATAAAAATGAAACTGTGAACTTAGTCTATGAAATTATTTATTTATTTTTATTTATTTATGTTTTGACAGGCAGAGTGGACAGTGAAAGAGAGAACAGAGAGAAAGGTCTTCCTTTAACGTTGGTTCACCCCACAATGGCTGCTGTGGTTGGTGTACCACGCTGATCCGAAGCCAGGAACCAGGTGCTTCTCCTGGTCTCCCACGGGGTGCAGGGCCAAAGCACTTTGGCCATCTTCCACTGCACTCCCTGGCCACAGCAGAGAGCTGGACTGGAAGAGGAGCAACCGGGACAGAATCCGGCACCCTGACTAGGACTAGAACCCTGTGTGCCAGCGCCACAGGCGGAGGATTAGCCTATTGAGCTGTGGCATGGGCCAGAAATTATTGGTTAAAGAACTGTTTAGTCAATGACTTTAGCACTATTCTTATTTTTCTATAAATTACAGAACAACACTGTCTCTCTTCTATAAAAATGGCTTTGCATTATATGTTAATGCCTGCTATTTTTCTTGTGGTTGGACAAAAACCAGATTGTGATGAAAAGCCTTTTCATATATCTATTACTAAAAAGTATGTACAAATTTATTTGAAAGTCACTCTATCTTTTAAAGATATTAGGAACGTCTGGCATTCACATATTTATTGAACACCTAATTAGGCACTAGGCATGGTTCTAGGTACCAAGGAAACATCAGGGAACTAGAGAAAGTGTCTGTTCTCATAACTGGATTGAACAGTGCTATGAGATAAGAGAGGAGAGAGGAAAAAGAAAGTAGACTAGCAAGGGAGTGGAAGCATTGGTAGTGAGGGAACCTGACTAAGGAGATGGTATTTGATCAGAGATATGAATGAAACAAAGGGCCCAGACACAAGAGGTAGAGAAAAGTAAAGTTAAAAAAAAAGTTAAAAAGTAAAAAGCCCCGATTAGGAACAAATCTGGTATATTCAAGAAACAGCCAAAACAACAGTGGGTGGTTAGAGGGGAGATGATAGGAAATGCAGAAGGTTACAGAAACTACAGGGAACACACAGCCAGATCCTTCAGGACTTACACACTATGGTAAGGAAGCACTGGAAATGCGACCTGAAGCATTGAGATCAATCTCAACAAAGAGCTTATGTGGGAGCTTCCTGTAAGAAACCTTTAGGAGGAAACCAACCACACCCTAAGTACCTCAGCAATCCCTATCATACATCCAGGCCTCCCATCCTTTACTTTTATAAAGATTTATTTTTATTTATTTAAAAGGCAGAGAGAGAGAGAGAGAGAGAGAGAGAGAGAGAGAGGTCTGCCATCCATTTGTTCACTCCCCAAATGGCTGCAGTGGTTGGAGCTGGGCCGATCCCAAGTCAGGAATCAGGAGCTTCATCCAGACCTTTCAGGTGGGTGTACGTGCTTGGGCCATCTTCTACTGTTTTCCCAGGCCATAGCAAAGAGCTGAATCAGAAGTAGAGTAGCCGGAACTCAAACCATCACCCATATGGGATGCTGGCACTGCAGGCGGTAGCTTTACATTATACACCATAGTGCCAGCCACCTATCCTTTATTTTTTAAGACATAAAAATTATTTATTTACTTGAAAGGCAGAGGGAGAGAGTAAGGGAGGAGAGAGGGAGGGAAGAAGAAGAGGGAAGATGGGAGAGATCTTTCATTTGCTGTTTCACTCCCCAAGTGACCACAACAGCAGGGTCTGGGCCAGGCTGAAACCAGAAACCAGGAGTTACATCCAGGTCTCCCATATGGGTGGTAGGGGACAAGTACTTGGGCCATCTTCTGTTACTTTTCCAGGTACGTTAGCAGGAAGCTGATCGGAAAAGGAGCAGCTGGGACTAGAACTGGCACTCCGATATGGGAAGCCAGCATTTCAAGCAGTGGCTTAACCTGCTGCACAACAATACCAGCCCCAGGCCTCCCATCTCGACACAGTCTCCCACCAGACCTTTCAAAATTACACTATGCATTTTTTAATACAGATATTTTATTTATTTATTGGAGCGGTAGTTACAGATCCACTGATTCACTCCTCAAATGGCCACAATGGCTAAGGCTGGGCTGATCTGAAGCCAGGAGCCAGGAGCTTCTTCTGGGTCTCCTACGTGGGTACAGGGCTCCAAGCACTTGGGCTGTCCTCTATTGCCTTCTCGGGCCATAAGCAGAGAGCTAGATTGGAAGAGGAGCAACTGGGACACAAACTGGTGCCCACATGGGATGCTGAAGCCGCAGGCGGAGACTTAGCCCACTACACCACAGTGCTGACCCCTCCATGCCTGCTTAAACTCAATTTGTCATCAGCAAATTCTCTATAGTCTCTATTTCTTTTCTGAATGCTTGTCTTAAATTCCAACACTAAGTGAAACTTTACTATCTCCCAAAAGATACTAGAGTCCTGATAAAATTCTACCCCTTTTAAACCCAACTTTCTATCTATCTGTTTTGCAGCTGAACCCTGAAACCAAGGGTAGCCAAAGAAAGCCCAGAATCATGCAAGCTGATATCCCTTTATGAAAAAAGCTCATGCTTTTTCTAAGACAGCTAACTCCTATCCTCTCCTCAAACTTCCAGTACCCTTCCCAGAGTTCCCCCTCATCTGCCAACTTTGCTTTTTTCTTTAAAGATGGGAAAAAAAACAGAAATAACACAAAGACAGCTACATATTCCTACACAAAAATCAACTAGCCCACTAGAATCTGTGTCCCAAAAGTAATTTTCAGACCTGTAATAATAGTAGGAAAGAACATGTGCCTACCTAAGTGGGCTCCCCTATTCCAGCAATCTTTGTCTGCATTGTCCTCTCCCAACTCCCTCCTGGACCATAAATTTCTACTTTCCACTGGATTATTCTCATCAGTACAAACACATGTTGTCATGTCTTCCTACTTAAACAAGAAAACCTTTCACAGACAATCCCTACCTCTCCACACCCTTGCTCCTTTCTTTGTCCTCCTGTTCAGGACAAATCCATACAGAGGTTCTGCACTTGTGTCTACACTTCCTCATTTTCTATTCTCTCTTTAGCCCACATTGGACACACATCTCCATTTTGCCATTGAAATGACTGTTAACAAGATCACCACCACCAATGGTAAACTCAGTCCTCATCTAACGTAAGCTATCAACATCATTTAACATTATTTATAACTCCCTCCTTAAAAAAAAAACTGGAATATAATTTGCATTCAATAAAACACATAGACCTTACATGTTGAGTTTGATGAGGCTTATACCCACATCCAAAACAATTTTCATTACTTATATCCCTACTACTACCCACCCTGTAAATGATTCTGGAATGATCTTGCCTTTCCACTTTGGTTCTTCCTGTCCAATCCCTCCCCAAACCTCATATAGCAGTCTATTTTTTGTCCACTGGCCAGAATAACATTTTTAAAGCTATAAATTGGGTCATGTGTCTTCCTCCTTAAAATCTCCTTGATGGCTTCCCATCACATTGTGAACAGAATTCAAACTCCTTAACATGGCCATTCAAAGTAAGTCTTTGTAAATAATCTACTTTTTCTTAGTTAAGATTCTTATTGAAAGTTTTGTCTTTTGTGTTTTCTTAAAGAGAAACATATTTAGTGTTATTCAATCTCTTATTCTGAGGGCAAATAAGATTAAAATATTCAAGGAAATAAACTATAGGCCCTGTGGCTTTTTAAAAACTGAAATTGAAAGACAGCGTAACAGAGAGAACAGAGATCTTTGATCTCTTGGTTCACTCCCAAATGGGCACAACAGCCAAGGCAGGGTGAGGCAGAGGTCAGGAGCCAAGAAATCCATTCAGGTCTCTCTTGTGGTTAACAGGAACTCAAGTACTTGAGCCATAATTCAGTGCTTCCCAGGCACATTAGCAGGAAGCTGGATTAGAAGTACAAGTAGCTGGGTATCAAACTGGCCACAATACCTGCCCCAATGCCTGCCCCACCTATAGCAGTTTTTGTAGGTTTCGTTGTTGTTGTTCTTAAACATGAGTAACTGCAGAGTGAAACCACACTGGACTTTGGGTAACTTGCCCAGACCCAGGAATTCCTGAGCAGAAAGATACCTCCCAGACTTCAACTACACTTTGGTTCACACTACTCTTCTAAACAAGCATGCCCTCCTTCCTTACCTTACCCAATTCTATCCATACTCTAAGAACCAGCAAACTCATGTCAATTTTTGTGTAATGCTCCTTTGGCTTTTCAAACAGGAAAATGTTTCTTTTGCTTGATATTACTTGTAGCTTTACTGCACAGGTAGCTCAGTAGGAAGAAACAGACTCTGGAGTTAGAAGATCTGAGTTTGAGATTAGTGATTTGATCTTCAGCAACTCACATAAATTCTCATGAAGCCTTCAAATACAAAATGAAGATAAAATAAATAAATCCTACATGTCAGTTTGGACCCTTTCCAATAAGTCTTGTTGGCTTTAATATAGAAATATTTCCAAAATCCAGTATTTTCTACCACTACCACCTTGAGTCAGGTTACCACTACCTCTTATCCAAATTAACTGAAATAGCTTCCTCATTGGTATTCCTGCTTCTGTTCTTGTCCCCCTAAAGTCTATTCTCAACAAAACACCATTTAAAATAGAAATCAAAACAGATTTCTGCTTCCAGTCATGATAGAGCAAAAGGAAATAAACTGATCTTTCACCTTAGACAACTAATAAAACAGAACAAAACTGAAGCAATGCAGGACCAAAACTGCTGAGAGGGGAACCAAACAAGGACAATCCTGAAACTGTGCTTTCTATCTGGACAAATTCCCCTTCAGCAGCACAGGGGAGTGAGTCCACAGAGCACTTGGTGGTCTCGCCAAGTCAGGAAAACAGGGAGCTTGTGGTGGCCAGAATTTGCAGGACAGAAAACCAGAGCGAGGTGAGAGTTGTAGCAAGTGGAAAGTGTCAGAGGGCTCTGGGGAGCTGCAGAGAGCTCTATACAAGTTTTCAGATGAGTGGTAATCAATGCATAGGGAAGCACCCAAGAAAAGCAGCAGTTGTAATACTTCCTGTTGCTCACAAGGTGTTGGGAATAGTCAGAGAAGTAAAACCTTATAATTCAGAGGACACTAGGTAAAGTACCCAGATGTACTGTCTCAACAACAAGAAAAAATTACCCCAAATGATGTTCTGGTCCCACATAACAAAGCTTAAGAACTACCCTCCAAAAAAAAAAAAAAAAAACAAACACCACAGACAAATAAAACTATTCACAAGAAAGTTAACTGTGACCTACAACAAGGCTCAAAAATATTTGAGGGAATAAAAAAATTAGTATCCATTAAGCTAAGGTAAAATTCAAGTGTTTGTAAGTAATAAAAAAAGTAACCAGGCATTAAAATGCAGGAAAATATGAGCTGTAATCAACAAACCCAGATAGGACACAAATAACAGAATTAGCAAAAAGACCATTGAAATAATTATTATAGCTAAATTCCATTTTTTTTTTTTTTTTGACAGGCAGAGTAGACAGTGACAGAGAGAGACAGAGAGAAAGGGCTTCCTTTTCCGTTGGTTCACCCTCCAATGGCCGCCAAGGCTGGTGTGATGCGGCCGGCACACAGTGCTGATCCGAAGCCAGGAGCCAGGTACTTCTCCTGGTCTTCCATGCGGGTGCAGGGCCCAAGCACTTGGGCCATCCTCCACTGCACTCCCGGGCCATAGCAGAGAGCTTGACATGAAGAGGAGTGACCGGGACAGAATCCAGCGCCCCGACTGGGACTAGAACCTGGTGTGCCGGCGCTGCAGGCGGAGGATTAGCCTATTGAGCCGCGGCACTGGCCTCCGTGGTTTTTTTTTTTTTTTCCTTTGGACAGGCAGAGTGGACAGTGAGAGAGAGAGAGACAGAGAGAAAGGTCTTCCTTTGCCGTTGGTTCACCCTCCAATGGCTGCCGCGGCCGGCGCGCTGCGGCCGGCGCACCGCGCTGATCCGATGGCAGGAGCCAGGAGCCAGGTGCTTTTCCTGGTCTCCCATGGGGTGCAGGGCCCAAGCACCGGGGCCATCCTCCACTGCACTCCCTGGCCACAGCAGAGGGCTGGCCTGGAAGAGGGGCAACCGGGTCAGAATCCGGCACCCCGACCGGGACTAGAACCCGGTGTGCCGGCGCCGCTAGGCGGAGGATTAGCCTAGTGAGCCGCGGCACTGGCCTTTTTTTTTTTTTTTTTTTTTAAAGCAGGGGAAAGCATGTACATGTTAAGGAAAGATTATGGAAGATAAAGTAAAAAAATCAAATATCAAGAGATGAAGAGTCCAAGAAGATAATTAAACTGGACAACACTAACAGGATGTTAGATACAACAAAAGAAATGACTAATGAACTAAAGACATAGTAAGAGAAATTATTGAAAATGAAATACAGGCAAAAAGAAATTTTTTAAAATGGAAAGAACATTTTTTGATAATAGCCATTCTAACAAGTGTGTTAATATTTCACAGTGATTTTGATTTGTACTTCTCTGATGATTATGTTAATATACTGAGCATGTTTTCATATACCTATTGGGATACTTTTATGTCTTCTTTGGAGACATATATATGTATGTCTTCTACTCATTTTAAAATTAAGCTGTTTTTCCTCTATCTGGTTGAATGAATTCTTTATAAATTATAGTTATTAGCACCTATCAGAAAATAAAGTTTGCAAATACATTTCCCAATCCAGAATGCTATTTCATTTTGCTGTTTCCTTTGCTATATAGTTTAGTTTGATGTCATCCCATTTATTTATTTTTGTTTGTGTGGCCTGAACTTTTGGTGCAATATTCGCAACATTACAGCTAAGGCCAATGTCTAGTATCCTTTCCTCTGTGATTTCTTATAGGAGTTGTATGGCTTTTTATCTTATACTTACATCTTTTATATATGTACATTGATTTCTGTGTATGGTATAAGATAAGGGTTCAATTTATTCTCTTGCACGTGGAAATTCAGTTTTCCACATTTATCAAAAGCAAATGATAAAAAATATTGTCAAAGTTATAAAGAAAAAGGAGCTTTGTTCTCTGGTGGTGGTAATGTAGACTGGTACAGCCACTATGGAAAACAGTTTAGAGGTTTCTAAAGAAATTAAAAATAGAATTATGTATGACCCAGGGATCTCTCTTGGAATATACCCAAAGGAAGTGAAATCACCATCTCATACAGATATCTCATAAAGATATCTATACTATCATGTGCACTGCAGCATTATTCACAATAGCCAAAGTATGGAAGCAACCCAAGTGTCCGCCAACAGGGGAACAGAAAAAGAATCTATGATTGGCCGGCGCCATGGCTTGGCCGGCGCCGTGGCTCAATAGGCTAATCCTCCGCCTGCAGCGCCGGCACCCCAGGTTCTAGTTCCGGTCGGGACACCGGATTCTGTCCTGGTTGCCCCTCTTCCAGTCCAGCTCTCTGCTGTAGCCTGGGAAGGCAGTGGAGGATGGTCCAGGTGCTTGGGTCCTGCACCTGCATTGGAGACCAGGAGGAAGCACCTGGCTCCTTGCTTCGGATCAGTGCGGTGCGCCGGCCGCAGTGGCCACTGGGGGGTGAACCAATGGAAAAGGAAGACCTTTCTCTCTGTCTCTCTCACTGCCCACTCTGTCCAAAAAAAAAAAAAAAATCTATGATTGACATACACACAGACATACACTTGCACACACACATATAGGAATTATTCAGTCCTTGAAAAGCACAAGACTAGGCCACAATGGTGATGAACCAGGAAGGCATTATGGTAAGTGAAACAAGGAAAAATACTGCATGTTTTCACTTATATGTGAAATCTTTTCTTTTCTTTCTTTTTTTTTTTTTTTAAGATGAAATATAGAGAACAAAACAGTGGATACCAGGGGCAGGGCAGGAGGAAAGGAAGGGGGATATGTAGGTCAGAGGGTACAAAGTAGCAGATATGTGGAATGAAGAAGTCTAGAGATCTGCCGCACTATATAAAGACATACGTACATACTACATAAGTAACAAAATCGTCCTGTAAACAGGATTCACACTAAATGCAATTTAAATTCCTCTCACTGAAAACAAAAAATAGGCTAACTACATGAGATGGTAAATATGTTATTTTGCTTCACTAATATCATTTTGTATATATTAAATATACATGGTAAATTTTATTTTTTTTTAAATAAAGGGAAAGAGCATCAGTGAGCTATGAGACAACTCAAGCAGACAAGAAGTATAATTAAGAGTCCCTGTGTGGGAAGGAGGGGGCAGAAGGAAAAAAACACTTGAAGAACTGCTAAAATACTTACAATTCTAAAAGAAAAATTTGATTTATTTCTTATTTTTTTACTTTAAAGGCAGAGAAACAGAAAGAGAGAGAGATGGAGGAGGAAGAAGAGATATTTTCCATCTACCGCTTCACTCCCTAAATGCCCACAACAGCTGGAACTGTCAGGCAAATCCAGGATCCCAAGTACTTAGGTCACTATCTGCTGCCTCCCAAGGGTGAATCAGCAGGAAACTGGAACTGGAAGCAGAGCTGAGACTTGAGTCTAAGCACTCCAAAATGGAATGCAAATATTATTTTTTTTTAAAAAAGATTTATTTATTTATTTGAAAGGTAGAGAGAGAGAGAGAGCAAGAAAGCGCTTCTATTTGCTTCTGCTAGCTCACGACCCAAATGGCTACAATGGTGGGGGCCAGTTCAGGCCAAAGCCAAGAACCTGGAACTCTATCAGGGTCTCCCACATGGGTGGCAGGGTCCCAAACACTTGGGCCATCATCCATACTTTCCCTAGCACATGGCCAGGGAGGTAGATCAGGAGCAGTGCAGTCAGGACTTGAACTGGTGCTCCAACATGGGATGCCAATGTTACAAGTTACGGCTTAACCTTCACCACAATGCTGACCCTCCCAAGTGTCAACTTAACCACTGCACTGAATGCCCACTCCAAGATTTCCAAATTTGGTGACAACTACTAACTCACAAATCCCAGGGTTCAATGAAGCCCAAGTACAAGAAACAGGAAGAAAAGTACATCAAAGCACATCACAACCAAATTCTTTAAAATCAGTGATAAAGAGAGATTCTCAAGAGCAAACAGATTTCAGAAAGATACGTAACACATAAAACGACAAAGAGAACAATGACAAGAATTCTCCTTGGGCAAGAAAATGCAAGCCAGAAAACAGTAAAGAAACATCTCAAAGTATGGAAACTGAAATTCAATGCCAAGCAAGACTATCCTTTAAAGAAGTGGTCCAAATAAAGACTCTTCAAGGCACACAAAAGTTTTAATAACTCATTACCAGTGGACCTCCACTATTAATAAATATTAGAGGACATCCTTCAGGCAGAAAGAAAATGATACCAGTTAGAAATCTGGACCAATACTTGGCCGGCGCCGCGGCTCACTAGGCTAATCCTCCGCCTAGCGGCGCCGGCACACCGGGTTCTAGTCCCGGTCGGGGCGCCGGATTCTGTCCCGGTTGCCCCTCTTCCAGGCCAGCCCTCTGCTGTGGCCAGGGAGTGCAGTGGAGGATGGCCCAGGTGCTTGGGCCCTGCACCCCATGGGAGACCAGGAAAAGCACCTGGCTCCTGGCTCCTGCCATCGGATCAGCGCGGTGCGCCGGCCGCAGCGCGCCGGCCGCGGCGGCCATTGGAGGGTGAACCAACGGCAATGGAAGACCTTTCTCTCTGTCTCTCTCTCTCACTGTCCACTCTGCCTGTCAAAAATAAAAAAAAAAATAAAAAAATAAAAATAAAAAAAAAAAAAGAAATCTGGACCAATACAAAGGAAATAACAGCAGAAATGCTAAATATATGGATAAACAAAAATCACTTTTTACAAAATTTCTGTAAAGGGTAACTGACTTTTGAAAAAGTTTTTATATTTATTTTCTTTTGATTTTTTAAAAGAAGAGAGAGAAATAAAAGACTCACCTAAAGCATCTACTACCCAAGTGCATTCAACAGCTGAGGCTGGATCAGGTCAAAACGAGAAGCCCAGAACTCAATCTGGGTCTCCCACATGGGAGGCAGGTACTCAAGTATTTGGCCCATTATCTGCTGTCTCCTAGGGTACACAGTAGCAGGATACCAGATCCAGAGTGGAGGAGCCAGGACTCAAATCAGGCACTCCAATGTGGGATGGGAGGTCACAAGTGGCAACCTAAGTGCTGTGTCAAATACCTACTGCCAGGGAATTGACTTTTTAAGGAAATATAATAATATAGTACAAGGGCTGGGAAGGATGAAATGGGAATATGCTGTTTGTAAACTGCTTATATTAAATGTGACATGGCGGGGCCAGTGCTGTGGCATAGTAGGCTAAGCCTCCACCTGCAGCACCACCATGCCATATGGGCACCAGTTTGTGTCCCAGCTGCTCGTCTTCTGATCCAGCTCTCTGCTTATGCCCTGGGAAAGCAGTAGAAGATGGCCCTAATGCTTGGGCCCCTGTACCCACATGAGAGACCAGGAAGAAGCTTCTAGCTCTAGATGGGCCAAGCCACTGCCTGGCACAAGGTAGGCTGTCAATAAGTATTTGTTATGAGAACAGAAATAAACAAGCTCTGTGAAAAGGTTAATATAAGGTTTATCAGGGTAGAATATGAGTGACCTAGGCCTGGCAGCCACAAGCCCAAAGACTTTGAATTAGTCTTGGGAAGTGGTCAAATTCTAGTCAAAACTTAAGTATTCCATGACATTAAATTCTCACCTAACCTTCCACAGTGAGCATGGATGGGCTTGGCCACAAAGGATTCAGGTAAGTGGGGAGGAGTTTCTCACAGGTTGGAGATTTTTTTTTTTTTTTTTTAATAACATGACTGGTTACAAAGAGGCTCAAAAAGGCCACTGAAAAGAAGGCTACTGATCAATTTTAAGGACATTTTGGCGCTTCAGGGACAGATAATTGATTCTACCTTCATTTGCCATGGCCTTACTTAAAATTTAAAATAAAACCCAAAACACTAAAGATCATATTTCCAGGGCACATGCCTTTTTATGAAGGTACACATAATCTCACTTGGCAAATCAGTAACAGCTGCCAGGGGGAAATAAAGGTCATACACTGTGGTACAGATGCCATGACTCAGCTGAGATCCAAAACAACACAGGCTAGTTTTGCATTTCAATAGGCTCTGGCCATTTCCCCAGTACCCCAAGAAGATAACAAGAAAGTCTTAATTTTTTCATCCCAGTAAGATGAAAGGACAAACATCTAGCATTTCAAAGTCAGGCACATCAATTCGGCTGATGGGAGGTAACCTGGAAGCCCCCTGAGCTGATTCTGTGCTGCTTTCTACAAAGATGTAGTCACTCAGAATGAAGCCTCCTACTTCATCCTACGGGCTGCATGGCGGCCATTTCTGTGGATGGTGGAGCCAGGGCTACAGCACACTTGCAGACTGCAATATGCAATGCTGTTGAACTGTGGCCATAATTGGGGAGTAGCTGGTTCTCAGCCTTCAAAACCTCTCCCTCTAGTAACTAGCAGGCACAAAGAAACTCTGATCTTCTGTAAGAGCTGCAGTAATTTACTTAGGGAGCCTGTTCCCCAGCTAGAAGCAACACAGGGTGTAGACTGGAATGCCTCTTTATAGATTTTTTAGGCCATTTCAATCTCAAATCTCAGCTATTCCTAGGAACTTGAGCACCTGATAACTGGCCAACACCTGGCTACATTCTATCAGAGTTTTTTTTTTAAAGATGTATTTATTCATTTGGAAGAGTTACACAAAGGAGAAGGAGGGGTAGAAAGAGAGAGGTCTTCCGTCTGCTGGTTCACTCCCCAATTGGCCACAACGGCCAGAGCTGCACTGATCTGAAGGCAGGAGCCAGGAGATTCTTCCACGTCTCTCACAAGGGTACAGGGGCCCAAGGGCTTGGGCCATCCCATAGCAGAGATCCCTGGCTATAGCAGAGAGCTGGATCAGAAGTAGAGTAGCTGGGACTCAAATTGGCACCCATATAGGATGCCGGTACTGCAGGTGGTAGCTTTACCGGGTACACCAAATAAACCTTTATTCAAAAAATATATAAAGCAAAGAATTTGGAGACATTTAAGGTCAAGAACTTCCAGATGTTATTGGAGTGTAACAAGCAAGATGATGTATGTCCCTGTAGCATGTGTAGAAGAAAATATAAAAGAAAGGGCCAGCACTGTGGCATAGTGGGTAAAGCCGCCACCTGCAGTGCCAGCATCCCATATGAGCACCGGTTTGAGTCCTGGCTGCTCCATTCCAATCCAGCTCTCTGCTGTGACCTGGGAAAGCAGTAGAAGATGGTCCAAGTCCTTGGGCCCCTGCACCATCACAGGAGATCCGGAAGAAGCTCCTGGCTCCTGGCATCTGACCGGCACAGTTCCAGCTGTTGCAGCCAACTGGGGAGTGAACCAGCAGATGGAAGACCTCACTCACTCTCTCTCCCTCTGCCTCTCTGTAACTCTAGCTTTCAAATAAAATAAACAAATACTACTTAAAAAAAGAAATTATAAAAGAAGATCGTTACCTATTTTAAAAATTGTTATTGATTAATCATTTTCTCTTGCCAGGGTTATTTATTTTTATTTTTTTAAAGATTTTATTTATTTATTTGAGAGGTAGAGTTACAGACAGTGAGAGGAAGAGACAGAGAGAAAGGTTTTCCTTCCGTTGGTTCACTCAACTGGCCGCAACAGCCAGAGCTGCGCCAATACAAAGCCAGGAGCCAGGAGCTTCTTCTGGGTCTCCCATGCAGTACAGGGGCCCAAGGACGTAAGCCATCTTCTACTGCTTTCCCAAGCCATAGCACAGAGCTGGATTGAAAGTGGAGCAGCTAGGACTCAAACTGGTGCCCATATTGGATGCCGGCACTGCAGGCAGTGGCTTTACCTGCTACGCCACAATGCTGGCCCCAAGCCTGCCAATTTCACATAGACACATCCAGCTCTCGGCGGCAATGTATTGTCTCCTTTATCTGGAATTCCTTCCCTTGGCCATATAATGGCAAAATCCCAGGGCTGACATTGTGGCATAGTAGGTTAAGCCGCTGTTGGTGACATCAGCATCACATATGGACACTGGTTCATGCTCCACTTCCAATCTAGCTTCCTGCTAATGTGCCTGGGAAAGCAACAGAAGATGGCTCAAGTCCTTGGGCTCCTGCACCCATGTGGGAGACCCATATGAAGCTCCTGGCTCCAGGCTTTGTTCTGGCCCAACCCTGGCCTTTGTATCATTTGGGGAATAAACCAGCAGATGGAAGATCTCTGGCCATGTATCTCTCTCCCTCTCTCTGTAACTCTGCCTTTCACATTAAAAAATTTTTGAAAAATCCCTTACTCCTTTAAGAATGTGACTTGGCCCACCAAACCCCTTTATGCCACTTTTTTCCCAACAGTACTTTTCACCTTCTAATATACTACACAAATTAGATCATTCATTATGTTTATTGTCTGTTTCTTCTCTAGAGTAAGCTCTATGTGGTATTCCAATCACCCAGAAATAATGTCCAAAGCATTCTCAGTAAGTATTTGTTGAACAAATGAACTTATCTCTGTAAAAATTCGCAGTCAGAATTCCTCCTGAGGGCACTAGGCATCAGAAAAAAAAGCTTTTGCTATAACCCAAAGTTTTCTTCCAAGGCTGATGGGGAGCTAATCAAGTACTTAAAATACTTTTTGAAAACCTTATTTATTTGAAAGGCAGACACATATACACACAGAGCTCCTATCCAACAGTTTATTGCTCAGATGCCTATAATGGCTGGGATTGAGTCAGGCAAAAGCTGGGAGCTAGGAATGCAATCCAGGTCTCCCACATGGGTGGTAGGGATCCAAATACTTTAGCTATCATCTGCTGCCACCCAGGGTGCACGTTAGCAGGAAGCTGGAATCAGGAATCAGGAATCAGGAGCAGAGCTGGGACTTGAACTCAGGTACTCACATAGGAAATGTGGGCCTCCCAACCAGTGTGTTAACTGCTAGTTCAGGCTGGCACTGCAGCTCACTAGGTTAACCCTCCACCTGCGGCGCCGGGACCCCAGGTTCTTGTCCCGGTTGGGGTGCCGGATTCTGTCCCGGTTGCTCCTCTTCCAGTCCAGCTCTCTGCTGTGGCCCGGGGAAGGCAGTGGAGGATGGCCCAAGTGCTTGGGCCCTGCACCTGCATGGGAGACCAGGAGAAGCACCTGGCTCCTGATCAGCGCTGTGTGCCAGCCGCAGCGGCCATGGGGGGGTGAACCAACGGAAAAGGAAGACCTTTCTCTCTGTCTCTCTCTCTCTCACTGTCTAACTCTGCCTGTCAAAAACAAAAACAAAACAAAACAAAAACAAAAACAAAAAAACCTGCTAGTTCAAATGCCCACTCCTAATCAAGTCTTTTTTAACCTCCAGCCCATTAGTTTGGAAATTATACAGGGCTTTCTTTCCTGCCTCCCCCACCCAAAGTAGTTGTAATTAATGTTTTAACAAGCATTTTTGTCTTAACAAAGCCTAAGGTTAACCAGTTCTCAACCACCTTTCTCAACAAATTTAAAGTATCTTAGAAGGCTTTAACTCTAATCCCCCAACCTTCACTCCCTTTCAACTCACATGCTATTGTGGTCTCTCTTACTTTCATATTGACAAATTAGTAATTATTGTTTTATACAATAATTGCCTGCTTAGATGTATTTAATGTATTTTTAAATTTCTTTGCTAATATTCCCTCTTGGTTCTCAAACTTTCTTCATTTTTGAAATATATCCTTTAGCAATTATTTCAGTGAGGCTTTGATAGTGATAAACTGTTCCAATTTTACTTGTTATCTCAAAATGTCTTTACTTTGCTCATTCATTTCCAATGCTAATTTATCAAGTATAAAGTTCTGTGGTGTCTTCTTTAGAGTAATAGTTTCCTCAGTACTTTAAAGATACTATTCCATTGTCTTAGGGCTCCTTTTATTGGTGTTAGGAAGATTGTTCTTAGGATGATTGATGTTTCTTTGTAGCTAATTTTTATTTTCTTTGTGATTCTTTTTTGTAACTATTAATTTTCTTTTTAAAGAGATACAATTCACACAATGTAAGAGTCACTTTTAAAAACTGTATCATTCAGCAGCTTGTATATTCAGAAGGCAGTACAACCATCAACACCATCTAATTCTAGAACACTTTCATTACTCCAAAAGAAACCCTGCATCCCTTAACAGTCCAATTCCTATTCCAGTCTTCCCTGCATTCTTCCTATCTCCATCACCAATTTCTTGATGTAGGCACCTATTGCTATAAACTTTCCTCTTAACACTGCTTTTCTGTATCCTATAAGTTTTGATATGTTGTTTTGTCATCTTCATTTGTTTACAGAAAGTTTTTGATTTTTTCTATTACCCACTGTTCATTCAGGAGCATGCTGTTTAGTCTACATGTGTTTGCATAAGCACTAGATATTCCTGAGTTGCTGATTTCCAGCTTCATTCCATTATGACCCAAGAAGATGCATGGTATGATTTTGATTTTTTTTTAATCTGCTGAGACTTGTATTATGGCCTAGTATGTGGTCAATCCTAGAAAAATGTCCATGCACTGCTGAGAAGAATGTGTATTCTTGCAACTGTAGGATGAAAAGTTATGTAGATATCTGTCAGGTCCATTTGGTCTATACTGTTGATTAAATTTGATTTTCTGTCTGGTTGATCTATCCATTGCTGAAAGTGGAGTACTGAAGTCCCCCAATACTACTGTATTGTAAGTCTCCCTTTAAATCCCTTAATCTTTCTTTTAAATAGCCAGGTGCCCTATAAATAGGTACATACACATTTATAATAGTTATATCCTCCTGTTGAATTGATTCCTTAATCATTATATAGTGCCCTTCTTTGTCTCTTTTAATAGTTTTGTTTTTTTGTTTGTTTGTTTGTTTTGTTAAAAGTCTATTTTGTCTGATACTAAGATGGCTACACCAGCTCTTTTTTGGTTTCTGTTGGCATGGAATATCTTTTTCCAACCTTTCACTTTCAGTCTGTGTGCATCTTTGTTGGAACGATGTGTTTCTTGTAGGAAGCAAGCAGATGGGTTTTGTTTCTTACTCCATTCAGCCAGTTTGTGCCTTTTAACTGGAGAGTTGAGGCCATTTACCTTCAATGTGACTACTGATAAGTAATGACTTTGCCTTGCCATTTTCCCAGAGATACTCCTAATTTATACTTTGAACTTCCTTTGACCTTTTACTGAGAGTTTTTCTTCCTTTACCTTCTTTTGTATTGATGACCATGTTTCTGTGTCTAACACATCCTTAAGCATCTTTTGCAGGGCTGGATGGGTGGTAATAAATTATTTCAATTTCTGTTTGTTATGAAAGGTATTTATTTCATCTTCATTCACAAATGAGAGCTTTGTAGGGTATAATATTTTGGTATAACAGATTTTTCTCTTAGGACTCGGGCTATTATCTTGCCATTTTCTCCTAGCCTGCAGGGTTTCTGATGAGAAGTCTGCTGTGAGTCTAATTGGAGATCCTATGAAAGTAATCTGGTGTCTCTCTCTTGCACATTTTAGAATCTTCTCTCTCTCTCTCTTTTTTTTTTTTTTTTTTTGACAGGCAGAGTGGACAGTGAGAGAGAGAGACAGAGAGAAAGGTCTTCCTTTTTCCGATGGTTCACTCCACAATGGCTGCTGCAGCTGGCACACCACGCTGATCCGAAGCCAGGAGCCAGGTGCTTCTCCTGGTCTCCCATGGGGTGCAGGGCCCAAGTACGTGGGCCATCCTCCACTGCACTCCTGGGCCATAGCAGAGAGCTGGCCTGGAAGAGGGGCAACCGGGACAGAATCCGGCACCCCGACTGGGACTAGAACCTGGGGTGCTGGCGCCACAAGGCGGAGGATTAGCCTAGTGAGCCGCGGCGCCGGCCTAGAATCTTCTCTTTATGTTTCACTTTGGTGAGTTTGATTACAATGTGTCATGGCAAGGATCTTTTCTGGTCGTGTCTATTGGGAGTTCTGTGTGCTTCTGTACTTGGATGTCCCTTTCTTTCTCCAAACCCAGGAAGTTTTCTCCATGCCTTCAGGAACTCCTAGAACCCAATTTTTTTTTTTAATAGTATCCTGTAGATTCCCAATAGTGTTTTTTAGATTTCTAATTTCCTCTTCTTCTCTTTGGTTTGACTGTATACTTTCCTTTGCTTTGTCTTCTAAGTCCAATATTCTCTCTTCTGCCTCAATGATTCTGTTTTTGAGGCTCTCCACTGCATTTTTTATTTGTTCTATTGAATTCTTCATTTCATTTTGATTTCTCTTTAAGATCTCAATTTCATGTTCTATTGAATTCTTCATTTCATTTTGATTCTTCCTTAGGATCTCAATTTTTGGGGAGAGATTTTCTTTCATGTCATGCATGAATTTCAGTAGTTTGTGCATTTGCTTTTGATTACTTCCATGTAATCTTATGATCAATTTTTTGAGAGTTCCATTTCTTGCATAACTTCTGTCTCATCTTCATAATCTAGTATTGAAGTGTTATGTTATTTTGGGAGCATCAATGTTGTCTTCCTTATCTTGTTTCTTGGATTGTTGCAGTTGTTGTTAGGCCTTTGTGGAGATACCCGTTGGTTTCTTCTTCTTCTTCTTCTTCTTTTTTTTTTTTTTTTTTTTTTGACAGGCAGAGTGGACAGTGAGAGAGAGAGACAGAGAGAAAGGTCTTCCTTTGCCGTTGGTTCACCCTCCAATGGCCGCCGCGGCCGGCGCACTGCGGCCGGCGCACCGCGCTGATCCGATGGCAGGAGCCAGGAGCCAGGTGCTTTTCCTGGTCTCCCATGGGGTGCAGGGCCCAAGCACCTGGGCCACCCTCCACTGCACTCCCTGGCCACAGCAGAGGGCTGGCCTGGAAGAGGGGCAACCGGGACAGAATCCGGCGCCCCGACCGGGACTAGAAGCCAGTGTGCCGGCACCGCTAGGCGGAGGATTAGCCTAGTGAGCCGCGGCGCCGGCTCAGTCTTGTTTTTTTTAAAAGTACTTATTTGAGAAAAAAAAATCCTGTACCACCTGGCTCAAGTATATATGTTATTCAAGAAAAGTTTTTTGTTTATTTCTGACAGACTTCTGACAGATAAATCAGTGTTACACCAGCCTACAACAAGCAACTAGGCCACCTAGGGTAAAAAACCCAGGCATCAATTTCAGTGGAGTAAAGTCCTACAGTTAAAATATTTTCAAGGGAAACTTGTGCTTTATGATCAAGTGCTCTATTTAAAAACCCAGATGAGTCAGTCTCTCTCTCTCTCTCTCTCTCTGTCTAACTCTGCCTGTCAAAACAAAACAAAAAAACAGATGAGATTAAGGAACTTTTTATCTTCACATGCTACTGGTTTTCCTAGCCCAATTCCTACACTGAGGGCAAACTCTTCTGAGGATCCTAATTATAGACAGGGTCTCCATTCTAACTGTCCATCCTGTGTAAGACAAGGCCTCTCCTGTTTTCCTCTCAAGGTTACTGGGACAGCATACTCCCTCCTGGACCCACCATTTTCAGAAGCTTTAACCCTGGTTCTCACTGTTCAGGTATTTTCCTCTCTTTGATTTTGGTACCCTAGGATTTTCTTCATGTTCTCTTGACTTTAGCTGATTATTTAAAATATGATGATATAAGTTAATAATTATTAAGTTAGCATTGTTTAAAGCATTATGCATAGTATCTCAAACCCTTTGAAGTAGGTAATATTACCATTCTCTTTATTCTGACAAGGAACATAAAGCACAGAAAGGCTAATAGCTTTCCCTAAGTCACAACAAGGTGCTAATATTTTTTGAACACCTAATGTAACTTGCATTCTCTTTCCTCTAGGACTTTCTGAATCTGGATATTAAAACTAAAGCTGATTTAAAAGGGAAGTATCCAGAAAAGCAGGGGCATCTTGCATAGCCTAAATTCAGCAGTAACAAAAAGAGCAGATAGAGAAGACAGTAGTAACTACCCCTAAGGCTGGAACAACCACAAATACCAGAGACGTTCTGATTTGGCAAACGGTACCAGATTCTTTAGTCATGACCAACATGGCTAGTACCACCATTTCCAATCCAAAACTAAGGAACAGCAAAGAGAAAGCTATCTTGATTCAAATAAAAAATAAATAGATACAGATTATATCTACTCTGGCCAATCTTGAATTCTTTACTTTATAGCAAAAAAAGACCATCAGAAATGCAAAGCAAGCACAACTCAGTTCCCAGCAGATTATACCAGCCACACCTAAAAATCTCTGCTCCACGGTCCTATAAGAGTCATAATCCACAGTGAAAAGGAATAAGTGCGAATCTAAACCTCCAGGTACCATCTGGATTTCAAGAGCCCCAGAACACTTGAAATAAATCAACAGTTTTAGTAAAGACAATGTAAATTTCCATTTGCAAAGATGTCTCCCTCTCATGTGCCTGAGAAATTCTTAATCTGGAGAATCCTTATTCTTGAAGACAGCAGTGACTTGACCAGCACCATTCATATCTAACTAATAACCCTCACCAACCAAACATTTCTTAGTCACTTTTATAGGATTCTTATTGCCCCAGCACTCTTTATTTTTCTAGTCACTTCTCCATAATTTAGCACCCTTTGATAAAATGGTATTTAAGCCTCAAATTCTAGCCACCACTTTGAATTACTTACTCTTAGCATGAGTATGCACATTGCAAGCATAAGTAAACTATTTTTTTTACATTCTCTTTTGTCAGTAAAATTCTTTTTATCAGTAAAATCCACAGTAGAGGAAATATTTTTTCCTGCCCTACACTTCCATTATAAAATTTATTATGTATTTTCTATGCCACTCCTACCAGAGGAAGCTTAAAAAACCTAACAAACTTTGAAGGAGGAAGTGGCCCACATCCTAGAAAGTGTACTGGAAAAGCCGGCGCCGCGGCTCACTAGGCTAATCCTCCGCCTTGCGGCGCCGGCACACCGGGTTCTAGTCCCGGTTGGGGCGCCGGATTCTGTTCCGGTTGCCCCTCTTCCAGGCCTGCTCTCTGCTGTGGCCAGGGAGTGCAGTGGAGGATGGCCCAAGTCCTTGGGCCCTGCACCCCACGGGAGACCAGGAGAAGTACCTGACTCCTGCCATCAGATCAGCGCGGTGCGCCAACTGCAGCGTGCTGGCTGTGGCGGCCGTTGGAGGGTGAACCAACGGCAAAAGGAAGACCTTTCTCTCTGTCTTTCTCTCTCACTGTCCACTCTGCCTGTCAAAAAATAAAAAAATAAAATAAAATAAAATAAAAATAGAAAGTGTACTGGAAAATAGAGTAAGAGGGAAAGCTGCACAGGTTATTTCATGACATGAGTGTAACTTTGATTCAAAGTTAGGAATCAATACTCAAAGAAAACTGGTGGACTATACATATCCTTTGTAAATATACAATGGTAGCTAGTTTAATAATAATTTTTTAAAATCCACTATAGGGGTCAGTGATGTGGCATAGCAGGTTAGGCAGTTACCTGTGAGGCTAGCTAGCATCCCATATGGGTACCAGTTTGAATACTGGCTACTTCACTTCAGATCCAGCTCCTTGCTATTGCACTTGTAAAGCAGTGGAAGATGGCCCAAGTACTTGGCCTTTGTCACTCACGCAGGAGACAAGGATGGAGCTCTTGGTTCTGGGTTCAGCCTGGCCCAATTCCAGTTACTGTGGCCACTGGAGAGTGAACCAGTGGATGGAAGATCTCTTTCTCTCTGTAGATCTGACTTTCAAAAATAAATAAATAAATTGTTAAAAAAGAGAGATTATTTGAAAGCAGAGTAAGAGAGAGCGAGAGTGAGAGCAAGAGCGAGAAAGAAACTTCATCCAGAACAGCCAGGGCTGCGCCAGGCTGAAGCCAGTAACTCTACCCAGGTCACCCATGTGGATGACAGGAACTCAAGTACTTGACCTGTCATCTGCTGTTTGCCAGGCACATTAGCAAGAAGCTGGATCAGGAGTAGTCAGGACTCAAACCAGTGCTCCAACATGGGATGCTAGCATTAAAAGCAGTGGCTTAACCTTCCGTGTTACAACGTCCACTCCCCCAAACATACTCTTGAAATGAACAACTAAGCTTATTGCACGGAAAACAACCAGCATCACTTGTTGCTAAGGATAAAATTTTATCTCTTAAGTTTAAAAATCACAATTCTGGCCGGCGCCGCGGCTCACTAGGCTAATCCTCCGCCTAGCGGCGCCGGCACACCAGCTTCTAGTCCCGGTCGGGGCGCCGGATTCTGTCCCGGTTGCCCCTCTTCCAGGCCAGCTCTCTGCTGTGGCCAGGGAAGGCAGTGGAGGATGACCCAGGTGCTTGGGCCCTGCACCCCATGGGAGACCAGGAGACCTGGCTCCTGCCATTGGATCAGCGCGGTGCGCCAGCCGCAGCGCGCCGGCCGCGGTGGCCATTGGAGGGTGAACCAACGGCAAAAGGAAGACCTTTCTCTCTGTCTCTCTCTCTCACTGTCCACTCTGCCTGTTAAAAAAAAAAAAAAAAATCACAATTCTAAAAAACGTGTATCTGGGCCGGCACCGCGGCTCAATAGGCTAATCCTCCACCTGTGGCGCCAGGACCCCGGGTTCTAGTCCCGGTTGCTCCTCTTCCAGGCCAGCTCTCTGCTGTGGCCCGGGAGTGCAGTGAAGGATGGTCCAAGTGCTTGGGCCCTGCACCCGCATGGGAGACCAGGAGAAGCACCTGGCTCCTGGCTTCGGATCAGCGTGGTGTGCCAGCTGCAGCAGCCATTGTGGAGTGAACCATCGGAAAAAGGAAGACCTTTCTCTCTGTCTCTCTCTCTATCACTGTCCACTCTGCCTATCCAAAAAAAAAGTATCTGGGGCTGGTGCTGTGGCACAGAGGGTAAAGCTGCCACCTGAGGTGCTGGCATCTCATATGGGCACTAATTCAAGTCCCAGTTGCTCTACTTCCAATCCATCAGGCTCCTGGCTTCAGATCGGCCCAGTTCAAGCTGTTGCAGACATTTGGGGAATGAACCAGCAGATGGAAGACTCCTCTGTGTGTGCGTGTGTTGACCTCTCTCTGTGACTCTGTCTTTCAAATAAATAAAATAAGTAGCACTCAGTGAACTCAGAGTCAGCCCATAAGGTATTCTGGTCTGGCTAAAAAGCCTACAAGAACATTTCAGGTGTGGTAAGCCAGGACACTCATCAAAGAAGGTTGTACTTTTTCTACGAAGGAAAAAGAAAACTTCCACTTTGCTTATGGCCTTGTCTGAATACTGATGGAGTTTGTGGATTCAGAAGGCTTCTATAGCCTAGGTATCTCATGTCAAGAGCCTCGGGCGATCACTGACGTCATGCATAACAGTGTTAACTGTTAAATTAACAACAGGAGTCACTGTGCACTAACTTCCTATGCAGGACCTCTGCTCTCAAAGAGCTACAGTATTAGCACTAATGATAAAACTTGATCCCAAAGATTTACTTTGTTCCAGTGTGTGATATTCTTATACATCATAAGTTCTATTTCTGTCTAAGTGTCAAACTCCATTGCCTGTATTCTTAGGTGTTTTTTTTTTTTTAACAGTTAAATGCCTCAAACATGAACTCTTAGATCCATGTCTCTCTGAAATTCCTATCTCATATGTTTTAATATAAGGTCAGATATTTAAAAGGCAGCTAAGGATATTTTTGGGAATGGCAAAACCCTGTAGAATTTTGATTCCAAGATTTGGATCCCAAGCTTTCGTATATAGCTTTAAAATGCCCTGATGCAGACACTGTACTGAAAAGGGTAGCTATAAAAGTTGTTCCAAAGAATTAAGGAGCCTCTAACAGAAGTTCTGACATTGAGAATTGCTGATG
Organism: Oryctolagus cuniculus; assembly: GCF_051225735.1. Lineage (NCBI taxonomy): Eukaryota > Metazoa > Chordata > Mammalia > Lagomorpha > Leporidae > Oryctolagus > Oryctolagus cuniculus. Next base: position 127,559,737 of record NC_142873.1, read on the forward strand.
ACAGGATTCTATGAAATATGGATTCCAGGATTTAGATTTTAAGCCTTGTATTTGCTTAAAAAGCCCCTGACACAGACACACTGTGCTGGACAGGGGAGCTACAGAAGGTGTTCCAAGGAACACCTCCAACATTAGGAATTCCTAAGCAAGCCATGCCTAGAAAGATCCTCTTCAGATCAGTTGCAGCTTAAATGAACGGGACCTTACCAGGCGCTACTGAGCATGACTACCTCAGTGAAACTAGGATTAAACTTCTACCTTTCTACCTCTTAAGTCTTCACAGATGAACCCAAAAGACATGCCTGACTATTCCTGCAAGCCAATCAGACACCTCAAGTACCTCTTCAAAGCAAAAAGGATAAATAAAGCCTTTACTTTCCTCACATCAAGATTGCTACACCTTAAGGTAGACATGCTATACCTGCCTCTTTTGATCCTCTCTAGGCACTGTTATTGATAATAAACTCCTAATGGGTTTTTCTATTATAATTCTCTATGCTCAAGCTAAACGGGCTTTATAATCTACATAAGGGTAGCCTATTACCACCCACTATCTGGAAGTCTGTAAGATACGTTCTTTCCAACTTAAGGGGCATTCCACATACAGTTGGTTCTGTTCCAGTTTTGCTTATGCTGATTAACAAACTTACATATGTTTCAGAACTCTGGCAATAACTGACCATGCAGGGGACACAGACATTGGCAGTGACCGAGACTGCTCCAGCTCACAAAGCAAATTTCTCAGATAAGCTAGACAGAGACTTCCAGATCCAGGACAGGCAGGGACTGCACTATGCCCCTCATAAGCAGGAAGCAGCTATAGAAGATATGATTCTACACTCTTCTGCATCCCTTAGGATTAAGGGAATGGAGTCTCTGAGGGGGGAATGTTGTAGGCAGGCATACAGGATAAAATTGATTAGGTTTGTGAGCTGGAAGGCCATGCCTTCACCATGGCCCTGTGTGACCTCAAGCCCCAACCTGGCCACACCTGTGCAACCACGGGCCAATCAGATTAATTAACCACTTCCCTCTGAAAGTGAATTAAAGGCCTGGGACAAGGTGGGCCCAGCACTTTTTTGTTGGCCTTTTGCAACTGTGGGCCTGTGCGGCTCTGCACCTCTAGGGCGCATGACCTTTGGCCCATCTGCCCCATGCTTCCTGGCCTACATGCTCCTCCACGTGGCTGTCTCCTGGTGCTCAGTATGAACCCAGATTTCCTTCTCTCTTTTAGATAGGGCCCTCACTCTCCTATACACTTCTCTCACTAAATAAAAAGTTTAAAAACTTAAAATCTAGTAAAATTAATAGTTTGAAAGATCAATGAATACATGAATAAACAAAAAACAATTTTTCTATATTCTAGTAACAAACCAAAAAATGAAATACAACAGCAATTTCACTCATTATTAGAAAAATGCTTAATGATAAGCTTAACAAATGAAGCACAAGACTTATATGCTTACAATAATTTTAAAAAATTGACAAGGGGCTGGGCTGTTGCTTAGTAGGCTAGGCTTCTGCCTGTGGTGCTGTGCTAGCAGCTCATATGAATGCCAGTTCATGTCCCAGCTGCTCCTCTCTGACCCAGCTCCCTGCTGATGGCCTGGAAAAGCAGTGGAAGATGGCCCAAGTGCTTGGGCCTTCATCTGCGTGGGAGACCCAGATGAAGTTCTTAGCTCCAGGCTTTGACCTGGCCCAGCCCCAGCCATTGCAGCCATTTGAGCAGTGAAGCAGCAGATGGAAGACCTCTCTCTGCCTGTAATTATACTTCAAATAATAAATCTTTAAAAAGAAAAACTGCTAAGAGAAATTAAGAAGAGCAAAATAGACATTTCATGCTTATAAAAACTCAATATTATTGAGGTAGCAATTCTCCCTGAAACTAACCTATAAATTAAAAATAATCCTGGGGGCCAGCGCCGTGGCTCACTTGGTTAATCCCCCACCTGCAGCGCCAGTATCCCATATGGGCACCAGGTTCTAGTCCCAGTTGCTCCTCTTCCAGTCCAGCTCTCTGCTGTGGCCTGGGAGGGCAGTCAAGAATGGCCCAAGTGCTTGGGCCCCTGCACCCACATGGGGAGACCAGGAAGAAGCACCTGGCTCCTGGCTTCAGACTGGCGCAGCACCATCCGTAGTGGTCATTTGGGGAGTGAACAACGGAAGGAAGACCTGTCTCTCTCACTGTCTATAACTCTGTCAAATAAACTTTAAAAAATTAAAAAAAATAATCCCTACCAAATTCTCTTAGGCTCTCTTGTAGAAACTGACAGCTGATCTTCAAGTTTATATGCAAACCAAAGCAGTCAAAACAGATGAAATAATTTTGAAAACCAAGAACAAAGTTGAAGATTTACAAACTGATTTAAAATTTTACTATAAAGGCAGGTATTTAGGATGCTTGCATCCCATATTGGAGTGCCAGGGTTCAAGTCCCAGCTCCTTTCCCAAGTCCAGCTTCCTGCTAATGTGCACCTTGGATGACAACAGGTGATGGCGCAGAGAGTTGGGTCTCTGACACTCATGTGGATACCTGGATTGAGTTCCTGGCTGCCTGCTTTATTCTGGTCCAGACCTGGCTGTTGGGGGCATTTGAAGAATAAGCCAGTGACTGGGAGCACTCCACTTGTGTCATTTTTCTCTCACAGGAATCCCATATTCGAGCGCCTGGGACTGGGTTCCACCCCCACTCCAATCCAGCTCCTTGTCATCCCTGGAAGGTAGCAGATGATGGCTCATATACTTTGCTCCCTACTGCCCAGATGAGGGATTCAGAAGGAGTTCCTGGCTTCTTCCTTTGACCTGGCCCAGCCTGGCAGTTGTGAATATTTGGGGAGTTCACTAACAAATGGAAGATCTCTCTCTCAAATAAACAAACTTCTTTAAAATGTCACATCAATCAAAGACAGTATTAAATTGCACAAGGATAGGTGCAGAGACGAATGTAACAAAAGCGAATATAGAAATAAACCATCAGGGCCAGTGCTGTGGCATAGTAGGTTAAGCCTCTGGCTACAGCACCGGTATTGTATATGGAGACCAGTTCAAATCCTGGCTGCTCCACTTCTGATTCAGCTCCCTGCTGACGGCCAAGTCTTTGGACCCCTGCTTCTGCATGTGAGATCTGAAAGAAGCTCTTGGCTCCTGGCTTCAGCCTGGCCCATTCCAGCTGTTGCAGCCATTTGGGGAGTGAACCAGTAGATGCAAGACCTCTCTCTCTGTCTCTCCCTCTCTCTCTGCCTCTCAAATAAATAAATAAATCTTTAAAAAGGGGGGATAAATTTAAAAAAAAAAAGGAAAGAAACCATTAACCACCATGGTTAGTTGACTGGAACAAAGGCACAAGAAGGATTCAATAGAAAATCAATAAAATCACCTTTTCAACAAATTATGCTGGAACAATTGGACAGTCATATAGAAAGAAAATTAAAAAAAGACCTTCCCTCCGCCTAGCGGCGCCGGCACACCGGGTTCTAGCCCTGGTCGGGGCGCCGGATTCTGTCCCGGTTGCCCCTCTTCCAGGCCAGCCCTCTGCTGTGGCCAGGGAGTGCAGTGGAGGATGGCCCAGGTGCTTGGGCCCTGCACCCCATGGGAGACCAGGAAAAAGCACCTGGCTCCTGGCTCCTGCCATCGGATCAGCGCGGTGCGCCGGCCGCAGCGCGCCGGCCGCGGCGGCCATTGGAGGGTGAACCAACGGCAAACGAAGACCTTTCTCTCTGTCTCTCTCTCTCACTGTCCACTCTGCCTGTCAAAAAAAAAAAAAAAAAAAAAAAAAGACCTTCAGGGCCAGCACTGTGGCATAGTAGGTCAAGCCTCCGCTTGCAGTGCCAGCATCCCATATGGACGCCAATTCCAGTCCTGGCTGCTCCACTTCCAATCCAGCTCCCTGCTAATGATCTTGGAAAGCAGTGGAAGATGATCTCAATGCTTTGACCCTACACTCATATTGGAGACCTGGAAGAAGCTCTTGGCTCCCGGCTTGAGATTGGCCCAGCTCCAGCTGTTGCAGCTATCTGGGGAGTGAACCAGCAGATGAAGACTCTCTCTCTGTCTCTGCCTCTCTGTAACTCTGCCTTTCAAATAAATAAATCTTAAGAAAAAAAATCAGCGTTCATGAGTTCATGGAAGAACTGACTCTTACACACTGCTGGTGAAAACAGCTTGTTATTTTTGGTTTTTTAAAATATTTATTCATTTTTTATTTATTCATTCAAAGTCATGACAAAGACAGTGACAGATTTTCCATCTACTGGTTCACTCCCCAAATTACCCCAACAGCAAGGGCTGGGCTGGAACAGGCTGAAGCTAGGAGCCAAGAACTTCATTCAGGTCTCCCACACGGGTGTCAGGGATCCAAGCACTTAAGCCATAATCTACTGTCTCCCAGGATGTGTTAGTAGGAAGCCAGATTAGAAGCAAACAGTAAGGATTTGAACTGGCACTCATAAGATATGAGATGTGGACATCACATGTGCTTGCTTAACCTGTTGTACCACAGCACTGGCCCCAGGGTAGGGTTCTTTTAAAAAGGTAAACATAGATTTACCATACAACACAATTCAATTCCTAAGTCTACCCACAAGAAATGAAAAGCTATGTCCACACAAATGTCCACTGCAACATTACATAATAGTCCCAAATTAGAGGCAACCCAACTGTCCATCAACTGGCAAACAGAACAAGAGAAATCTAGTCTATTTAATAATGGAACATTATTCAACAATAGAAAGGAATAAATTCTAAAATGTGCCACATTTCAAAAACATTATGCTAAAGGAAGAAAACTCTAAAGTATATGATTCCATTTATATGAAAAATGTCAGAAAAAGCAAATTTGTTAGAACCAAAGAACAAATCAGTGGTTGCTTAAGGCTGAGAACAAAAGCAATAAGATTAACTACAATTGGGTATAGGAGACTTTTTGGGTGATGGAAGTATTCTAAATTTTTTTAAAGATTTATCAATTTATTTGAAAGTCAGTTACAGAAAGAGAGATCTTCCATCTGCTGGTTCATTCCCCAGATGGCCAACACTGGGCCACAGGGAAGCCAGGACTCAGGAGCTTCATCTGAGTCTCCCACATGGGTGTCAAGGGCCTAAATATTTATGCCATCTTCTGCTGCTTTCCCCAATTAGGCGGGAGCTGCAGTAGAAGCGGAACAGCTAGGACACAAACTATTGCCCAAATGAGATGCCAGCATCACAGGCAGTGACCTTACCTGCTACACCATCATGCTGGCCCCAAGTACTGTAAATTTAGATTATGGTGATAACTGTACAATTGCATAAATGTAGTAAAAGATCACTCACTTATTTACAGTAGCTGGGTTTTGCTGCACTGTATGTAAATTATATTTCATATTATTATGTGTATAAATGTACAGGCCCTTGAGGCTGTACCTGATACACTTAGTGGACTTAAGGATTCTTCTTCCTCCCCTTCCTTCCTGAATAATTGTCTAGAAGCCATTAGATGATGATGGAGGGAGGTACCTGACATGAAATGTCAGACTGGTGAGGGATAAGGGAATTGTTTTCTTAGAGAATGTTACTTGGCTTGGGGTGCTGGGGATTCAATGAGGTGAGGAGGACACACACAGATTGCAAAAGGAGATTGGTTACATACAGAAAGAAATAATCAAGTAATTCACATAAGACTGGGAAATAGGGGCCAGCGCCATGGCTCACTTGGTTAATCCTCTGCCTGCGATGCCGGCATCCCATATGGGTGCCGGGTTCTAGTCCCGGTTGCTCCTCTTCCAGTCCAGCTCTGTGCTGTGGCCCGGGAAGGCAGTGGAGGATGGCCCAAGTACTTGAGCCCCTGCACCCACATGGGAGACCATGGCTCCTGCCATCGGATCAGCGTGGTGCGCCGGCCGCAGAGCGCCGGCCGCGGTGGCCATTGGAGGGTGAACCAACCGCAAAGGAGGACCTTTCTCTCTGTCTCTCTCTCTCACTGTCTACTCTGCCTGTCAAAAAAAAAAAAATTTATTTGAACACTATCTAGATATATGCTGATATTCATAAAATTGCTATTTATTGTTTTAGATATGTCGATGGCATTGTAGGTATGTTTTTATTTTATTTTATTTATTTATTTATTATTTTTTTTTTTTGGACAGGCAGAGTGGACAGTGAGAGAGAGAGACAGAGAGAAAGGTCTTCCTTTTCCGTTGGTTCACCCCAACGGGTGCACCACGCTGATCTGAAGGCAGGAGCCAGGTGCCTCTCCTGGTCTCCCATGGGGTGCAGGGCCCAAGCACTTGGGCCATCCTTCACTGCACTCCCGGGCCATAGCAGAGAGCTGGCCTGGAAGAGGGGCAACCGGGACAGAATCCGGCGCCCTGATAGGGACTAGAACCCGGTGTGCCGGCACCGCAAGGCGGAGGATTAGCCTAGTGAGCCGTGGCGCCGGCCTTGTAGTTATGTTTTAAAGAGTTCCTAGCTTTAGAGATATAAGCTGAAATATTTATAGATAAAATGACATGAAGTTTGGGTTTTGCTTCAAAATAATTGGGTGGGGTGGGATGAAGATAATATTATGAGTAGATAATAGACTCTGGGTATATAATCGTACTCTCTTTACTTTTAAAATGTTTTTGAGATATTTCCATAATACAACACTTAATTCAGTGAACAAAATACTCCTGGGGCTGGCATTGTGGCATAGCAGGTAAAGCCACCACCTGTGATGCTAGCACCCCATATGGGCACCAGTTTGAGTCCCAGCTGCTCCACTTTCGATCCAACTCTCTGATAATAGCCTGGGAAAAGCAGCGAGACATGGCCCAAGTGGTTGGGGCCTTGCACCCACATGGGAGACCCAGAAAAAGCTCCTGAATCCTGGCTTAGGGCTGGCCAAGCCCCAGCTATTGTTGCCAGCTGGAGAGTGAACCAGTGGATGGAAGATCTCTTTCTCTGTCTCTTCCTCTCTCTCTCTAAAATTCTGACTTCCAAATAAATAAATCCTAAAAAATAAATAAATAAAAACCAAAATATGCCAAATTCCACAGAAATAGCCTAGAAAGCTTTAGATTCCTCTTAAGCCAAAAGCAAGCATTTGGCAGGTAGCCAAATAAAATTACCTTTATACAGAGTCAACTAAAGCCAGGGTCTATGGGAAATTCCTTACCAAACAAAACTTCAGAGATTAAGTCATAGCTAGTATTTTTTATTTATTTATATTTCCATTTTTTTAAAGATTTATTTGAAAGACAAAGTTACAGAGAGGCAGAGGCAGAGAAACACACAAAGAGCTCTTCCATCTGCTGGTTCATTCCCCAGATGGCCACAAGAGCCAAGAGCTGTGCTTATCCAAAGCCAGGAGCTTCTTCTGGGTCTCTCAAGTGGATGTAAGGGCCCAAGGACTTGGGCTATCCTCCACCGCTTTTCAAGGTCATAGCAGAGAGCTGGATCATAAGTGGAGCAGCCGGGACTTGAACCAATGCCCATATGGGATATTAGCACAGCAGACAGTGGCTTTACCTGCTACACCACAGCACCGGCCCCTATTTCCATTTTTTTTTTCTTTTAACAAAAAAGTATTTTGTCTTCTTCAAGAACAGTCACTTTTCCTGAAGATATTCTGAAGTTGCTCCTTCTCTGACAGACATGGAAAAATGAATCACCTTTAAATACTTTTTAAAAAAGATTTATTTATTTATTTGAAAGAGTTACACAGAGAGAGGGGAGGGAGGGGGAGGGGGAGGGGGAGAGGGAGGGAGGGAGGGAGGGAGGGAGAGAGAGAGAGAGAGAGTCTTCCATCTGCTGGTTCACTCCCCAATTGGCTGCAACGGCCCGAGCTGTGCCAATCCAAAGCCAGGAGCCAGGAGCTTCCTCTGGGTTCTCCCACATGGGTGCAAGGGCCCAGGGACTTGGGCCATCTTCTACTGCTTTCCCAGGCCATAGCAGAGAGCTGGATAGGAAGTGGAGCAGCCAGGACACAAACTGGCCCATAAGGGATGCCAGCACTGCAGACAGCACCTTTACCAGCTATGCCACAGCACCCGCCCCTAAATACTTTTTTTAAACAGGGATTCATTCATGCATTCACTGGTTCACACTCCAAATGACTGCAACAGCCAGGATTGGATCAGGCTAAAGCCAGGAACCTGGAATTCCAGCCAGGTCTCCTACCTAGGTGGAAGGGACCCACGTACTCAGGTGATCATCTGCTGCCTTTCCGGGTGCATTAGCAGGAAGCTGGATTGTAAGCAATGTAGCAGGACTCTGATAGGCACTCCAATATGGGATGGAAATGGGATGCATCACAAGTGGTGGCCTAACCAACTACACCACAACACCAGTCTCACCTTCAAATACTTTTGATGTACTTTTTGTTGCCAAAAATTGTCACTTATAGAAGAATATAATTTAGACTCCTCATTTTCATCCAGATCTGGTGAACCCCACTAGGCTACTTTTCAGTAGCAGCAACTATTGAGCCTGCATGTAAGGGCAGGAGGGAACCTAGAAATCACCACTTTATTTTGGTCAATGATAAAGTTTCCATGGTAAGGATATATGCTAAGTGGTACCTTGAGCAATCCATGGGAAAAAGAGAACATGAGAAAATCAATGGAAGCAAAAGGAAATTAGGGGCAGGAATCATGGCTTAGCAAATTAAGCCCCAGACTACAATGCCTGCATCTCATATCAGCATGCTAGTCACGTCCCGGTTACATGGTTTCCAATCCAGCTTGTTGCTAATGTGTCTGAGAAGGAAACATGATGGCCCAAGTACTTGGGTACCTACAATTCATATGATAGACTCAGATGGAGCTCCTGGCTCCTAGCTATTGTGGTCATTTGGGACATGAACGAGCAGAAGAAAGATTCTCACTTTCTCTGCCTTTCAAATAAATAAATCTTTTTTTAAAGGAAAATTAATAGAAGTAAAATAAAGCACTGAGGATCAGCAGCAAGTGATTTTTCCAACAACGGCAGCCCAGATAACATTCTGAACAATTTTACATGTATTGACTAATTGCATCCTTTTTTTTTTTTTTTTTGACAGGCAGAGTGGACAGTGAGAGAGAGACAGAGAGAAAGGTCTTCCTTTGCCGTTGGTTCACCCTCCAATGGCCGCCGCAGCCAGTGCACCACGCTGATCCGATGGCAGGAGCCAGGTACTTATCCTGGTCTCCCATGGGGTGCAGGGCCCAAATACTTGGGCCATCCTCCACTGCACTCCCTGGCCACAGCAGAGAGCTGGCCTGGAAGAGGGGCAACAGGGACAGAATTCTGTGCCCCAACTGGGACTAGAACCCGGTGTGCCGGCGCCGCAAGGCAGAGGATTAGCCTAGTGAGCCGCGGCGCCGGCCTAATTTCATCCTTATTGCAACTCCTGGAGTACTATCACCATCCCGTTTTAACAATGTGCTAAACAGAGGTGTAGAGAAGTAAAGGAATTTGCCTACAATCCGTTAGCAGCGGGAATAGGAGAAAAGAACAAGTTCTGAAGATGTTTCTCTCTTGGAATTGCTTTGAACAGAAGTTTTTTAAAAAGACAAGAAAAGCAGGTGTTAGTAAAATGAACATAGTGCTTTCTCTTTGGCATGAAATAATCTTGACAAAACCATAAAAAGGTTTCAAAAACTGCCTCAATTTAGATGCAACCCAAAGGAACACCTGTCTTTTGCCATAAAAGTCTAGAAAAAGACTCCCACACATATGACACAGGAGAGGCCTGAGGCAAGCTAAATGAGCAAACTCCTTGCTGCTAAAGATGTTCAAGCATAGGCTGAATTCATGGGTTTTTTTTTGTTTGTCACTGTATAGAAGTTAATCGTATGCTGCAGAAAGCAGGCTAAAACCAGAATTTTTTAATATAAAGATGGCTCTAAAAAGGATTTCTTACTGAAAACTTTCCCACTTTAAAGCCAACAAAGTCTATGCCAATTCAAAACCAACTAAACATCTAAGTCATTTTGTGTTCAACAAAGTTACTAATACCAAACTTCTATGCTCAGCAGGCTTAAGGCTGGGCCAGTGGAAAGCCAGAGACAACTGCCTCCTCTCTCTCTCAGATATAAATCTATCATCTTGGGAAAACAGAAGACCTGGGCCTACAAAAATTACTTAGGTTCAGAACACACTATATTACATATGTTACATCTTGGATGCAGTAGAAAAACAGCAGAGTTGTTAAGAACCTGATCTCTGGGGGCCAGCGTTGTGGTGCAGAGGGTTAAGCGTCCACCTCCACTGCTGGAATCCCACATGGGTGCTGATTCAAGTCTTGGCTGCTCCACTTCCGGATCCATGCACCTGAGAAGGCAGTTGAAGATGGCCCAAGTATCTGGACCCCTGCACCTACATGGAAGACCTGGATAGAGTTCTAGGCTCCTGACTTCAGCCTGGTCCAGCCCCAGCTGTTGCAGCCATTTGGGGAGTGAATCCACGGACAGAAAAACTTTCTCTCATTAACTTTGATTTTCAAACAAATAAATAAATCTTAAAAAAAAAATCCTAATCTCTGAAGCCAGACTGTATTGGTTTTAATCCTAGTTCTGCCAATTATCAACTGAATTACCTTGAGAAATTTATTTAGTTTCTCTGTGCTCCCAAGTTACTCATGCGTAAAAAGAGAAAAAATAACATCTATCTCATAGAATTGATGTGAGGATATAATCATCTGCATAATGCGAAGCACCTGGAACAATGCCACAGACTTTATTAAATATATACTACTTAATTGTATATGTTTCATCAGAAACATAACAGCAAATGGGTTAAGAGTACAAATATTAGATTTTGCTGCTCTGAAGTTGAACACCAGTTTCTAATGCTTACTAATAATCTCTTTTACCTCTCTGAACCATAGTATTTTAATCTATAAATTGGTTTTTCTTGGGGCCGGCATTGTATATAGCATGTAAAGCTGCTGCCTGCTCCATTTCCAATTCAGCTCCCTGCAAATGCACCTGGGAAAGCAGCAGTAGATGGCCCAAGTGCGTAGACCCCTGCTACCCACTTGAGAGACCTGGAAGAAGTTCCTGGTTCCTGGCTTTGGCCTGGCCCAGCCTCAGCCATTGTAGCAAGCTGGGGAGTGAACGAGCAGATGGGAGATTCTCTCTTTCTCTTTCTTTCTCCCTCTCTCTCTGTAAATCTGCCTTTCAAACAAATAAAATTAATCTAATAAAATTAGATTGAGTTGAATTATTCTATCCCATCAGGTAATTTTGAAGACTAAATATATTCAATATGTATTCATAGAAATCATTAAGAAAAAATGCTTTGTACAGTGAATCCTCAGTGAACCTTACCTATTCTTTTTCTTTTGTTATTTCATCAACTTTTCTTGATTTAGCAAGCTATAATAAAAAGAATCTGTTCTGCCTCTTCTCAGCTTATCTAACATGTGTAACAGCCCACCAATAATCTGATGAAGCAATAACCATTTCTGAAGATATACACATGTGTCCAAAGTGTTAGGAAGGGAGTTGGTGCTGTGGCATAGTAGATTAAGCTTCTGCCTGCAGCGGCAACATCCCATATGGATGCTGGTTCATGTCCCAGCTGCTCCTCTTCCAATCCAGCTCTCTGCTTATGGCCTGGGAAAGCAATGGAAGATGGCCCAATTGCTTGGGCCCCTGCACCCATGTGGGAGACCTGGAAGAAGCTCCTGGCTCCTGGCTCCTGGTTTCTGATCAGTTCAGCTCCGGCTGCTGTGGCCATTTGGGGAGTGAACAAGTGGATGGAAGAGCTCTCTATCTCTCTCTCTGTAACTCTCTCTCTCAAATAAATAAATAAAATATTAAACAACAACAATAACAAAGTGTTATTAGGTAGACTATACTTCTACTCCCCATCATGACAGGGAAACAGAGACCAGATTTACCCTTGTGTTCTAAAAACCAAAAAAATCAGATGAAATGTGAGTATGTGAAACAGTTTTCAGACATCAGACAGAAGGGAACTACAAGGGTTCTTCAAAGATTCATGGAAAATGAAATTAAAAGATAAGTTTATAATGGTGTAAGATCTTCTGAACAACTCTTCCTTTTCAATTCCTCCTTTGCTAGTTCCTCATAACCTCTAAAGAATAGATGGCTCTAGGACTCCGTCATTGGACATCTCTGCCCTCTCTAGCAATAGTCATTTATTGAATGAGCTCATAAATGTAACAATTTATATCAATTATGTGCTATCATTTTCTAATTATAAAGCTTTGATACTGACCTTGCATATTTTTCACTGAATATCTAACTAGCTATCTTTAGGGATTTCCCAGTCTCCGTTCATGGGAACCTAAATTTTTTAGAAGTTTAGCTCAAATTCTTCAGTCATTCTTTTTTCTCCTCAAACCCTACATCTAATCCATCAGAAAATCCCCTCTAGTCTACTCTGAAATATATATCCCTAAATATGACCCCATCTGCACCATCATGGTTTTAAACAAACCTTGTCTCTTACCTAGAGTACACAGTAGTCTTCTAACTACACATAGCCAAAGTGATCCTTTTGTGCTAAAGTCAAACTGTGACATACTTCTGCTCTAAACTCTCCAATGGCTGAGCCCTGGCTGCTCCACTTCTGATCCAGCTCCCTGCTAATGTGCCTGGGAAAGCAGAAGACAGCCCAAGTATTTGGGGCCCTGACACCCATATGGGAGACTGGATAAAGTTCCTGGCTTCTGGCTTCAGCCTGGTCCAGCCCTGGCTATTGCAGCCATTTGGGGAGTGAACCAGCAGATGGAAGATTCTCTATCTCTTCCTCTTTCTGTCTAACTCTTTCAAATAAATAAAATAAATATCAAACAAAAAAGAAACAAGGTTCTTAGAAGTTCTACTTAAGGGGCTGACACTGTGGCATAATGGGTAAAGCCGTCACCTACAGTGCCGGCATCCCATATGGGTGCTGCTTCAAGTCCCGGCTGCTCTTCTTCCAATCCAGCTCTCTCCTATGGCCTGGGAAAGCAATAGAGGCTGGGCCAAGTGCTTGGGGCCCTGCACCCATACGGGAGACCCAGAAGAAGTTCCTGGCTCCTGGCTTCGGTTCAGCACAGCTGCCAATTGGGGAGTGAATCAGTGGATGGAAGACCTCTGTCTTTCCTTCTCTTGCCTTCTCTCTCTCTGTAACTCTGACTTTCAAATAAACAAATAAATCTTAAAAAAAAAAAAAAATTCTACTTAATCTGGCTCTCCACTACAACTTAGACCACACTTCTCAATACCTAACTTATTCTGCACTAGCTTCAGTGGACTCTGTGCCACACAACATATTAAATAAGCTCCAAATTAGTTGTCCTGGCACTTACTGCTGTCTCTGCCTAGAACATTCTTCTTCAGATATCTCCATTCTGACTGTGTCTCATATCAGGTCTTTTCTCACAAGTCAAATTCCAATGAGGACCTCCACCAGTCACCTGATATAAAATGTCAATCCTGGCTTCCACATTGCCTTCTCCCCTTATCCTACTACATTTTTCTCAGTAGCACTTCATAGTCATATGTTTTATTATATATGTACTCATGAACTTACTTGTCTGCCTCCTTCCACTAGAATCTAAGCTCCTGAAGAAAGAGACTTTACTGCTTTGTGGTCACTGCTTTGTCGTCCATACCTAAAACAGTGCCTAGCACATAGTATATATACTCAAATAATGTTGAATATATGAAAATGAAAGCAGAAAGAAAAGGAAGAAGGACAGCTTTCATCAACTTGAATAAATCATTTAACCTATTTTAGACTCAGATTTTCCTATTTTCCTGAAGTGTTAAATGTGAAATTTGGACTTTTTAACTTTTAAAACTCTAGCATTCGATCATGCTATGGAGTGGTCACAGGCACAGTTCACAGAGATGTCCATGGTCAAGATATACTATGTGACTTTGTTTTAAAATTTGAACGTAGCAGAGGTCTGGGAATTCCTTTTACTCTTCTCTGTAATAGAGTCATGGCTCTCACTCAGTTTCTCCCCATTATTGAGGGTGAGGTGTGGGTTTTACCTATTGGACTAGATGCAATTGTTAAGGCCCCATTCACAGCACAGCAGGTTTCTTACCTCCACTGTAGTGGGTGGCTGGAACAGGGACTGCCAGGACTGCTGTGGGCTTGTGGGTTCAGGAAAAAGACAAGAGGAGAAGTAGCCAGCACACAGTCGGCACTAAATGGGACTTTAGGGAGACAGAGGGCTGGAGTTGATGTGGAAGAAAATATGTGATGGTTTACTTCGGCTCCTCGGCAAAGAGTAGAGATTCTGACAAGGTACCACAGTAGGAAAAAAACAGAGTCAGTGATTTTTTTTCTCAACCCAAATGAGACATATTCCAAAGTGGGTTAGTCTAGGCAACAGGCTCAAGAACAGTAAGTGCTCAAAAGTCCTTCTCCAATGAGCTCTTGAGTACCAAAGCTGAATGACAGTAGACACTAAAACTTAGTCATAGATTTAAAATTAAAAATGTAAGTTCCAGCTATTCAAATTATTTTAAATTGGCTTGTAAGCAAAGCAAAAACTTCAAATTTACTGCAGCACATCAATTAGTAAGCAACAGGTAATATTTCATGTTCAGTGACTAAATCCTCTTAAAGAAATACATATTTAGTCCATAAAAGTAAACATTCTCAATACTCTATACATTATCAATTATATATACAGTAATAACAACATCTTTAGCTAAGTTTTCTCTAATGAGTATATCAAACAATGCCACTCTATAACTTTTGCTTTTACTTAAATTTTCAATTTGCAGGTCTTTGCACTAAAAAAACCTTGTCAATTTGATAAGTTAAGTTCTACTGAAAACTATTAAATAATTAAAAGCATTACATTGAAAATAGATAGATGACATATATTTCTAATTTACTGTCATTGGTAGATGTGGCATAGATAATGAAAAGTAACTGCCAGTCTCACAGTCCTTATTTGCTGTCATATTGGCCTGGCTTTTCTATATAACTATTTTATTTCTAAGGTGGAAAACCTAAAAGGACTTAAGTATCACATAAGCACCTGATCTATTTCAAAATGATGTTACTTTTCTATATTACTATTATTGACTCTTTAGAACATAGATATGGTGACAGAGTACTTGTCTTAACTAGTCAAAGGAAAATCTTCAACTTCTGACTCATTATGCTTGTTAGAAGGCTTTGGCTTATTTCTTATAAGAGTACACAATATGGGAATAACGTAAGACATGAAAGGGGAAGGCAATCAGCTTTTCAAAATTAAAAGCATGCCCAAATTTCCACAAACTCAACATATTTTTTACAATTACAGGAAATAAAAATATTAATTTTGGATTGTCTCATTTTCAGAAAGAACTTTTCTTCTAAAGAACTACTTCAAAAAGTAAGTTTCCCCATATATTGTTAAAGCTAATTATGATGTACAATAAGATACTGAATATGCCGGAATAATATTGCTTATATAAAATTTTAGAGTCTTAAATCTTATCACATAATATGAAGTTTAGTCATTTTGACAAATATTAATTGGAATTATAAAAATCTATGAAAACCAAATCTCATTTTCTTTTGCTCCTAATTATCACTCTGCCAGCTAGTTATAGAATGGGGTTAGAGTCTAAAAAAGGATTGTACGAAATAGCAAAGGTGATTTATAAACTACTTGCTAGTTTCCCAGGGGTATTTTCAAAATTCAAAGTCACCAAAACAGATATAATGATTTATCTACCAATATCAGTCCACCACTATTTGAAGAGCATGATTTTTTGACCGCTTAAATATTCTCAAAATACAAACTCTGTTTTAAAATCATCAATTTTGCTAACAAGTCATTTTATTTTTTATATTATATTTAAATGATACTTTATTCGATAAAGCTTTTTAAAATTTTTCCTTTATAGTCTCAGCATGAGGTAAAGAGTTTTTTAAATACAATCCTCCAAACAAGCCCTATTTTCCAAGGTCCAATATAATCATGAATTCAATCACTGAGCACCTGCAGACACTGAAGGACACTCAGTGAAGAATGTGTGTGTCTGAACCACACTGTCTCCACTAAGCACTAATGCTCAGGGACATAATCCTGAAGTACACTTTCTCCAAGCTGAGGATTCCAGGGCTCTTCTTTCTCTGAAGAGCACTGGTCAATTCATCCAGCATTTCCTCAAACAAGGCTGAACAGCTATTGGAAAAGTCACCCAAAAGTAGAGGTCTGACAGGCCAAGGGCAATGTCCTCTCTATCCAAAAGATATTTCTCATTTTCTTTTGTTTCTCACATTCATGGTGCTTGTATTAGAAGTTTTAATATGAGGTTTAAATACACATTTGCTTTCAAAGCCAAGGAAAAGACTACCTTCATTATTGGCCCAGTTCCCCAAGTAACCTAGGAACCCCTAAAATTACATCCAACTCAGTTTCCAGAACTGGAAACTCCATATGCTCCTGCCAGGAACCACTGTTTTGACCTTGAATTATTACAGCCAGCTCAACCCTCTTCCTGACAGGCACCTCCAAGACAGAGTCTTCATCCAAGCACATGAAGCTGTGTTAGTTGGCATTAGTTCTTTTCCTGGCATCTGTCAATTTCCAGTCAGAGACCCCATCCTCCTTACTGAATCCGCAGGCATGGTGCTCCCAGTCTCTCTCTCCTCCGTTTCATCATTCTCCTGACTACTCAAAGTCTTGCCCTCTCACACCGGAGTCTTGGCAGGAAGTTCTCTCACAAAAGAAGTAGGTATTATGTCAGCCAAAAGAAACTTACAAAGGCTTCCCAAACTTATATGAAAAATTAAAGTACTTTTCTTTAAAAACATGATACTCAGAAACCTTCCTAAAAACCTAACAGCCCAGGAGGCAGCAGCGAGGCAGAGTGAAGAGTTCCAGATCCCAAATGAATCAGCTGTCCTCTGATCTGCCTGACATCATTCACACTCAGCCTGCTACAAATCAGAGTAGCAGAGAGCACCTTGTTCTGTTGTCAGTGACAAGCACCAAACTCCCTCCCCCTCAAATCACTTGCAACCTCCAACCCTGAGGCTTGGCAGCTGTGGAGACTGGCAGAAATCACACATACCAACTTGAAAACACACACTGTGTCAGAAATACTATTAGTCCAGGAGGCCTGAGCCAGGCTGCAACAGCTGTTGTGGTGGGCAGGGACTGGAAGAAGGCATATTAAGGATCCCAGATTGGTAAATTAATGAACTAAGAATAAGTGGGCATTTCTGCAACATTATTCATTCTCAAACTCAGGCCTGGGGGAGGATGACAGGGCTTTACTATTAGGGCTCACAGCACAGTCATTATTCAATTCTGACTCTGACCAATTTAACCAAACTCTGCACTCCAAGCAAAATTTAGTACTTTTATTCAATTTCCATGAATCTCTAATAATTAAGGACAATATTAATCTCTAAACTTGAATAACCTTGTGGTGAGAAAAGTCATAAGGGGAGTTAAGAAAGTAGGATCAGAAACTAGTTTAATTTCATACAATATCCATTACTGAAATCATTTCTATGGGGAACACTGCCCAACACTTCAAGGTAAGCTGCAGAAGAACTCTAGTGAAGGGTAAGCTACTGAACTTCCACAGGCTTTGGTTTCCCCACCTATAAAATCAAAGTAGTTTAGGAATCTGGCATATAGGGTGTCATGAGGAGTAATATATGTAAAACAGGAAAGTGCCTAGCACACAGAAAACATAAGAAGTGTGAGCTTCATTATTCTAGATCTTTCCTTCTAGGAGCTATCTCCCAGTCCAAAGGACGAGCTAAGTCTGAACAAAAGGAAACCAGCTGAGAACAGCATGGCCTGAAGAAAGCCAAGTGATGAAGTAAACTGCAGGGCTAAACACTGGCAGCTAAGGAAGCCAACAAGCGAGCAAAAACCTAAGTCTGCTGCTTCAGAGTCTCCATCAGTTCTGAAGGGCTCCTCTCATTCGTCTAGACAACAAAGTGTGTCAAACCAGTTTTCCAGAGCAACGTTAGAACTGAATCACACTCAACCACTGCTTTTTCACCTGTGGGTCTTGGCTCTTTAAGTCATGAAATCAGTTGAGGAAGTTAGAATCAATATTTCAGAAAATGGGAAGGGGTCGGCACTGTGCATAGTGGGATTAAAGCCACAGCCTGCAGTGTCAGAATCCCATGTGGGCACTGGTTTGTGTCCTGGCTGCTCCTCTTCTGATCCAGCTTCCTGCTAATGGCCTGGAAAAGCATAAGAAGATAGCCCAACGGTGCTGTGGTGTAGCAGGTAAAGCCACCACCTGCAGTGCCAGCATCTCATATGGATGCCGGTTCGAGTCCCAGCTGCTCCACTTCCGATCCAGCTATCTGCAATGGCCTGGGAAAGCAGTGGAAGATAGCCCAAGTCCTTGGGCCACTGCACCCACGTGGGAGACCCAGAAGAAGCTCTTGGCTCCTGGCTTTGGATTGGCCTGGCTCCAGCCATTGCAGACATTTGGAGAGTGAACCAGTGAATGGAAGACACTCACTCTCTCTCTCTCTCTCTCTCTCTCTCTCTGCCTCTCTTTAACTCATTCAAATAAATAAATAGTTTTTTTTTTTTTTAATAAAAAAAGGAAAGACACAGAGAAGTTAAGACCATACCACTGGCTAAATAGGAAAGCAGCCTTTCCTCAAGGTTTCCCTGCAACTGGGAAACACTGTGGAAAATGAAGCATCCCCGTTTCCTTATTACTTTATCCCATATTTACTGACTGTATTACCACTCTAAGAGTCAAGAAAGATAGGACAGAAGCCTCTGCTATGGGCTTCTCATTTCACAAATCCTGCACAATCACACAAACACAAAAATAAATTCATTGAAGAAATGAGGCTACCTCTGTCACAAGGTCAGGCATTCTGCACTGCAAAGGGAACTCTGAAAACCCATTCTGTGACTTACAGAAAGCAGACCTAGACTGAGTTCCTGGCTGTTAGCTTCAATCTGGCCCAACCCTAGGCTTTTGTGGCATTTGGGGAGTGAACCAGCCTATCAAAGTTCTCTCTCTGTTTACATAACTCTGTTGCTCTGCCTTTCAAATAAAATTATATAAAAACATTTTAAAGCATTAAAATTATCAAATTTTTACACTTTATATTTTTTATGAAAATGTATTCAAATTTGGTGCTCTGAATACAACCATCTTATTTCTAAATCCTATGAAAAATAAAAATTTAAAAACAAAGCAAAAAATAAAATCAAATAGATCACTAAAAATGAGGACAAGTTGTGATCATGATAGAGACAGAAAAAAAAAGTGAAGATTAGAAGAGAAACAAGAGAAAATCTACAAATAAATTGGTTTGCTTTAAATTGGAGGCTATGGGAGTGGCAGGGAACTACCAACAATGAACTGAACAGACTTACCTTAGACCTGCTGCTCTTTGAAAGACATCACTCCATAAAAGGAGACCCACATATTGGGGGAACAGTGGCCATTCACGCCCCAGGAGGGAGGGAATGAGATCTTATCATACTACTCAAGAGTGGCATGCAACTTTAAACTTACGAATTCTGAGGCCGGAGCCGCGGCTCACTAGGCTAATCCTCCGCCTTGCGGCGCCGGCACACCGGGTTCTAGTCCCTGTAGGGGCGCCGGATTCTGTCCCAGTTGCCCCTCTTCCAGGCCAGCTCTCTGCTGTGGCCCGGGAGTGCAGTGGAGGATGGCCCAAGTGCTTGGGCCCTGCACCCCATGGGAGACCAGGAGAAGCACCTGGCTCCTGTCTTTGCATCAGCGCGGTGCGCCGGTCGCAGCGCGCTGGCTGCGGCGGCCATTGGAGGGTGAACCAACGGCAAAGGAAGACCTTTCTCTCTGTCTCTCTCTCACTGTCCACTCTGCCTGTCAAAAAAAAAAAAAAAAAAAAAAAAAAAACAAAACTTATGAATTCTGACTGGTGCTGTGGAACAGCAGGTAAAGCTGCCACAGTGCCAGCATCCCACATGGACACTGGTTCAAGCCCCTGCTGCTCCACTTCCCATACAGCTCCCCATTAATGCACCTGGGAAAGCAAAGGAAGATGGTCCAAGTCCTTGGGCCCCTGCACCCATGTGGGAGACCCAGAGGACACTTTTAGCTCCTGACTTTGGCCTGGCCCAGCCCTGGACATTATGGCCATTTGTGGAGTAAACCAGTGGATGGAAGATTCCACCCCCTCCCCCACAATTCTACCTATAAATAAAATAAAAAATAAAAATTATAAATAAATTAAAATAATATCTGAATCTGAAAAGCTATGAACTGGTTAAAATTTTATCAAAGTTTACTCACTGGTGATGTACCAATCTTCTGCAAAATCAAAGGCTATTCTTTCCTTTACAATATAATATGCCAATGTAGTAATATTTTATGTCTTATCAGAAAAAATTTGTGTGCTTATCTATCATGTTCTTTATTATTTAGGAAATCAAAAACACAGGTTTTTCATGAAAAAGGTATTATCATTAAAAACTGTGCTACTTTTTTATTGTTTCTTTTAGTTTTTAATTAACATGTAACATTTGCACACTTTCATGGGACATACTGCAACATTTCAACACACACATTCAATGTAGATTCATGAAACAAGCTATTTTAAAATTTTCCATTGTTACTTTGGTTAAATTAAGTAATCAGGCCCTGTTGATTCTCAAGTACCAATAATACTAAGTGTTTCTAATCATAACTCTTAAGTTTTACTTTCCCCAAATCAGAATCCAAATATAGAAAACAATAAAATTTGCAGTATATTTTTATAAAGATTTTTTATTTATTTTTCTTGAAAGTCAGAGTTACACACACAGAGAGAAGGAGAGGCAGAGAGAGAGAGAGAGGTCTTCCATCCACTGGTTCACTCCCCAGATGGCCTCAACGGCCAGAGCTGCGCCAAGATCTGAAGCCAGGAGCTTCCTCCGGGTCTCCCACATGAGTGTAGGGGCCCAAGGACTTGGGCCATCTTCCACTGCTATCCCAGGCCACAGCAGAGAGCCGGAACGGAAGAGGAGCAGCCGGGACTCGAACCGGCGCCCACATGGGATGCCAGCGCTTCAGGCCAGGGCGTTAACCCACTGCGTTACAGCACCGGTCCCTTCAGTATATTATTATCTAATACCACCTCTGATATCCCAGAACATCCCAGAAAAAAATCAAAGATGTAATCTTCCAGTTTTTTAGAGAGGTACTAGAAATAATACATTTATTTGATGTTTTAATGAGTTTCATGGGGAAAGTCGTCTAATCAAAAGAGATGCTTGGGGCCGGCGCCGCGGCTCACTAGGCTAATCCTCTGCCTAGCGGCGCCGGCACACCAGGTTCTAGTCCCGGTTGGGGCGCCGGATTCTGTCCCGGTTGCCCCTCTTCCAGGCCAGCCCTCTGCTGTGGCCAGGGAGTGCAGTGGAGGATGGCCCCGGTGCTTGGGCCCTGCACCCCATGGGAGACCAGGAAAAGCACCTGGCTCCTGGCTCCTGCCATCGGATCAGCGCGGTGCGCCGGCCGCAGCGCGCTGGCCGCGGCGGCCATTGGAGGGTGAACCAACGGCAAAAGGAAGACCTTTCTCTCTGTCTCTCTCTCTCACTGTCCACTCTGCCTGTCAAAAAAAAAAAAAAAAAAAAAGAGATGCTTGGCTGGCGCCTCGGCTCACTAGGCTAATCCTCCGCCTGCGGTGCCGGCACCCGGGGTTCTAGTCCCGGTTGGGGCACCGGTTCTGTCCCAGTTGCTCCTCTTCCAGTCCAGCTCTCTGCTGTGGCCCGGTAAGGCAGTGGAGGATGGCACAAGTGCTTGGGCCCTGCACCCGCATGGGAGACCAGGAGAAGCACCTGGCTCCTGCCTTCAGATCAGTGCTGCGCGCCGGCCATGGCAGCCATTTGGGGGGTGAACCAACGGAAGGAAGACCTTTCTCTCTGTCTCTCTCTCTCTCATGGTCTAATTCTACCTGTCAAAAAAAAAAAAAAAAAAAAAAAAAAGAGAGAGAGAGAGAGAGAGATGCTTACCTTTACCTAAGTTAAATTTGAATAAAGAAGATGCTATTAATGTTCTAGAAATTATGATTAATTAATGGAAAGTTCCTGGAGACTTGTCAATGCCCTCATTTTCTATAGTATGTTCCTGTTTATGAGTCCTGATAGTATTTTGCAAGATTTTAGAAAACAACAGTTTGGTGATTTAAGTTATTATCTAAAATATTTATTTGGTAGTAACCTTAGTTTTAATATACGAATTTAGCATCATTTTGGTCAGTGGAATTTTACAACACAGACGTCTAGCACGTACTCCTCCTGACTAACTGAATCTCTACTTGGTATCTTCACTATATTAGTGGTATGTTCTCAGTATGTGTGTCGTACCACATTATTAAATCTTACATAGCAAGATATTTTTCCTCTGTAAAAATTATGTTCAACCATGTTTTATAAATCAAATGTGGCAGTCACTGTCTTCTTTGAAAAGAATTATTCTTAGGGATACTTTGGTAAATCTTTTTAGATTGGCTTTATTATTCATAGTTCACTTGACACAGAAACAGCATAATTCCTTTGTGAGTTGCATTATTCTTAGTATGAACTTTTATCAGAACTTTCACATTTGAAAATTATCAGTAATAAACTCACCAGAGCTATTTTAAGTCTCTATCATCTTTACAGAGTTTGTTTTACACTGATGCTTATCTGAACAAGAAACGATAGTCCATGTCTTCAACAAAGGAGGACTGTCCCAGGACTGCAGCAGGGTTTTAAAACTATTGACACGTCAAAGAATAGACTCTTGGGTACAGGTTTCCAATTGCGGCACTTGGACAACTGGGCAACTTCCAGACCATTCCAGCAGACTGAGTCACAATTTCCAGAACTCATTTTAGCCAAGTAGCAGACCACAAACCTAAGGTTCAGTGGAATGAGAACTAATATATGAGACAATGAAGAATGATGTAGCTATTTGCTTAAAATATTGTCTTAATACATAATTCCAGACAGAGGAAAACCAATCCTATTGCTTCTTAAGCTATCTATAACTCTTAAAAGTGTCTTTGCTCTTATACCACGTTCCTAAATCATATTTTATTCTTGGTAACTCTCTAACCCATAAATGAGAAAATCTTATTAAGGAGTCTTACTTTTCAAAACAATACAGTTATCTGAAAAAGCTTAATAATAATTCCTTCTTTTTACCAGAGTATAATTGTAAAAAATGGTTGTACCACCAAGGGAGCGTACCTGAAATGTTGTATCTGAGAATTACACACACATGATCAAGTTTAACAAGCACTGTTAAGGAACTATGGTTGAATTTATGGAATACTTGCGAAACCCTCACAGGAAAAATACCTGGCATCTTCTCTTACAGGGCCCAGTCTTACACATGGGAAGGAAGGTTATCTTCCAGCAACTCAAGGACATGCAGGATATTTTAGAGATCTTGGCAATAGAGGAATTCACCCAAATTTACGGGTACTGCCAGTGAAATCTGACAGAATATCTTAGGTTGGCTTCTAGACTCATAATACAAGTAACAGAGGCTTTTAAAAGTCTAATTAGCATTCTTGTTACACTATGTAAATAATCAGGCCAAAAATGTTTGAAATTATTTTAGATCTAAAGGTAGGAGATTGTATGAAAATTCAGAATAAGCCAAAAAAGAAGGTGGGGGGAGAAGGAAGAGAGGAAGGGATGGAGGGAAAAAAGAAAGGGAAGAACAGAACAATTGCTGGGTATGTGCAGGGTACGTCTGAGAGAATAATATAATGCATTGCTTAGAGAATATTGCTCTAGGTTATTTGTTTTTTTTTTTTCTAAAAAAAGATTTATTTATTTATTTGAAAGTTAGAGTTACACAGAGAGAAAAGAGGCAAAGAGAGAGAGAGAGAGAGAGGTCTTCCATCACTGGTTCACTCCCCAATTGGCTGCAATGGCCCAAGCTACACAGATCCAAAGCCAAGAGCCAGGAGATACCTCCAGGTCTCCCATGCGGGTGCAGGGGCCCAAGGACTTAGGCCATCTTCTGCTTTCCCAGGCCATAGCAGAGTGCTGGATTGGAGGAGGAGCACCTGGGTCTTGAACCAGTGCCCACGTGTAATACCGGAACTGCAGGCAGCAGCTTTACCTGCTATGCCACAGTGCCGGCCCCAGCTATTTGGTTCTAATCCTCTATTACCTTTGATCTATATTATTACTCTGTAAGTTACAACCAATGACAATGTATAATAATTCTTATCTATATACACACAAATTTTGTATAGTGGAGGTTCAGCTGCTTTCTCTTTTTCCTATAACACTTTGTAACCATTTTTTAATTTATTGCAAGAAACCTTTATTCCACAATTGTGCTTTTATTTCTTTTTTTTTTTTTAACTTTTTTTTTTTTTTTTTTTTTTTTGACAGGCAGAGTGGACAGTGAGAGAGAGAGAGACAGAGAGAAAGGTCTTCCTTTGCCGTTGGTTCACCCTCCAATGGCCGCCATGGCCAGCGTGCTGCGGCCGGCTTACCACGCTGATCCGATGGCAGGAGCCAGGTACTTATCCTGGTCTCCCATGGGGTGCAGGGCACAACCACTTGGGCCATCCTCCACTTCACTCCCTGGCCACAGCAGAGAGCTGGCCTGGAAGAGGGGCAACCGGGACAGGATCCGGTGCCCCGACCGGGACTAGAACCCAGTGTGCAGGCGCCACAAGGCGGAGGATTAGCCTAGTGAGCCACGGCGCCGGCCTTCATTTCTTTTTTTTTTTTTTAAGATTTACTTATTTATGGGTTAATAACCAGAATCTACAAAGAGATCAAGAAACTCCACAACATCAAAACAAACAACCCACTTAGGAATTGGGCCAAGGACCTCAATAGACATTTTTCAAAACAGGAAATCCAAATGGCCAACAGACACATGAAAAAATGTTCAAGATCACTAGCAATCAGGGAAATGCAAATCAAAACCACAATGAGGTTTCACCTCACCCCGGTTAGAATGGCTCACATTCAGAAATCTACCAACAACAGATGCTGGCGAGGATGTGGGGAAAAAGGGACACTAACCCACTATTGGTGGGAATGCAAACTGGTCAAGCCACTATGGAAGTCAGTCTGGAGATTCCTCAGAAACCTGAATATAATCCTAGCATACAACCAGCCATACCACTCAAAGGAAATGAAATTGGCAAACAAAAATGCTGTTTGCACCTTAATGTTTATTGCAGCTCAATTCACAATAGCTAAGACCTGGAACCAACCCAAATGCCCATCGACAATAGACTGGATAAAGAAATTATGGGACATGTACTCTATAGAATACTATACAGCAGTCAAAAACAATGAAATATGGTCATTTGCAAGAAGATGGAGGAATCTGGAAAACATTATGCTGAGTGAATTAAGCCAGTCCCAAAGGGACAAATATCATATGTTCTCCCTGATCGGCGACAACTAACTGAGCACCAAAGGGGAAACCTGTTGAAGTGAAATGGACACTATGAGAAACAGTGACTTGATCAGCCCTTGTCCTGACTGTTGATGTACAATGTAATACTTTATCCATTTTAGTATTTTTTCTTTGTTTTGTTCTAGTTTGGTTGAACTCTGTAATTAACACACAATTATTCTTAGGTGTTTAAATTTTAACTGAAAAGTGATCCCTGTTAAATATAACAGTGGGAATAAGAGAAGGAGGAGATGTACAATTTGGGACATGCTCAATTGGACTTACCCCAAATGGTGGAGTTAGAAACGTGCCAGGGGATTCCAATACAATCCCATCAAGGTGGCATGTACTAATGCCATCTCACTAGTCCAAGTGATCAATTTCAGTTCACAATTGATCACACTGATAGGTCTAAGAGTCAAAGGGATTGCACAAACAAGACTAGTGTCTGCTAATACTAACTGATAGAATCAAAAAGGGAGAGGGCTGACACCGCGGCTCAATAGGCTAATCCTCCACCTAGCAGCGCCGGCACACCAGGTTCTAGTCCTGGTCAGCGCACCGAATTCTGTCCCGGTTGCCCCTCTTCCAGGCCAGCTCTCTGCTATGGCCAGGGAGTGCAGTGGAGGATGGCCCAAGTACTTGGGCTCTGCACCCCATGGGAGACCAGGAGAAGCTCCTGGCTCCTGCCATCGGATCAGTGCAGTGCACCAGCCACGGCGGCCATTGGAGGGTAAACCAACGGCAAAGGAAGTCCTTTCTCTCTCTCTCTCTCTCTCACTGTCCACTCTGCCTGTAAAAAAAAAAAGAGAGGGGAACGATCCATCATGGGAACCGGGATACACAGCAGACTCATAGAATGGCAAATGTCCTAAATAGCACTCTGGCCTCAGAATCAGCACTTAAGGCATTCAGATATGGCTGAAGAACCCATGAGAGTATCTTAGGCATGGAAAGCCAAGACACTCTGGCGGGAGGGGGGGACCTAAATGAAAGATCTCTGCGAGTGAGATCCCAGTGGAAAGAACGGGGCCATCAAAGAAGGAGGTACCTTTCTCTGAAGGGAGGAGAGAACTTCCACTTTGTCTATGACCCTGTCGGAATAAGATCGAAGTCGGCGAACTCAAAAGGCTTCCATAGCCTGTGCAACTCATGACTAGAACCTAGGGAGATTACTGATGCCATAAACAAGACTGTCAAATTGTTAAGTCAACAACAGGAGTCACTGTGTACTTACTTCTCATGTGGGATCTGTCCTTAATGTGTTGTCCAATGTGAAGTAATGCTATAACTGGTACTGAAACAGTATTTTACACTTTGTGTTTCTGTGTGGGTGCAAACTGATGAAATCTTTACTTAATATATACTATTTTTATTTTTATTTTTATTTATTTACTTATTTATTTTTGACAGGCAGAGTGGATAGTGAGAGAGAGAGACAGAGAGAAAGGTCTTCCTTTTGCCGTTGGTTCACCCTCCAATGGCCACCACAGCCAGCGCGCTTCGGCCGATGCACCATGCTGATCCAAAGGCAGGAGCCAGGTGCTTCTCCTGGTCTCCCATGGGGTGCAGGGCCCAAGCACTTGGGCCATCCTCCACTGCACTCCCGGGCCACAGCAGAGAGCTGGCCTGGAAGAGGGGCAACTGGGAAATAATCTGGCGCCCCGACAGGGACTAAAACCCGGTGTGCCGGCGCTGCTAGGTGGAGGATTAGCCTATTGAGCCATGGCGCCGGCCATTAATATATACTAAATCGATCTTCTGTATATAAAGAGAATTGAAAATGAATCTTGATGTGAATGGAATGGAAGAGGGAGTGGGAGATGGTAGGGGTGTGAGTGGGAGGGAAATTATGGGGGGGAAGAGCCATTGTAATCCATAAACTGTACTTTGGAAATTTATATTTAATAAATTAAAAAAAAGATTTACTTATTTATTTGATAGTCAGTTAGAGAAAGAGGGAGAGAGAAAAAGAGAGAGAGAGAGTAGATCTTCTATCTACTGGTTCACTCCCCAAATGGCTACAATGGCCAGAGCTGGGCTAGGCCAAAGCCAGGAGTTTCACCTGGGTTTCCCACATGGATCCAGGCAACCAAGGACGTGGGCCATTGTCCGCTGCTTTTTCAGGCACATTATCAGAAAGCTCAATAGAAAGTGGAGCAGCAGCACTCAAACTGGCACCCATATGAGATGCCAGCATTGCAGGCAGCAGCTTAACCCATTGAGCCACAACACGCTGGCCCCTCATTTCTCTTTTGAACTTGCTTTTAGATATACCTACTACACCACAGCACCAGCCCCTTACATGTGTATTTTTAAAAAATCAGTAGCTTTGCATATATTTTTAAATTTTTTATTATGAAACTAGACATACTTCTCATGGCAGGAAGAGGCCACATTTCACTGTAAAGTTTGTTAGCTCTATTTAAAAATCTTTTTTTTTTTTTTGGACAGGCAGAGTGGACAGTGAGAGAGAGAGAGACAGAGAGACAGAGAGAAAGGTCTTCCTTTTCTTTTGGTTCACCCCCCAATGGCCGCTGCAGCCGGCGCACCACGCTGATCCGAAGCCAGGAGCCAGGTGCTTCTCCTGGTCTCCCATGGGATGCAGGGCCCAAGCACTTGGGCCATCCTCCATTGTACTCCCGGGCCATAGCAGAGAGCTGGCCTGGAGGAGGGGCAACTGGGGCAGGATGCGGCGCCCCGACCGGGACTAGAACCCAGTGTGCCGGCGCCGCTAGGTGGAGGATTAGCCTATTGAGCCGCGGCGCCGGCCCCCCTTTGAATCTTAATCCTATCAATTTGATCAACTGTGAACTGAAATCGATTACTTGGACTAGTGAGATGGCATTGGTACATGCCACCTTGATGGGATTGAATTGGAATCCTCTGGCACGTTTTTAACTCTGCCATTTGGGGCAAGTCATATTGTAACTCCATTTCTTTAAAAGACCAATTTTTAAAAGATAGGTTCTTGGGGCTGGCGCCATGGCTCACTTGGTTAATCCTCTGCCTGTGGCGCCGGGATCTCATATGGGCACCGGGTTCTAGTCCCGGTTGCTCCTCTTCCAGTCCAGCTCTCTGCTGTGGTCCAGGAGGGCAGTGGAGGATGGCCCAAGTGCTTGGGCCCCTGCACCCACATGGGAGACCAGGAGGAAGCACCTGACTCCCGTATTCAGATTGGCATAGAACCAGTTGTGGCGGCCATTTGGGGAGTTAACCAACGGAAGGAAGACTTTCCTCTCTATCTCTCTCTCACTGTCCATAACTCTGCCTGTCAAATAATAATAATAATAAAAAGATAGGTTCTTAAATGTAATATAAACCTAGACAGTCTGGTTTCACAATCCATAAAGCTACCAAAACTTCTTGATTTTCAAAGCTCCACAGAAAAACTAAAACCCTGCACTGGCTATATTAGACACCACTGATAATTCATAAAAGGATTATTACGTATTTGTAGTAGGTGGTATCCCTTCTCAGCACGTTGTCTAGAAGCACTGATTCAGCACCAAGTTGCATCAGAGTGTGAAAATAAATGGTGCTATGGCAGTTTCACAAGGGCAAAGTTTGCCACATCACATCCTTGAGCCTCAATAACTCTTCGTTTCCACTGCCCATCACTACAGATACCAGATGTTCACTTTCATCCAGTATTTGGAGTCCAAAACTACTGCCCAAATGAGTAAGTCTACAATGCAAAAGAAAAACTAGCCCAGGGATTCTAAAAATAAAGACCGGAAACATCAACACACACACACATACAAACACACACACATACACACATGAAGCATTATACAGCTATCTCTTCACTCCAACAGTCCAATTTTTTTAACGTCCAATGAGTGCTGACAGCCTCTAAGAAGTAAAGCAAGACATTTAATTAAATATGAGGGCAGGGGCCGGTGTTGTATAACAGGTTAAGCCACCACCTGAAGCACTGGCATCCCAAGTGCTTAGGCCCCTGCACCCATGCGGGAGACCTGGAAGAAGCTCCTGCTCCTGGCGTCAGCACCAGCCATCGTGGTCAATGAAGAGTGAACTAGCGGATGGAAGATCTCTTTCTCTCTCCCCCTCCCTCCTTCCCTCCCTCCCTCTTTTTGTGTAACTCTGCTTTTCAAGTAAATAAATCTTAAAAAATAAAATTAAAATTAAAAGAAGTATGAGGGTAATTGCCTTAAATTATCATGAGTGTTAGAAAAGCTGAACTTTCTGAGGAACTAAAAGGACAAAAATATCATTTACATCTAGCTCTCAAATGTGGAGTCCAGGTATTGGTGCTGACATTCATAGCAGAACAACCCTTTATGAAAGGAATTGCTGGCCGGCGCCGTGGCTTGATAGGCTAATCCTCTGCCCTGGCACCGGCACACCGGGTTCTAGTCCCAGTTGGGGCGCCGGATTCTGTCCCAGTCACTCCTCTTCCAGGCCAGCTCTCTGCTGTGGCCCGGGAGTGCAGTGGAGGATGGCCCAAGTGCTTGGGCCCTGCACCCGCATGGGAGACCAGGAAAAGCACCTGGCTCCTGGCTTCAGATCGGCACAGTGCGCCGGCCACAGCAGCCATTGGAGGGTGAACCAACGGAAAAAGGAAGACCTTTCTCTTTGTCTCTGTCTCTCTCTCACTGTCCACTCTGCCTATCAAAAATAAATAAAAGAAAGAAAGAAAGAAAGGAAGGAAGGAAGGAAGGAAGGAAGGAAGGAAGGAAGGAAGGAAGGAAGGAAGGAAGGAAGGAAGGAATTGCCAAAACAAGGCCACCTACACAGAACTGGATGAGGAAAGCCATTCATAGCTATACTGGTTATGAAAAACTAAAACACCGTTCTCCTCTAGCTTGGGTCAAGAAACACAAAAACCTCAGAACTTCAAATTATTTTTCTGAAGACATGCACACTTTGAACAAATGTATCAAAAATCCCCTATACATATTCTAGACTAGATTTTTAATGCATTAAAAATTGTCCAGATGGGTTTAAATATGAAACAGCTTTCTAAAAATGAAAATGATTTAATTTCAAGAAGCCAAATTTAAAATAAATGGTATGATACAGGCCAAAAGAACTTTTATAACCAACCTGTCCCAATAAAGCCCTATCACAGCAGGCATGAATGTTGTCATTCTTCATATTCTCTTCCCTAATATGACCATAGCTACTTATTCCAGACTCCTGCTCTTTGCTCAAATGTCACCTTAATGAGAAAATTAATTCCTGGACAATGTAATTTGAAACTTAAAAATCTCTGTCCTACCAAAATACATACCCTCGTTTTCCTATCTGGCTTTATTTTCTTTATAGTACTCAGTACAAAATAATATGCCATAGATGTTTCTATTTGTCTCTCTTGAACAAAATGGGAAGCACCTGGCTCCTGTCTTCAGATCAGCATGGTGTGCCGGCAGCCATTGGAGGGTGAACCAAGGGCAAAGGAAGACCTTTCTCTCTGTCTCTCTCTCTCACTGTCCACTCTGCCTGTCAAAAAAAAAAAAAAAAAAAAAAAAAAAAAAAAAAAAAAAAACACCTTCTGGAGCTAGTGCTTTGGCACAGTGGGTTAATCCTCTGCATGTAATACCAGCATCCCATATGGATGCTGGTTCTAGTCCCAGCTGCTGCTCTTCTAATCCAGCTCTCTGTTATGGCCTGGGAAAGCAGCAGAAGACAGCCCAAGTCCTTGGGCCCCTGTTCCCATGTGGGAGGCCCAGCAGAAGCTCATGGCTCCTGGCTTCAGTGTGATCCAGCTCCAGTCGTTATGGCCATCTGCTGAGTGAACCAGCGGATGGAAGATCTTTCTCTCTGTCTCTCTTTTTCTCTCACTGTCTGTAACTCTACCTCTCAAATAAATAAATAAACTTCTAAAACCTTCTAGACTAGGTGACAAGAAACAATGAGGCAAATGGTGAGTCATTTGTTTTCCTAGCATCAATTTTTTCACACTGATTACAACTTTTAAGTACAAATTAAGTTTATTCAAACACATGTTCTATGGTTCTTACTTTTCTGACTTCTTTGCTGAGAATGCTAAGCAGTACAGCTTGCCTTCTGCTGCATGCTCTCTACAAAGACTTGCCCTGTTCCATACTGAAGAAGGGCCATGGAACAGCAGTGACATGGGGGAGATGGATGAGCACGGAGAGTAGGTAGCCAAACCTCTCACTTGTAAAGCAGAAAGGATACTTTCTGTATACAGCTACACATAACTTGTCAAGAGCAAAGCCTCATTGGTATCTATGTTTCCTCATTTCCTTACAAAAAAGAAAAAGCTTTTGCTACTCTTTCAATATTAGAGATAAAAAAGATATTGTTTATATGGAAGAAATGGAGAATTTCTGGCATTTTAAATAATATAAGCTCTTCAAGAGAATAATGTATCTGGGGCCGGCGCCGTGGCACAGTAGGTTAATCCTCTGCCTGTGGTGCTGGCATCCCATATGGGCACTGGTTCTAGTCCCGGCTGCTCCTCTTCCAATCCAGCTCTCTGCTATGGCCTGGGATAGCAGTAGAGGATGGCCCAAGTTCTTGGGCCCCTGCACCCGCGTGGGAGACCCAGAAGAAGCTTCTGGCTTCTGGCTTTGGATTGGCGCAGCTTTGGCTATTGCAGCCATTTGGGGAGTGAACCAACGGAAGAAAGACCTTTCTCTCTGCTTTTCCCTCTGTCTGTAACTCTACCTCTCAAATAAATAAATGAAATCTTACATTATAACTTCAGAACTTAGATCTGTTCCCAGCACATACTACGTATGAATGTGTATTTTTTACTGGATGATCAAGTGTCCAAATTTGAGTTATATTATCTAAAAAGGAAAAGTCTAGCTCTGATTCTTATTAATTAAACATTTTACAGCAGTTGAAATAGGTCTAACTTATATAACACTAAAATGATCAAAAAATTATTTTGGTTTAAAACTGAGGGGTCAGCACTGTGGCGTAGTGGGTAAAGCCACCACCTGCAGTGCCAGCATCCCATATGGGCGCCGGTTCAAGACCCGGCTGCTCCACTTCCAATCTAGCTCTCTGCTATGTCCTGAGAAAGCAGTAGATGATGACCCAAGTCCTTGGGCCCCTGCACCCACATGGGAGACCAGAAGAAGCACCTGGCTCCTGGCTTCGGATCGGTGCAGCTGTGGTTGTTGCGGCCTATTGGAGAGTGAACCAGTGGATGGAAGACCTCTCTCTCTCTCTCTCTCTCTCTCTCTCTCTGTCTCCTTCTCTATATATATAACTCTTTCAAATAAATAAATAAATCTTTAAAAAAAAAAAAACTGAAGTGATTGGAGCCGGCGCTATGGTGTAGTGGGTAAAGCAGCCTCCTGCAATGCCAATATCCCATGTGGGCGCCCGTTCAAGATCCAGCTGCTCCACTTCCAATCCAACACTCTGCTATGGCCTGGGAAAGCAGTGGAAGATGGCCTAAGTCCTTGGGCCCCTGCACCCGCATGGGAGACCCGGAAGAAGCTCCTGGCTCCAGGCTTCAGATCGGCACAGCTCCGGCCACTGCGGCCAATTGGGGAGTGAGCCAGCAGATGGAAGACCTCTCTCTCTATCTCTTTGCCTCTCCTTCTCTCTGTGTGTAACTCTTTCAAATAAATAAATAAATATTTTAAAAAATAATAATAATAAATAAAACTGAAGTGACCAAAAAATTCTTTCAGTATCAAATGAAAATAAGGATAACCCTCTTCCTCCTCCTTCCCCGCTACTTCGTTCATTAGAGGCACACATTCCTGGAAGAAGCTACCAAACTCAGGCATTAATTCATTTCACTTAATCTTGAAGCAAAGCTCAGAGAACTTTCAAATAAAGAGAATCAAAAGAAATAAATGTCAGAAGTATTAGGAAACACAAATATTTGCAGAATATAATGCTGAAAAGCCAGTCCCCTTAAATATACCTACTCAGTGGAGCACCCCAGTGAGAGTCTTGCTGATGTAGTATGTGTAGCATCCCTGCCCAAGTTTATAGAAGACTTGGGACACCAGTGAAGCCAGAACTGAAATCCACTGTTAAATCTAAATTTAAAGGAACATATGTGGCTCTTAAATAACAGAACCAGCCTAAATTTAATCCAACATGTTTACAAGAATTCTAAAAATAATACATCTTAGAATAAAACTACTTGTAAAAGTAATGAATCACTATCACATAATATTAAGTGATCCTTCCAATAAAAAAGAAATCCTTTAATAAAAAGAAAAAGTGTGTGTCATGATCTTCATTTTGTACATCAGGCAACTAAGATTAAAGTCAATGAAGTGATTTGTTTAGGTTTACAAAGCAAGATAAGTGACACAGCCAAGACTTACACCTAAGGTTCAAGTGTTTTCTGCCTTATAAGTAAAGTCCCATCATGACTTTTCATAAGCTAGCCAAAAAGGCTTTACAAAAATCTGAATGCAATGTAGTCAAGAGTGCTTTTTACAAAATAAAATCCCAAAGACAGTAATATAATTATTACGTTTGTATTCCATAAATTTGAAAAACTGCATATGATATAAAGTATACTTAATAAATAAAGATGAATATTGTTATGACCTCCTCCTTAATTACATCTCATATGCTTCTGCAAGAGTTTCAAAGCCTTTGTTTTTTATCATAGCTCTATTTTATTTAGTGTTTCCCAAATTTGCTATTAGTAAATCATGGTGGAGACGGTTTGAATGTATAAAATATAGGTTCTTGGATACCAATATGCACTTAAACCATCATTCCAGATGTCCTGGATAAGTCACATTTGCAATATTGTCCCAGCAGAATTCTTTTTTTTTTTTTTTTTTTTTTTGACAGGCAGAGTGGACAGTGAGAGAGAGAGACAGAGAGAAAGGTCTTCCTTTTGCCGTTGGTTCACCCTCCAATGGCCGCCACGGCCGGCGCACCGCACTGATCCAATGGCCGGAGCCAGGTACTTATCCTGGTCTCTCATGGGGTGCAGGGCCCAAGCACTTGGGCCATCCTCCACTGCACTCCCTGGCCACAGCAGAGAGCTGGCCTGGAAGAGGGGCAACCGGGACAGAATCCGGCGCCCTGACCAGGACTAGAACCCGGTGTGCCGGCGCCGCTAGGCAGAGGATTAGCCTAGTGAGCCGCGGTGCCGGCCCCCAGCAGAATTCTTAAAGACAGTCCAAGAAATTATTAGGGAATTAAAATGCAGACAAAGACTTTTTGTCAATCTCCTCTAACCCTGAAGCTAGAGTAAAAACTAAAAGGTTGGGAACATATTTCAACCGAGTTTCCAAACTTAGCTGTGCTTGCCCCAGCTTGTCAGAAAAGTCTGTCCTCCCCTAGCCCCATTTACACAATAAACACAGACACAGAGCTTCATTTTTAACATCTTTACCTTCTTAGTTTGAGTCTACTAAAACTCAATAAATCTCAAAACACAAGTATAAGACATTTAAGTGATAGCTTTCCCAAAATGCTAGGCAAACATTGACATAGGAAAGGAGCTTTGAGGGAGGGAAAGTAAGAAAAGAAAGGACAACCTGACTTATCAAAAGAAGTTAGCTGGTCTGCTGGCTTCCCTGGCACAGATAGCAGCCCACAGGGGGAAAAGATAAAGAGAGAGAGAGAGAGAGAGAGAGAGAGAGAGAGAGATTGATTGATTCTTGAATGGGATTCCTACAATGCTAAGAGCAGTTCCCAAGACAGATTTCCAAGTAGAAGATCATTATAATTGTAATGGTAATATCAATCTACTTACAAGCTGCCTCTTCTTGGAAGGCTCAACTCCTTCTGAAAAATAAAATACACACAAATTAGACAAAAATAAGGGCCCATTTCAGTTGTGTAGGTTTTTCAAATGTCCCAGGAGATTTACAGCATTCTCTCAATAATCATCTCATTCTAAATAAACTTTCCTATTAATATCAGTGAAATAAAGAGCCATCAGAATAATTATACTTCTTTATTTTTCCTTCCTAAAAGGAATGTCAGACCATTTGCAATATTTTTTCCACTAGATGGAACCATCTCCCCAGTAAAGATTCCATGTACTCTTTGGGCCAAGCATTAACTACTGATAAATTTGTAAAGGATTCATATAATTAGCAACAGCAATATGAAATGAATGAAATGGGATGAGGGGGCAGTATTAGACAAATAAGTAAGTATAAAAATAGGGAAAAAAAGATTACCATACATACCACTGGCATGAAAAATAACCCTTACCATAAGTTGGAGTCCCTATGACTTGCTTTCCAAATAAATAAAGTCCCAATTCTCACGGGCCCCACTTAACAACCACTTAACAATTTTTTTTTTAAGATTTATTTATTTGAAAGACTGAGTTACAGAGAGAAAGAGGGACAGATACAGAGAGAGAAAGAGATATCTTCTAAACTCTGGTTTATTTCCCAGATGGTCACAATGGCCAGGGCTGAGCCAGGCCAGAGCCAGGAGTCAGGAGTTTCATACAGGTCTCCCAAGTGGGTAGCAGGATGACCCAAAGACTTGGGCCATCTTGCATTGCTTTTCCCAGGCTATTAGCAGGGAGCTGGATCAAAAGTGGAGCAGCCAGAACACAAACTAGTCACCCATATAGGATACCAGCATCACAGGCTGCAGCTTTAGCTGCTAAGCCACACCAATCCTCTTAACAACTATTCCTAATTTGTGATTTTCTTTTACATGTGTGTCATTATATCTTTATTTTTCCCTAAAGATTTATTCATTTATGTGAGAATCAGAATTATAGACAGAGGGAGAGGTCTTCCACCCACTGGATCAGTCTCCAAATGACCCCAACAGCTGAAGCTGGACCAACCTGAAGCCAGGAGCCAGGAGCCTCCTCTCAGTCTCCCATGTGGGTGCAGAGGCCCAAGCACTTGGGCCATCCTCTACTGCTCTCCCAGACTACCAGCAGGGAGCTGGATCAGAAGTGGAGCAGCCGGGACTCAAATCAGTGCTCATACTGGATGCCAACACCACAGGCAGAGTCCTAACTCACTATGCCACAGCACCAGCCCCGTGTCATTACATCTTATGTTATCATAAACAGTGCTGTTCTACATGCTTTTAAACTACATATACATGGTTTCAAATTACATGTATTCAACTGTTGGCATCAGTAGCTATATTTCATTTTAGTTCAATAATCTTTAGTCAGTAGTCCAGTCTATACACTAATATTTATTTGTCCCTTCTCCAACAGAGGGAAAATCAATTTCATTTCCATGTTTTCTTCTGCATCAAAACAATTCTTGAGTCTCTCAATTTAATTTTTCTCATAAAAGAGTTCAAACGCAAGTGTTTCTGCTA
Source organism: Oryctolagus cuniculus (assembly GCF_051225735.1). Classification (NCBI taxonomy): domain Eukaryota; kingdom Metazoa; phylum Chordata; class Mammalia; order Lagomorpha; family Leporidae; genus Oryctolagus; species Oryctolagus cuniculus. The sequence goes on from NC_142873.1 coordinate 127,596,279, forward strand.
AAAGAGTTGTAAAAAAGCCTACTGGTTTTTGGTATTGCAATACAAGCCACATGGTCTCTTCCATATCCTCTCAAGTCTCCTAAATGGTATTCCATTCCTGCTCTACCCTTGGCCCGCTATGGTATACATATTCTCAACATAACAGAGTGATTCTTCTTAAAAGTAAGTTAAGGCCAGCGCCGTGGCTCACTTGGCTAATCCTCTGCCTGAGGCGCCGGCACCTCGGGTTCTAGTCCTGGTTAGGGCACCGGATTCTGTCTCGGTTGCTCCTCTTCCAGTCCAGCTCTCTGCTGTGGCCCGGGAAGGCAGCGGAGGATGGCCCAAGTGCTTGGGCCCTGCACCCACATGGGAGACCAGGAGGAGGCACCTGGCTCCTGGCTTCGGATAGGCACAGTGCTCCGGCCGTAGCAGCCATTTGGGGGGTGAACCAACGGAAAAAAGGAAGACCTTTCTCTCTGTCTCTCTCTCTCACTATCCACTCTGCCTGTCAAAAAAAAAAAAAAAAAGTAAGTTAAGAACACTACAGTACTGCTCAAAACCCTCTAATGACTCTCTATTTCATTCATGAGTCAAAGCCAAGAAAAACAAAACACAAAGCTAGAAGCATCACACTACTTGACTTCAAAGTATACTACAAAGCTATAGTAACCAAAACAACATGGTTATAAAATAATAAAATAAAATAAAAATATAATATAAAAATAATAAAATAAAATAATAAAAACAGAAGCACAGACCAATGAAACAAAATAGGGATCCTATTATTAGAAATAAATTCAAGCACTTAAAACTAAATGGCTTTTGACTAAAGTGCCAAGAATATACATTTCAGCAATAAATGACACTGGAAAAACTGGATGTCCACCTGCAGAAGAATGAGGTTAGACCACTCTATGTCTTACTATATATAAAAATTAATTCAAAATTGATTAAAGACTCAAATGTAAAACCTGAAACTATACAAGAACTAAAAGGAAACACAGGGGAAATGCTCCAAGACTGGTCTGGTCAAGAACATAAAAACAGACAATAAAAGGAAAAATAGGTAAGAGGAATTACATCAAACTAAAAGGCTTCTGTACAGCAAAGGAAATCAGCAGAACGAAAACCCAACTACTGAATGGAAGGAAATATTCACAAACATGATAAAGGGGTTAATACCCAGAATATATAAGGAGCTTTAAAAATTTACCAGCAAAACAAACAAAAAATCCAACCAAAGAATGGGCAAAAAGAAATGGGTACCTCTCAAATACAGTCCACACGAATATGAAAAAAGTTCAACATTATTAATCGTCAGAGCAATGCAACTTAAAATCACAGTGAGATATCACCTCATTCCAGTTAGAACAGCTATTATCAAAATGACAAGATATAATAAATACTAGAAAGGATGTGGAGAAAGGGGAACTCTTCTAACAGTTGGTGGGAGTGTAAATTAGTACAGTCACTATAGGAAAACAGAATAGAGGTTCCTCAAAAATTAAAAACATAAGAGTGGGTGATCAGCCTAATGGCTTAAATGCCTGCAATCTGACATGTGAATGCCTGAATTCAATTCCCAGCTTCAACTTTTGACTCCAGCTTCTTGCTGGTGAAGACACTGGAGGCAATAGTGATGGCTCAACTGATTGGGTTCTGGCTTACCCACACAGGAGACCTGGACTACATTCCTAGCTCCTGGCTCCAGCCTGGCAGGCATTTGAGAATCGAAGCAATGGATGGGAGCACTCTCCATCTATCTGCCTCTCAAATAAATAATAAACTACTACAGGATCTAGCAATAACAATACTGTGTATACATCCACAGTATGAAAAGACTTTAAAAAGTTTATGGAAAATGAAACTGAAAATAAGTTTACCTTGGTGTCAAAAAATTTGAGATCCCTGCATAGTTTTTTTCTTTCACAGCACTCATTTGTCATGAACCTTCTGAAGACCCCTCACATATAAAAGCAGGATATGGTAAAGATACCTGCACTCATGTGTTTATTGCAGCACTATACATAATAACCAACATATGGAATCAACCTAAGTTCCATCAACAAATGAATGGATGAAGAAAATGTGGTATATATACACACATCCTGTCATGATGCAGCAACATGGATGAATCAGAGACTATCATGTTAAATGAAATAATACTGGCAGAGAAAGACAGATACTACATGACCTCACTCATATGTGGAATCTAAAAAAGCTGAGCTCACAGAAACAGAGAGAATAGTGGCCACAGGAGACCCAAGAGGGTAAAGGACAGAGGGGAATTGGCAAGAGATTAGATAAGGGGACAAAGTTACAGCCAGATAGAAGAAATAAACTCTAGTCTTCTATTGCACTGTAAGGTAACTGCAGTTAGCAATAATGACTTGCACAGAGATGATCTAGAACATTCTCATACAAAGAAATGATAAATGTGATAACAACCTAAATATCCTGAGTTCATCATTGTACATGCATAAATGTACTGAAACACCACACTGTACCCAAAAATATGAATAATTATATCAATTTTAAAATAATCAATTAAAGTTTTTTTTTTAAAAGGGTTAAAGCCAAAACTGACATGAAGACCTAGAAAGGAAATGAAAGATCTCTGCAACTGAGATCCCAGTGGAAAGAACGGGGCCATCAAAGAAGGAGGTACCTTTCTCTGAAGGGAGGAGAGAACTTCCACTTTGTCTATGACCCTGTCGGAATAAGATCGAAGTCGGCGAACTCAAAAGGCTTCCATAGCCTGTGCAACTCATGACTAGAACCTAGGGAGATTACTGATGCCATAAACAAGACTGTCAAATTGTTAAGTCAACAACAGGAGTCACTGCGTACTTACTTCTCATGTGGAATCTGTCCTTAATGTGTTGTCCAACGTAAAATAATGCTATAACTAGTACTGAAACAGTATTTTACACTTTGTGTTTCTGTGTGGGTGCAAACTGATGAAATCTTTACTTAATATATACTAAACTGATCTTCTGTATATAAAGATAATTGAAAATGAATCTTGATGTGAATGGAATGGGAGAGGGAGTGGGAGATGGGAGGGTTGTGGGTGGGAGGGAAATTGGGGGGGGCATTGTAATCCATAAACTGTACTTTGGAAATTTATATTTAATAAATAAAAGTTAAAAAAAAGACCTAGAAAGGTAGCCCACTACCCCTCTCCATTGTCTCTCTGACTTCAACTTCTTGTACATTAATCAAGTAACACTGAACTCATTATTGTTCCTTAAACACATCAAATATCCTCTTATGTTAAGACTTTATGAGGAGCCAGCTCTGTGGCGCAGCAGATTAAAGCCCTGGCCTGCAGCACTGGCATCACATATGGGCACTGGTTTGATTCCTGGCTGCTCCATTTTTGATCCAGCTCCCTGCTAAATATACCTTGGAAAGCAAGTGGAGGACGGTCTAAGTCCCTGGGCCCCCATACCCACATGGGAGACCCAGAGGAAGTTCCTGGCTCCTGGCTTCAGATCGGCTCAACTCTGGTCATTGCGGCCATTTGGGGAGTGAACCAGCAAATGGAAGACCTCTCTCTGTCTCTACCTCCCTCTGTAACTGTCTTTCAAAAAGATAAAAATAAATCCTTTTTTAAAAAGACTTTATGATAATCTGTTTTTCTGCTTAGAATGCTGCTCCTCTCCAGAAGCCAGCTTTGTGACATGGCGGGTTAAGCTCCTAATTGCAATGCCAGCATTAGATGTTGGAGGGTCTGAGTGCTGGCTCTTCTAATTCTGATCTAGCTCTTCACTAATAAGCCTGGGAAAGCAGCAGAAGATGACCCAAGTACTTGAACCTCTGCCATACATGTGGGAGACCTGAATGGAGTTCTAGGCTTTCATCTGGCCCAGCCCTGGCTATTAAGGCCATGTAGGGAGTGAGCCAGCAGATGGAAGATATCTCTTTCCCCCAGAAGATGGAAGATTTTTCTTTCTCTTTCTCTCTCTGTGCCATTCAAGTAAATAAACAAATCTTAAAAAAAAAAAAAAAATGCTGCCTACAGAGATCTCCTTGACTAATTCCCTAAAAACCTTCAAAGTCTTGGTTCAGTTTTCATGTGAGTTCTCAAAATGAAGCCAATCTTGGTAGCCCTACAAAAGGGTTCCTCAAAAAGTTTGTGGAATATGTGTATTATGAGAAAATTATACATAGATTTAAAAGTATTTTCCACCAAATAAATTTAACCTTTTTATTTCACTTTCCATGAACTAGCTGAAGTAGCCTCAAATGATTCTGCAACTTATTTTCCATCAGTACCCTCTTATTCTGCTCTACTTTATTTCTCTTAACACATCACTTCCAACATACTACACTATAATTTACTTACTATGTTCTTGTTTGTTTTTTGTCTTCCCCTTTAGAATTTGGACTCCATGAAGGATTGTAGCCCATTTTCCTTACTAATACATCCCAAAAACTCAGAACATTGACTGGCACGAGCTGAAAGAATATTTGTTGAACAAAGCATTACACATACTCTCTAATACTTGCTAATTGTTAAGACTGTTTAATTTTTGCTAATGGCTAACATACAGTTTTAAATAGTATCTCCCATATTTACTAGTGAAATTAAGCAATGTTTCATGTGTTTATTAACCATTAGGTTTCATCAGCTGTACCCGCCTATTTAGATATCCATAGCTAATTTTTATATTAGATTTTTTTTTGCTTATTGAGTTACAAATGTTTACACGATGGTCTGAAGTGTCAGAGGTGGGGAACCTTTTTTGCAAAGGGTCATTTGAATGTTTATAATAGTATTCGTGGGCCATACAAAATTATCAACTTAAAAATTAGCCTGCTACAGATTTACTGTATTTTGAGTCCTGCCTTAGCAGGGCCAACCAAATGATTTTATGGGCCTTCTACGGCCACTGGGTTTGGATGTTCCAAACTCCTAATAGTAAGTATTTGTAGGTTATATCACCAAAAATATGTTCTCAGTTTTTTCCTTTCTTTTTAATGAGGTCATAAAAGTTTTTTAAGTTTTATACAGACAAATTTAGAAATCCATCCCCTAATACAGATATGAAGATATACTTTATTCTAAAGTTTTATAGACTTTATTAACAAGTCTGTTAATATATCTGGATATTATTTTTATGTATGGAGACAGATAGAAATCCCATTATATTTTTCTCTATATGGATGATCAATTATCCCAATGTTGAGCCGGCGCCGTGGCTCAATAGGCTAATCCTCCACCTTGCGGCGCCGGCACACCGGGTTCTAGTCCCGGTTGGGGCGCCGGATTCTGTCCCGGTTGCCCCTCTTCCAGGCCAGCTCTCTGCTATGGCCAGGGAGTGCAGTGGAGGATGGCCCAGGTGCTTGGGCCCTGCACCCCATGGGAGACCAGGAAAAGCACCTGGCTCCTGGCTCCTGCCAGGATCAGCGCGGTGCGCCGGCTGCAGCGGCGGCCATTGGAGGGTGAACCAGCGGCAAAAGGAAGACCTTTCTCTCTCTGTCTCTCTCTCACTGTCCACTCTGCCTGTCCCAAAAAAAAAAAAAAAAAAAAAAAAAAAATTATCCCAATGTCACTTATCCAATGATAAGCAAAATCAGTCCCCTCACGTATCGTTTCCACATATGTGCAGAGGCCTCTTTTTTTCTGCTTTATATGCTGTTCCATTATCCTGATAGCACACTATTTAATTTGTATAGCTTGGCAATAAATATTGATATTGAAAAGGCAAGTCCACCCACCTTATTATTCTTCAAAATTACAGGAGCTATTCTCAGGGCTTTGCTCTTCTGCACAAATTTTAGAATTATCTTGTAGACACAAAGTTGCATTCACATCAGTCTCAATATAGAGCTGATCTGGGGGAAATTCACGTATTTACAATACAGAGAACTCCTAACAAGAAAAGATAAACTTCTCCATTATTAACGTCCTCTTCAATATGTTTTAATAAACTTTTTTACTTATCTACATAAAGATTACACAGATCTTTCTTGAGACTTATTTCTCCCACCCAAGTACTATCCAGGCCCAAATCTAGCTAGTCTCTAAGATCAGATGAGATCCAAAGCTTTCAGGGTTGTACGGCCATAGATTAGATTCATTTCTAAGAAGCTTACATTTTGTTTCTACAAGTATACTATATTTTTAAAAACTATAATTAATAAGTATTGCATTTCATTTCAACAGCAACTCCATTTTCCTCCAAATACATCATGAAAAAATTCAAATATAGAAAACATGGAGGGCCGGTGCTGCGGCTCAACAGGCTAATCTTCCGCCTAGCGGCACCGGCACACCAGGTTCTAGTCCTGGTCGGGGCGCCGGATTCTGTCCTGGTTGCCCCTCTTCCAGGCCAGCTCTCTGCTATGGCCCGGGAGTGCAGTGGAGAATGGCCCAAGTGCTTGGGCCCTGCACCCCATGGGAGACCAGGAGAAGCACCTGGCTCCTGCCATCGGATCAGCGCAGTGCGCCGGCCGCAGCGGCCATTGGAGGGTGAACCAACGGTAAAAGGAAGACCTTTCTCTCTGTCTCTCTCTCTCACTGTCCACTCTGCCTGTCAAAAAAAAAAAGAAAACATGGAAAAGATTAAAGATGTATCTTATCCAGTGAATACTCACATACCCATAATCCAGATTTTCCAACTGTTAACATTTTACTGTATTTGCTCTATGATGTATTTAGCCATCTATGCATCTATTTTTCAAATGCATTAGCATATATATGTGAATATACCATTAACCAAATCTCAGTTTTTTGCTTTTTGTTTTTGAAATCTACAAACATTGAATGGAACAAAAGTATGCCCAGTGGCAAGTTTGGTAACAGCACTCAGGTACCTCAATTCTCTATCAGAATATAGACTATGTCCATCAATCCAGAGAGTTCCATCGTGTCCTTTCTTGGCAAATTCTCAAAACACCATCCTCCTCTCCAAGCAAATACTATTCTCATTTTTGTTATTATTGTTAACCACAGACCACTTTTGCTTGCTCCAGAATCTTTTTATATAGACTTTTCCCATTGGTATAGGGTTCTCAGATTCATCCACGTTGCAAAATATAGCAGTAGCAATATGAATATACCATATTCTATCATACATAGTCTATTTATCCTTTCTCCTAGTGGTGGACATCTCAGTTACTCCCACTTTGGGGCTATTAACATTGCTGTACAAGTCTTTTAATAAGCTATGCATCCTCTTGCTTTGGTAAATCTCTAGGAGAGTTACCTTAAACAGGTCAGATAAATGCTTAGTTTTATATGAAATAAGCAGACCTATCCTAAAGTGATAATGCCATGTTAATACTTCATAAAAATTATACAAGTTATAAGTGTTTCACATTCCTGACAATACATGTCATATTCACATTAATAATATAAGAAAATTCAACTGTTCTACATCCATTGAAATATATAATTACCAGATTTTTACATCTTAGTCATTTTAGTTGTAGCTCATTGTGACTTTAAGTTTCTCTTTCCTAATGACTGATGATGTTGAGCATGTTTTCATGTACTTATTAATCATTAGTATATATTCCTTTATAAAAGCATAAAAAATTAGTCCTCTATTAAATTGGGCTTTTATCTTTTTATTATTGAGTTGTAAGAGTCCTTCATATATTCTAGATACAAGTTATTAGGTACGTTTTGAGAATATTTTTCTCTCAGTCTATGGCTGTCTACTGAAGTTGTCAGTGCTATCTTTTGATGAGCAAAAGTTTTTAATTTTGATGAAGGTCTATTTGTCTTTTTGAGGGTGGAGTACCTTGTCTAAGAAAAACTTTGTCCACTCTAAGATCACAAAATATTTTTTGATATTTTATTTCTAGAAACTCCATGACTTTAGTTGTTTACATAGGTTCATAATCCATTCTCAATTAATTTTCAGGTAGTAAGTGAGGTGAAGTTAAGGTCTTTTTATTTCCACATATGGATTATCTGCTTATTTTAGCACCATTGATTGAAAACACTACCTACCCTTTACTTAACAGGTTGCTTTGGCACCTTTCCAGAATATCAAATCAGAAAAGAAAAGGATATTTTTGGGCTCTCTACTACATTCTATTACTCTATTTTCCCACTCTATTCCAGGACCACACTATCTTCATTCTATAAGTTCATAAACATTGAAGTCAGGCCGTATAGTCATCTCTTCTTCTCTAAGACTACTTTGGATATTCCTGACTCTCTGTATTTCCATATAAATTTATATTCAGATTACTAATTTTAACAAAATGTCTGCTGAGGTTATGGATCAATTTGAAAAGTGATATCTCAAAATACTGAGTCTTCTATCACATGAAGACTGTATTTCTCCCCTTATTCAGATCTTCCTAGTTATTCTGAGCAATGTTTTCTACTTTTTAACAAAAAGGGCTTATGCTTTTTTGACAAACTTACCCATAATTATGTATTTTTGAAACTCTTGTAAATAAAAATCTTATATCATTTCTAATTGCCTCCTTGATAGAAATGCACTCTTTTTTTTTTTTTTTTTTTTTTTTGACAGGCAGAGTGGACAGTGAGAGAGAGAGAGACAGAGAGAAAGGTCTTCCTTTGCCGTTGGTTCACCCTCCAATGGCCGCTGTGGCCGGTGCGCTGCGGCCGGCGCACCACGCTGATCCGATGGCAGGAGCCAGGAGCCAGGGGCTTTTCCTGGTCTCCCATGGGGTGCAGGGCCCAAGCACCTGGGCCATCCTCCACTGCACTCCCTGGCCACAGCAGAGAGCTGGCCTGGAAGAGGGGCAACTGGGACAGAATCCGGCACCCCAACCAGGACTAGAACCTGGTGTGCCAGCGCCGCTAGGCAGAGGATTAGCCTAGTGAGCCGCGGTGCCGGCCAATGCACTATTTTTATATTTGACCATGTGCCCCATAACTTTCATAAATTCACTATTACAGTAATTATAATAACTGCTTTGTACATTCCATAGGATTTTTCTACATAAATAATCATGCTATTTATCAACAGGAAAAGCTTATTTCTTCTTCTGAGTTTGCTTATAAAATATTAAATAGAAGTAGTAAACATCCTTGTTTGTTTCTCATTTGAAATTTCAGGGAAAGTATTACTGTGAAATGAGATGAAACTCTAGTTAATTATGATTTTTAAAATTAAAAATGTTAATTAACTTGGGGCCAGTGTTGTGGCATAACTGGTTAAGCTGCCGACAATGCCAGCATCCCATATTACAGTGCCAGTTCAAGTCCTAGCTATTCTGCTTGTGAACCAGCTCCCTACTAATGTGCCTGGGAAAGCAGCAGAAAATGGTCCAAGTAATTGGGCTCCTATATCCACACTGGAGATGGGGATGGAGTTCCTGGTTCTTGGTTTCGGCCTGGCACAGTACCGGCTGTGCAGCCATTTGGAGAGTGAACCAGTGATTGGAAAATCTCAATCTTAATCTCTCTCTCTCTTTCTCTCTATAATTCTCCATCACTCTGCCCTTCAAATAAATAAAATAAATTTTTTAAAGAAATTATTTTTGGCCAGCATCACGACTCACTAGGCTAATCCTCTGCCTGTGGCACCAGCACTACAGGTTCTAGTTCCGGTCAGGGTACTGGATTCTGTCCTGGTTGCTCCTCTTCCAGTCCAGCTGTCTGCTGTGGCCCGGGAGTGCAGTGGAGAATGGCCCAGATCCTTGGGACCTGCACCCACATGGGAGACCAGAAGGAAGCACCTGGTTCCTGGCTTTGGATCGGCGCAGCGCCACTTGGGGGGTTGAACCAACGGAAAAGAAGACCTTTCTCTCTGTCTCTCTCTCTCTCTTATTGTCTAACGCTGCCTGACCAAAAAAAAAAAAAAAAAAAAAAAAAGAAAGAAAAAGAAAAAAATTATTTTGGGGGGGCCAGCACTGTAGTATAGCAGGTAAAGCAGCTGCCCACAGTGCCGGCAAACCATATAGGTGCCAGTTCAAGGCCTGGCTGCTCCACTTCCAATTCAGCTTTCTGCTATGGCCTAGGAAAGCAGTAGAAGATGGCCCAAGTCCTTGGTCAGCTGCAACCACAAGAGAGACTGGAAGAAGCTCCTAATTTCTGGCTTCGGATGGGCTCAGCTCTGGCCATTTGGGGAGTGAACCAGTGGATCAAAGACCTCTCTCTCTCTGCCTCTGCCTTTCAAATACATTAATTTTAAAAAAAATTAATTCTGAACATATCCAAGTCCATATAACTTGATTAGCATTCTGGATATAATAAATTTTATCTCATTTTAAGAAAAGAAAAGCATAAAGGGTTTCTGCACACAAGAAAAGGAATAACTAGCACTGCTGAAGTGGTTTTATCTTTTTCCAGGTCTGAAGAAAGAAGAGGTGCGTGTAAATGGACTGAAGTATTGCAGGATGTCAGAAATCCTCAAATTCCTAAGACAATCCTGTCAGCCTTCCTAATAAAGCTGCTTTCCTTCTTGAGAAAAAAAAAAAAAAGCATTCCCTTAATTACCATATATTTCTCTTCAAACACTGTCTTATCAATTCTGTGCTCTTCTCAGTCACACTTCAATGAGCTGATTATACCTCTGTCTCCAATCGCTCATTTCCTACTCATTATTCAACCCAGTGTAAATGTCTCCAGACCTTACCATCCCATTTAAACCATTCTTGCCAAATTACCAGTAGTCTCCAGGCAAAGAACTTCCACTGCATTTTTATTCTATCATTCTTCTTTTTTAAAGATTTATTTATTTATTCGAAAGGTAGAATTACAGAGAAGCAGAGGCAGAGAGATAGGTAGGTAGGTAGGTAGGTAGAGAGAGGGCGAGAGAGATCCTCCATCCACTGGTTCACTCCCCAAATGGCCAGAGCTAGGCCCATCTGAAGCATTGAGCTAGGAGCTTCTTCCAGGTCTCTCTCGTGGGTGCAGGGGCCCAAGGACTTGGGCCATCTTCTACTGCTTTCCCAGGCCATAGCAGAGAGCTGGATTGGAAGTGGAGCAGCTAGGACTCAAACCAGCACCCACATGAGATGCCAGCACTGCAGGTGACAGCTTTACCCAATGTGCTGACCCCTCCATCATTCTTTTTTCTCTTCAACTGTTAAACAGCATCTCTCATTCTTCTGTCCTGAAGGACTGCTCTTTCCATGAAGCTACATTCCCCTATTTTTCTTCTTATCTTGGCAAACACTACTTAAATACCTTTGCAGGCTCATCTTTCATAAGTTTAGACACTTAAATGTTGATTGTCCTTAAAATTCTGCCTCAACATTATCCTTCCTACATTTTTCACTGGTCATTTTCAAATTCATACCTCCATCTCAGATCTTTTTCCTGAGCTCTATATTCTTATTTTAATATAGACAACTATTTTGTACTCAGTATGTCTAAAATTCAACTCCTATTCAATCTTGCTCCTTCAGTCTTCCATTTTCGTGATGGTACCACCAAACCCAGAGTGATTCTTGATTCCTCACACTCTCTATATCCATTGTTTATCAAGTCCCATGAATTCTTTCTCCGAAATATCTACCTTTAACCTTTCAGTTCTTCTTATCTCTACTGGTAAGTGTACTCTAGTGTAAGCCACTATCATCTACAACACATTACCAACTGATCTCCCTCCCATTTAGTTTTGTCCTTTTAATTCTTAATATTCGAGCAATGTAAAATTAGGTAATTAATACCTACTTTCTGACTGACATCAAATAGGCTTAATATAACATTTTGAACTCAAAAATATTTTTAATAGATCAGTTCTCTTCTTAAAACTCCTCTATAGCCAAGGCTAAAACCTCCCTGTTTCCTGACTGTTGAGACTTCCCTCTTCAGTATCATTTGTACAACTCTCCAGTCTTATCTTTTTGTCTCTCTCATCTTCAGGTCTTTACATCTACTACTGTCTCTGCATAGATTACTTTTCTTATCTCTTTTTATACATTCTTGTTTAAACTTCATAAACTTAAACTTTGTAATTCTCAGTTTAAACACTTATTCTGGGAAGTTTCCCTAGCCTACCACTATATATCCTCAAACATTTCTTTATTTCTTTATTTCTTTATTTTTTCAACCATAGCTACTTTACTTTTCTGAACTGTCTGTTTTCTGTTAGTTTTATTTATTGACAGTCTTCTGGCTGCTGGCTGCTACCCACTCCAAGTGCTTGGGCCTCTGCACCCACATGGGAGACCTAGAGGAAGCTCCTGGCTCCTGGCTTCAGATTGGTGCAGCTCCGGCCATTGTGGCCAATTGGAAAGTAAACCAGTGGATGGAAGACCTCTCCTCTCCTCCTCTCCTCCCCTTCCCCTTCCCCTCTCCCTCTCCTCTTCTCTTCTCTTCTCTCTCTGCCTCTTCTTGCCTCCCTGTGTAACTCTTCGAAATAAATAATAAAAAATCTTTAAAAAAAAATCTGACCTAAGAACAGTGAAGCACAAAACTAAAGAATGAAGTGCTGTTCACTAAAACTTAACTCCACCCCTAACACGCCAGGAAACATTGTTTTAACAGTCTCTAAAATTCTATTATAAGGGGGACATTTGGCATAGACACTTGGAATATTTTCATCCCGTATCAGAGTGCTTGCATTTGAGACTTGGTTGCAAACCCAATTCCACATTCCTGCTAATCCACACCCTTGGAGGCAGCAGGTGATGTCACCATATGGGAGATTTGGGCTGAATTCCTGGATCCCAGTTTCAAGTGTGGCCCATTCTCAACTGCTGTAGATATGTGGGGAGTGAACTGGCAGATGGGAGCTCTCTTTCTCACTCTCTCTTTGCCTTTTCTAAAAATAAAAAGATTTATAATAACAATATTTTATTTTTTTAATTTATTTATTTACTTGAAAGAGATACACAGAGAGAGAAGGAGAGGCAGGGAGAGAGGTCTTCCATCCACTGGTTCAATCCCCAGTTGGCCACAATGGCCAGCGCTGTGCTGTTCTGAAGCCAGGAGCCAGGAGCTTCTTCCAGGTCTCCCACACAGGTGCAGGGGCCCAAGGACTTGGGCCATCTTCTACTGCTCTCCCAGGCCATAGCAGAGAGCTGGATCAGGTGTGGAGCAGCCAGGATTTGAACTGGCGCCCATCTGGGATGCCGAAACTACAGGCAGCAGCTTTATCCACTGCGCCACAGCACCTGCCCCTAAATTTTATTATTACCATTTTGGATTTCTCAAATTGACACACTCTGATACTTCCTGCAAACATCGTATTTCCTGGGAACCCAGCATAGCGGTAAGTGGGTTAAGCTGCCACATGTATTGTCAACATCCCATACTGGAGTGGCAAATTTGAATTCTGGCTGCTCTACTTACTATCCTGTTTTTGCTAATGTGCCTGGGAAAGCAGCAGATGATGACCAAGTACTTAGACCTCTGCCACCCACATGAGAGACTCAGATAGAGTTTCACGCTCCTGGCTTTGGCCTGGTCCAGCATCAGCCCTTGCAGTCATTTGGGGACTGAATCAGCAAACTAAAGATCTCTTTCTTTTTCTCTCCCTCTCTGTCACTCTGCCTTTCAAATAAATAAAATAAAATACCTTCTTTTAAAAAAGTGGTATTTCTTGGGGCTGGCGCCTTGGCTCACTTGGTTAATCCTCCTGCGGCGCTGGAAACCCATATGGGCACCGGGTTCTTGTACCGGTTGTTCCTCTTCCAGTCCAGCTCTCTGATGTGGCCCAGGAGGGCAGTGGAGGATGGCCCAAGTGCTTGGGCCCTGCACCTGCATGGGAAACCAGGAAGAAGCACCTGGCTCCTGGCTTTGGATTGGCGCAGCGCCGGCCACAGTGGCCATTTGGGGCATGAACCAACGGAAGGAAGACCTTTCTCTCTGTCTCTCTCTCTCTGTCTATAACTCTACCTGTCAAATAAAAAAAAAAAAAAAAGGTATTTACCAAGCAGCTTAAAGTAATATCTGATAATATTAAACAAAATATCTTAAACTATGTTTTGAAGATGCAAAGAAAGCTGTACATACTAAGTCCTTTTTCTTGTAAAAGCGTGACAAAGTAAAATTCTAAAGGTATAACATAAAAAATGAAATGGTGTCATTCACATAGACACTCAGGGAATCATTGCCTCTATGCATTACTCATTACTCACCATTACTAAACCAATAAAATATGTCCAAAAAGATAAAGGCCAGTGTCCAAAGCAGTAACCACTACCCCCACAAGTAAATATGCAAGCCAAGAGTCACAAGGCTGTTTGTCCTTTATGTCAATAATCACCAACACAAAGATGACTGTGGGTCAAGGCTGTCTCTGCCTCAGGAAACTCCTTCTACAATCCTCCCTCAAACTCTATGAATTATCATTAATATATGCACATGTATTTTTAATTACTCTTCTGCTGCACTAGCAGCACTCTTAACAAACCCTACAAAACATAATAAAATCTCCTACTCAAAGTAGATAGAAGACTGGGTGTTGGAGATAATTTTTCCACTAAAATTTAAAATCAAGGTTTGGGGTGGGATTTGGAGCAGCAGTTAAGATAATCTTTTGGGACATATCGGAGTGCCTGGGGGTCCCAGCTCTGCTCCTGATTCTAGCTTCCAGCTGATGAACACCCAGGGAAGCAACAGTGAAAAATCAAATAGTTGGGTCATTGCCATCCATATTAGGGACCTAGATTGAGTTCCTGGATCTAGCTTCAGCCTGGCACATGCCCAGCTGTTGGAAGCATTTGAAGAGTGAATCAGCAGATAGGAGACCTGTGTGTGTGCGCGCCTCAACTTTTCAAGTAAACAAGAGAATAAAAGGCCTACTCTACCACTAAAATGACTACATCTCTTTATGTAACTCATAATTAACCCACACTGTGTGACTAACATAAATAACACTACTTGGGATGAGAGCAGGAGAGCAAAACAACATTTAGGGCCTACTCAGAATCTACTGCTGGTAACACCATTGACAGAAGACAAAATTACAACAAATTTTACTATAGGGGTACCTCAAAAACTGTGAAAAACAAAATTTTTCTCTTATTATTTCGGTGCTATAAAAAACTGCAATCTGGGGCCGGCACTGTGGCGCAGCTGCCTGCAGTGTCAGCATCCCATATGGGCACCAATTCGAGTCCCGGCTGCTCCACTTCTGATCCAGCTCTCTGCTGTGGCCTGGGAAAGCAGTGGAAGACGGCCCAAGTCCTTGGGTCCCTACACCCACATGGGAGAACTGGAGGAGGCTCCTGTCTCCTGGCTTCAGGTGGGCCCACTTCCAGCCCATGTGGCCAATTGGGCAGTGAACCAGCGGATGGAGGACACCACCCCCCCCCCGTGTGTGTGTGTGTGTGTGTGTGTGTGTATAACTTTGACTTTCAAGTAAATAAATAAATCTTTAAAAAAATTGAAATCCATGCATATAAGGGGTCTTTTAAAAGTTCATGAGATGCATATTATGGATAGCAACAGGATGATCCAAGTCATGCAAAATAGATAGTTAAAAAGGAGAGAAGATACATGCTGGAGACAGAGCTGTGGGAAATCCACCATGGGAAGCCCAGGAAGCCAAAGAGCAAACAAGAAAGGGAAGCAGTGGAGACACAGTAGAGGCAGGGCGTGAGGCAGCTGGTACCTGCCCAGCAGACCACGTTAGTCAGAAACGGTGAATCCACAGAGCAGTGAAAAATAGTGGGAGGGGCAGCTTGACAAACTGCTTTTGAATTTTCACGCAGGAAAACCCTAAATAAAATACTTAATATATGCTAAACTGATCTTCTGTATATAAAGAGAATTGAAAATTAATCTTGATGTGAATGGAAGGGGGGAGGGAGAGGGAAAGGGGGGGATTGTGGGTGGGAGGGAAGTTATGAGGGGCAGAAGCCATTGTAATAAATAAGCTGTACTTTGGAAATTTATACTCATTAAATAAAAGTTAAAAAAAAAGAAAAAAAGAAAATTCTAAAAAAAAAAGAAAAAAATACAGGTGCTTCCTCCTGGTATCCCATGTGGGTGCAGGGCCCAAGCACTTGGGCCATCCTCTACTGCACTGCCGGGCCACAGCAGAGAGCTGGACTGGAGGAGGAGCAACCGGGACTGAATCCAGCACCCCGACTGGGACTAGAACCCGAGGTGTCGGCGCCGTAGGAGGAGGATTAGCCAATTGAGCCACAGCGCCGGCCCAAGGGCTGCTTTTTTGAAAAAATAAACAAAATTGACACACCATTGGCCCAACTAACCAAGAAAAGAAGAGAAGATCCAAATCAGTAAAATTAAGAAATCAAAAAGGAAATGTAATAAAAAGTCATCAGAAATTACAACAAAGAGTTGTATGCCAAAAAAACCTGGGAAATCTGCTATAAATGGATAGATTCCTGGACACATAAGACCTACCTAATGAGCCATGAAGACACAGAAAACCTAAACAGACCCATAACCATGACAGAAATTGAATCAGTAGTAAAGGCCTTCCCAACAAAGAAAAGACCAAGACAGATAAATTCATTGCTGAATTCTACTAGACATTTAAAGAAAAACTAATTCCAATTCCTCTCAAAAAATTCAAAACAATTGAAAGAGAGGGAATCCTCCCAAATTCTTTCTATGAAGCCAGCATCACCTTAATTCTTAAACCTGAAAAAGATGCAACAGAGAAAGAGAATTACAGACCAATTTCCCCGATTTACACAGACGCAAAAATCCTTAACAAAATTCTAGCCAATAGAATCCAATAACACATCAGAAAGATCATCCACCCAGACCAAGTGGGATTTACCCCTGGTATGAAGGGATGGTTCAACATTCACAAATCATTCAATATGACACACCACATTAACAAACTGCTGAACAAAAACCATTTGATTATCTCAATAGATGCAGAGAAAGTATTTGATAAAATACAACAGCATGCCTTTCATGATGAAAACTCTAAGCAGATTGGGTATAGAAGGAACATTCCTCAACACAGTCAAGGCAATTTATGACAAACCCGCGGCTACTATCATAGTGAAAGGGAAAAAGTCGGAAGCATTCCCACTAAGATCTGGTACCAGAGAGGGATGTCCAGACTCACCACTGCTATTCAATACAGTACTGGAAGTTTCAGCCAGAGACATTAGGCAAGAAAAAGAAATCAAAGGGATTCAAATTGGGAAAGAGAAATTCAAGCTAGCCCTATTTGCAGATGACATGATTCTATATGTAGGGGAGACTATTGGAACTCATAGAAGAGTTTGGTAAAGCAGCAGGATATAAAATCAATACACAAAAAACAATAACCTTTGTATACACAGACAATGCTGCAGCTGAGAAAGATCTTCTAAGATCAATCCTATTACAATAGCTACAAAAAAAATCAAATATTTTGGAATAGATTTAATCATGGAAGTCAAAGATCTCTACAATGAGAATTACAAAATATTAAAGAAAGAAACAGAAGGCCGGCGCCACGGCTCAATAGGCTAATCCTCCACCTAGCGGCGCCGGCACACCAGGTACTAGTCCCGGTCGGGGCTCCGGATTCTGTCCCGGTTGCTCCTCTTCCAGGCCAGCTCTCTGCTGTGGCCCAGGAAGGCAGTGGAGGATGGCCCAAGTGCTTGGGCCCTGCACCCCATGGGAGACCAGGATAAGTACCTGGCTCCTGCCTTCGGATCAGCGCAGCGCGCCGGCCGCAGTGAGCCAGCCGTGGTTGCCATTGGAGGGTGAACCAACGGCAAAAAGGAAGACCTTTCTCTCTGTCTCTCTCTCTCACTATCCACTCTGCCTGTCAAAAAAAAAAAAAAAAAAAAAAAAAAAAAAGAAAAGAAGATACAAAAAAAATGGAAAAAACTTCCATGTTCATCAATATAAAAACCAATCTCATCAAAATGTTCATTCTTCCAAGAGATATTTCAGATTCAACGTGATACCAATCAAAATACCAAAGTCATTTTCTCAGATCTAGAAAAAATGATGCTGAAATTAATTTGGAAACACAGGAGACCTTGAATACCTAAAACAATCTTATATCACAAAAACCAAGCCAGAGGCTTCACAATACCAGATTTCAAGATATACTACAGGCAGTTATTATCAAAACAGCCTGGTATGGTACAAAAACAGATGGGAAGACCAATGTAACAAAATCGAAACCCCAGCAATCAATCCAAACATCTACAACCAACTTATATCTGATCAAGGAACTAAAACCAATTCCTGGAGCAAGGACAGCCTATTCAACAAATGGTCTGGAAAAACTGGATTTCCACATGCAGAAGTATGAAGCAGGACTCCTACTTTACACCTTACACAAAAATCTATTCAAAATGGATTAAAGACTTAAATCTACGACCTGGTATCATCAAATTAATAGAGAGCACTGGGGAAACCCTGCAAGATAATGGCATAGGCAAAGACTTCTTGGGAAAAAAAACCAGAGGCACAAGAAATCAAAGCCAAAATTCACAAATGGGATTACATCAAATTGAGAAGCTTCTGGACTGCAAAAGAAACTCCACAAGAAAAAAAAGCTCCACAAGAAGCTCCACAACACCAAAACAAAGAACCCAGTTAAGAAATGGCAAAGGACTTCAACAAACATTTTTAAAAGAGGAAATCCAGGCCGGCGCCGCGGCTCACTAGGCTAATCCTCCACCTAGTGGCGCCGGCACACCAGTTCTAGTCCCGGTCGGGGCGCCGGATTCTGTCCCGGTTGCCCCTCTTCCAGGCCAGCCCTCTGCTGTGGCCAGGGAGTGTAGTGGAGGATGGCCCAGGTGCTTGGGCCCTGCACACCATGGGAGACCAGGAAAAGCACCTGGCTCCTGGCTCCTGCCATCGGATCAGCGCGGTGCGCCGGCCACAGCGCGCCAGCCGCGGCGGCCATTGGAGGGTGAACCAACGGCAAAAGGACGACCTTTCTCTCTGTCTCTCTCTCTCACTGTCCACTCTGCCTGCCAAAAAAAAAAAAAAAAAAAAAAAAAAGGAAATCCAAATGGCCAACAGACACATGAAAAAATGTTCAGGATCACTAGCCATCAAGGAAATGCAAATCAAAACTACAATGAGGCTTCGTCTCACCCCAGTTAGAATGGCTTTCATACAGATATCAACAAACAATAAATGCTGGCGAGGATGTGGAGAAAAAGGTACCCTAATCCACTGTTGTGGGAATGTAAACTGGTAAAACCACTATGGTAAACAGTTTGGAGATACCTCAGAAATCTGAATATAGTCCTACCATATGACCAAGCCATCCCACTCTGGGAATTTACCCAAGGGAAATGAAATCATCAAATAAAAGAGTTATCTGCACCCCCATGTTTATTGCAGCTCAATTCACAATGACTAAGACATGGAATCAATCTAAATGCTCATCAACTTTAGACTGGATAAGAAATTATGGGATATGTACCACATGGAATATTACACAGAAGTAAAAAAAAATGAAATCTGGTCATTTGCAACAAAATGGATGAATCTAGAAAACATTATACTTAGTGAAATAAGCCAATCCCAAAGAGACAAATACCATATATTCTCCCTGACCTGTGCAAAGTAAAATGGACACTTTGAAAATCAATAACTTGAACAGCCCTTGTCTTGACAGTTGAAGAACAGTTTTATTTTATTTTTTTAATTTGTTTTCTTTTCCTGCTTAAGCCATTGGTTGAACTCTTTACCTAACAAAGAATTAATCACAGGTGTATAAAGTTAGTAAAAATATAACCCAGTAAAAAATAAGAGTGATAGAGGAATAAGAAGATAGAGGAATACTGTAACTATAAAACTGTATGGTTCTGTATACATTCCTTTGGACTTACCTCTAAGGATACAGCTAAAAGCTTGCCATGGGACTCCAAATACCATTAAGCTACACGCTAATAATGCTATCTTAAGTGTTTAAGTGATATATTAAGTGTTAAATTGATCATATAGATAGGATTAAGTGTTAAAGGGACCAAATAGGCCAGCGCCATGGCTCACTAGGCTAATCCTCCGCCTTGCGGCGCCGGCACACCGGGTTCTAGTCCCAGTCGGGGCGCCGGATTCTGTCCCGGTTGCCCCTCTTCCAGGCCAGCTCTCTGCTGTGGCCAGGGAGTGCAGTGGAGGATGGCCCGAGTACTTGGGCCCTGCACCCCATGGGGGACCAGGATAAGTACCTGGCTCCTGCCATCAGATCAGCGCAGTGCACCAGCCGCAGTGCGCCAGCCGCAGCGCGCCGGCCACGGCGGCCATTGGAGGGTGAACCAACGGCAAAGGAAGACCTTTCTCTCTGTCTCTCTCTCTCACTGTCCACTCTGCCTGTCAAAAATAATAATAATAATAATAATAAAAAATTTAAAAAAAAAAAACAAAAGGGACCAAATAAATAAGAGCAAGTGTCTGGTACTAACAATAGATAGAATGGAAAAGGAGAGAATGTTCCAACATGGGAAGCAGTTCACACAGCAGACTCATAGAATGACAATCACTCTAAATAACACTCTGACCTCAGAATCAGCCCTTAAGGCATTCTGGTCTTGCTGAAAAGCCCATGAGAGCATGTCAGGCATGGAAAGCCAAGATACCATGGCCAAAAAAAAAAAAAAAAAATCCTACAAAGGATCTCTTTTTTTTTTTTAACTTTTATTTAATGAATATAAATTTCCAAAATACAGCTTATGGATGGATTACAGTGGCTCCCCAACCCCCCGCCAATAACTTCCCTCCTACCCACAACCTTCCCCTTTCCCGCTCCCTCTCCCCTTCCACTCACATCAAGATTCATTTTCAATTCTCTTTATATACAGAAGATCAGTTTAGTATACATTAAGAAAAGATTTCAACAGTTTGCACCCACATAGAAACACAAAGTGAAATATACTGTTTGAGTACTCGTTATAGCATTAAATCACAATGTACCGCACATTAAGGACAGAGATCCTACATGAGGAGTAAGTGCACAGTGACTCCTGTTGTTGACTTTACAAATTGACACTCCTGTTTATGGCGTCAGTAATCTCCCTATGCTCCAGTCATGAGTTTCCAAGGCTATGGAAGCCTTTTGAGTTCACCGACTCTTATCTTATTTAGACAAGGTCATAATCAAAGTGGAAGTTCTCTCCTCCCTTCAGAGAAAGGTACCTCCTTCAACAAAGGATCTCTGTGAGACCCCAGTAGAAAGAAGGGGCCATCCACTGGTTTGAGTCCTGGCTGCCCCACTTCCAATATAGCTCTGCTGTGGCCTGGGAAAGCAGTGGAGGATGGCCAAAGTCCTTGGGCCCCTGCACCCGCGTGGGAGACCTGGAAGAAGCTCCTAGTTCCTGACTTCGTATCAGCACAGCTCCAGCCATTGCGGCCAATTGGGGAGTGAACCAGCAGATGGAAGACATCTCTCTCCCTCTCTCTCTCTCTCTCTCTCTCTCCCTCTACCTCTCCTTTCTCTCTGTTTAACTCAGATTTTCAAATAAATAAACAAATCTTTAATAAAAAAGGGGGGGCCATCAAAGAAGGTGGCACTTTTCTCTAAAGGGAGGAGAGAAATACCACTTTGCTTATGGCCCAGCCTAAATACTGACAGAGACTGTGGATTCAAAAGGCTCCCATAGCCTTGGTAGCTCATGTCTTGATCAGTCAAGAGTCTTGACTGATCACTGATGTCATACATAAGTGTTAATTGTTAAATTAACAGCAGGAGTCACCATGCACTTACTCTTCATGTAGGACCTCTGTCCTCAGTGAGCTATACTATGAGAATGAACCGAAAAACTTGTTCCCAGTTTTTATATTTTGTGTGTGTGTATGCATAAATCACTGAAATCCTAGTATAGAGTTGGTCTTTTGTGTATTATGCTAATTGAAAACCAATCTTAAAGATGAATGGAACTGGGAATGTGAGAGGGAGGAGGAGGTGGGGGGGTGGGTACAATGAGAAGAATCACTATATTACTAAAGTTGTACTTACAAAATTTGTACTCATTAGATAAAAGGTTTCTTCAAAAATACATATTATGAAAAAATTATACATGGACTTCAAATTTTCCCACCAAAATAAACAACTTTCAACTGCATTTTCCATGAACTTCTTGAAGTACCCTTGTCTAAAACAAAACAAGTATTCTGCTGAATGCACTGGTCGCTTAGGCAGAAAAGGACTGAGGAAAGCAGAAAGAAAGAACTGAAAGCAGACTGGTCATTTAATAGTTACTTTCTAAAAATTTATTTATTTATTTACCTACTTATTTATTGGAAAGGCAGAGTTTTGTGTGTGTGTGTGTGTGTGTGTGTGTGTGAGAGAGAGAGAGAGAGAGAGAGAGAGAGAGAAATATTTTATATAGCCTTATTCACTTCCTAAATGGCAAAAACAACTGGGGCTGGGACAGTTAGAAGCCAGGAGCCAAGAGCTTTATCCAAGTCTTCCATGTGGGTGCAGGAGCCTAAATACTTGGGTCATCTGCTGCTTTCCTCAGGCCTTTAGCAGAGAACTGGATTGGAAGTAGAGCACCAGGGACTTGGAACTGGTGAGCATATGGGATGCCAGCATTGCAGGCAGTGGCTTAACCCACTATGCCACAATACCAGCCCCTCAAAGTTACTTTAACTTCCATGGTTAAAACATGGAATTTTCTTAATATGCCAGTTCAGGTTAACTGGACCCTCTCTGATTAGCTTTTGTGAATCTCCTATACTTGGTTCTTTCAGGGAAATTGGACCATTTCAGGCTTTAGTTTGCTTACCAGCACTTAGGTGGAGTGATCTTTTCAGATCTGGCCTGCTCTGCTGAGGCCCAATGAAGAGCCTACTACAAACTAATGGCTTCTCATACATTTTGTTAAACATCATCTTATACTTCAGTTTCTCACTAGGTTAAAGAAGACAAGAATTTTTAGGCTACTTATTGAAATACAATATAAATATAGAAAAATGCACATAAACATATAATTAACATTTTCATAAACTGAACACACTAATGTAAACAACAGCCAGATCAAAGAAAACAAATGCCATCATCAACCCAGATGCCTCCTCATGACCCATGCTGTGGTCATTACCTCCACTCCCCAGGAAATCATCATCTTGTCTTCTAACTTCATAGAATCAATTTTGCTGCTTTTATTTACACAAAACATACAGCATATACTTGTTTTAAAGGGATTTATTTACTTAGATTTTTTTTTTGGAAAGATGTATGTATTTGTTTTAAAGGCACAGATACAGAGAGGCACAGGCAGAGGCAGAGAGAGATCAATCTTCCATTCATTGGTTCACTCCCTTGGTTCACTCCCCAGATGGCTGTGACAGCCACAGCTGGGCTGATCTGAAGCCAGGAGTCAGGAACAAATTCCTTTGGGTCTCCCATACGGGTGCAGGGGCCCAAGGGTTGAGCCATCCTGTACTGCTATCCCAGGCCATAGCAGGGAGCTGGATCAGAAGTGGACCAGCCAGGTCTCAAACGGGCATCCATATGGGATGCTAGCACTGCAGGCGGCGGCTTTACCTGATACACCACAGCACTGGCCCCTACTTAGATATTCCATCTGCTGGTTCACTCCCCAAATGCCCCCAATAGCCAGAGGTGGACGAGGCTGAAGCCAGGAGCCAAAAACTCTATTCAGGTCTCATTTGTGGGTGGCAAGAACCCAAATACTTTAGCCATCACGTGCTGCCTCCCCAGGTGCATTAGCAGGAAACTGGATTGAAGCAGAATAGCCAGGATGCAAATCAGCACTCTCAGGTGGGATATGAGTATCCCTAGGCAATTCAACTCACTGCAACACAACACCCACCCATATATATTTTTTTCCATATGTTAGTCTTTTGTATGCAACACTTGTGTTCAATGTATCTATGAGGGTACTTAAAAAGTATGTGGAAAAGTAAAAATAAAACATAAATTTATCTTGTTGTAACTCTGCTTTTCAAATAAATAAATAAATCTTTAAAATAAATAAATAAATAACAGCATCAGAAATATTTTATGTGCAGAATTGTTTTTTAAGTAAAGAACTTAAAATATTGGGACAGCATGTAATTGTGAAGGAGGTAGTGAGAGATGAAAAGTCCTTTTGCTGTCCAATAGTGGGTTAAAAACCTGACACATCAGAAGAATGAGAAAATGAAAATAAGAAAACAAAAAAGCTCTACTGATATTTTTAAATGGTAACAAAGAAAAAGGGCAATAAGGTATGGAAACACAGGATATGAATTACAAGAAATTCTATGGCAGAAACAAGTTTAAGGATGGCATTGTGGTGCAAAGGGATAAGTTGGCATATGGGGTGTCAGTTCAAGTCTTGGGTGCTCTACTTCAGATCCAGTTCACTGTTAATGTGCCTGGGAAAGCAGCAGAAGATAGTCCAAGTGCTAGGGCCCCTGCCACCCATGTGGAAGACATGGATAAAGCTCCTGGATCCCAACTTTGGTCTGGCCTAGCCTTGGCCATTGTGGCCATTTGGGGAGTGAACCAGAGGCTGGAAGATCACTCTCTCTCTGCCATTCCCTCCCTCCATCTTTGTCACTCTGCCTTTCAAATATATCTTTTAACAAAAAAAAAAAAAAAAAAAAGGAAACAAGCTCAGACATATCATTAATTAAAATAAACATAAATAGACAAAAAAATCCAAAAAACAAAAACATCATGTATTCCACTTGCAAGAGATAAAACAAAAGTAAAATGCTATAGAAAGACTGAAAAAAGGAATAGTTTCTTGAAAACATAACAAAAATGCAAACTTCTCTTGATAATAATCTTTAAAAAAAAAAGTACAGGGATAGGTATCGTGGTAAAGCAGGTTGGGCCACCATTTGCAATACTCACATCCCATATTGGTATGCTGGTTCAAGTCCCAGCTACTCTGCTTCTGATCCAGTTTCCTACTAATGCATCCTGAAAAGGCAGCAGATGTTGGCTCAATTACTTGGGTCCCTGCCACCCATGTGGGAGACCCAGATGGAGTTCTGTGTTCCTGGTTTTGGGCTGGCCCAGTTCTGACTGCTGTAGATAGTTAGGGAATGAACCAGCATATGGAAGATCTCTCTCTCTCTCTCTCTCTCTCTGTGTGTGTGTGTGTGTGTGTATGTGTGTGTATATGAGAGAGAGATTCTTTCAATTGGATGAAAATACATTAAAAATTTAAAAGAAGAAAATATAAATATGTATTATTAGGGACAGGTGTTTAGCCATGCAGTTATGACATAGGTTAAGGCACCTGCATCGTAAATCAGACTGCCTGGGTTCAATATCTGGCTCCAGCTCCTGACTCCAATTCCTGATAATGCATACACTGGGAGACAGCAGATGATGGCTTGAATGGTTGAGACCTGCACTAAGTTTCTGGCTTCCAACTTCAGCCTGGCCAGACCCAAGTGTTACAGGTATTTGGGGGAATGAATCAGTGGAAGGGAGATTCTGACTCTGTTTCTCTCTCTTTTATGCCCTTCAAATAAATGAAATAATAATTAAATATAAATATAAAGAATGGAAGAATCAATTCAGAAGAGATTAAAAAGAAAGCAAAGAATATAAACAAAATTTTCTCAACAAATAACAGGACACATGAACAAACTCCTAAAAATATATGCCTTACCAAAACTACCTCAAAATGAAAATGAGAAAGCTTAATTATATCCATGACCATTTTTAAAAAATTACTTTCATTTATCTATCTATCTATCATCTATTTATTTAAAAGGCAGGATTATGGGGGGAGAGAGATCTCTCATCACTGGTTCACTCCCCAGATGGCCACAATGGCCAAGACCAAGCCAGGCTGAAACCAAAAGCCTGGAACTCCATCCAGGTCTCTCATCTGAATAGCAGGGGCCAGAGCACTTGGCTCATCTTCTGCTGCTCTCTCAGATGCATTAGCAGGGAGCTTTACAGGAAATGAAGCAGCAGGGACTCAAACTCACACTCATATGCGATGCTAGTTAGCATCACATGTGGTAGCTTAACCCGCTACACCATAACACCAGAACATCCATGACCATTTTTTTTAAAACTGTATCATACATGATACTTGAGTTGGGTATATCCACCAAAATACAAAGTTAGCTTTATAATAGAAAACTGGTAAATGTTATACATCTAATAAACTAATGCAGAAACTGTAGCAATTTCAAATGACACAGTAAGAAACTACATCAAACAGGTACCAACTGATCAAAAGAAAAGCCAAGAATCAA
Organism: Oryctolagus cuniculus; assembly: GCF_051225735.1. NCBI lineage: Eukaryota > Metazoa > Chordata > Mammalia > Lagomorpha > Leporidae > Oryctolagus > Oryctolagus cuniculus. The sequence goes on from NC_142873.1 coordinate 127,622,269, forward strand.
AGGAACGGTGATCTTTAGGACATTAGAAAAAACAAAGGGACTAAAAATGGTAGAGGTCTCTATATTTTGCCTAACTGCTACAAGCTCAAATGAGTTCACAGGCCAGGAAGGTAATACACTATGATTCATCAAATCTGCAAGACTACTAATTGGAAGAGAGCATTATGATGACAACAAGAGTTGAAAATTGGGTACTTGAGTCTTAACTGCATGGAGATGACCAAGAGGTTGAAAAGAGAAGGAAAATGATACTTGGGAATGGAAAAGTGCAAGAAAAAAATGTATGAAAAAGAGAAAAACTGGCCGGCGCCACAGCTCACTAGGCTAATCCTCCGCCTAGTGGCGCTGGCACACCGGGTTCTAGTCCCGGTCGGGGCTCCGGATTCTGTCCCGGTTGCCCCTCTTCCAGGCCAGCCCTCTGCTGTGGCCAGGGAGTGCAGTGGAGGATGACCCAAGTGCTTGGGCCCTGCACCCCATGGGAGACCAGGAAAAGCACCTGGCTCCTGGCTCCTGCCATCGGATCAGCGTGGTGCGCCGGCCGCGGCGGCCATTGGAGGGTGAACCAACGGCAAAGGAAGACCTTTCTCTCTGTCTCTCTCTCTCACTGTCCACTCTGCCTGTCAAAAAAAAAAAAAAAAAAAAAAGAGAGAGAGAGAGAGAGAGAGAAAAACTATAAAACACCAGTGTGGAACAACACAATATAGGAATATATGTGGCAGGGAGATAAGGAGGAGGGACAGGGGATGAATCACTTAACCTTTAACACCATTGATCTTATTGGCTTGATGAAAATATTTTACTAGTGTAAAGACTGAAGAATGCACACTGGAACTTTTTCTTTTCATTTACTAAACATACCACAGGAAAGATAAAAACGCAGAAAAACATATTATCATTCTTTTTTAAGTAAAAGAAATTTCAAGAAGAAATGGGATGTTTGAAATCTATCTGGTTCTTTTTTTTTTTTTTACAGGCAGAGTTAGAGAGAGAGAGAAAGTCTTCCTTTCTGTTGGTTCTACAACTACGGCCGGCACACTGCGCCAATCCGAAGCCAAGAGCCAGGTGCTTCTCCTGGTATCCCATGCGGGTGCAGGTGCCCAAGCACTTGGGCCATCCTCCACTGCCCTCCCAGGTCACAGCAGAGAGTTGGACTGGAAGAGGAGCGACCATGACAGAATCCGGTGCCCCAACTGGGACTAGAACCTGGGGTGCTGGCGCCACAGGAAGAGGATTAGCCAAGTGAGCCGAGGCACCGGCCTATCTGGTTATTTTAAGATTTTGTTTGCTCAGACTGGCACTGTGAGGCAGTGGGTTAACGCCCTGGCCTAAAGCGCCGGCATCCATGTGGGCACCAGTTCTAGACCCGGCTGCTCCTCTTCCAATCCAGCTCTCTGCTGTGGCCTGGGAAAACAGTGGAGGATGGCCCAAGTCCTTGGGCCCCTGCACCCGCGTGGGAGACCCAGAAGAAGCACCTGGCTTCAAATCGGCGCAGCTCCGGCCGTTGTGGCCAATTGGGGAGTGAACCATCGGATGGAAGACCTCTCTCTGCCTCTTCTCTTCTCTAACTCTGACTTTCAAATAAATAAATAAATCTTAAAAAAAAAAAAAAAGATTTTGTTTGCAAGGACTAAAAACTAAACTGAAGGGTCAGCATTGGTGCAGTGAGTTAAAATGCAATTCATGCTCCCAGCATCTCATATGTTTTGAGTACTGGCTACTCCACTGGTGATCCAGCTTCCTGCTAATTTGTCAGGGGAGGCAGCAGATGATGGCACAAGTACTTGGGACCCAGTTACCCATGTAGAAGACCAGGATACAATTCCTGGCTCCTGGCTCGACCCTGGCCCAGATCTGGCTGTTGCAGCCATTAGGAGAGTGAATCAGCAGATGAGAGACATCTTGACTCTCTTGTACTCTCTCTCTCTCTCACTCTCTCTCAGTGCCTCTCAAATAAATGAATCTTTAATTTTAAAAAATGAGTTACACTGTAAAATAATTTATTATGAGAAAAATTAAAAATGTCCCAAGAAAGCTTTGTCAACAGTAATACTTCCCAATATATTCTGTTGTCATAGATCCTCCAAAATAAAAGCATCCCCCAACATCGGCACTTTAAGTACTCTCATTTTTTAACAGCAAAGGGAGAAAAGGAAGCAAAAATCATTACACAGTTTCATTTTTGCCTTAGGGCAATGATTTTATCAACACAACAAATATTTTCAATTCAGAACCTGGGAAACTGGGCTATCTGTATAACGAACACTGAATACTCTATTTGCCTTATGGGCAAATATTTACTTAATGTGAAAATGATGGTACTGAGTTGATTAAAAAAAAAAACTTCATTCACGGTGGCTATTCAGTTGTCCTTTAAAAGTTAAAATAAAGCCATCTCCCATAAAATTGACTGGGAAATAGGGCAAATATAAATCACCTATTCAATTCACACAGAATTTCAATCTCAACTCTTCCTGCCAGTGTTTCAAAAGTAGCGATACGATGAAAGCCAGCTTGCTTTCTCTGTAAGACTAAAGCAAAACAATGTCAAGATCTACACAGGGGGAAGGATCTTCTAGTGCAAATGAAAGATGCTCATACGTAATCTCCCAGATGTCCTTTTACCCTCAAAACCTAGGGACAATATAGCCTGAAACCTCTATAGTTCTTTCCTAACAGTTTGGAAGCTATCTTCAGAAGGAGTCCAATACACAGAGGATGCCACAAGAGCAATGAAGTCAAACAAGAGACACTAATTACCCAACTGTGAAACCCAACCAACCTCATTTTTTGAGTCAATACAAGCCACTCAGTCAAGTGATCTGCTGCCTGCTGCAGTGTCATCATTCGGCTTTCTCTTGCGGCCTTTGCCTCCACAGTGTACTTTGAATACACTAATGGAATATAAAAAAGAAAGCACTGAGTTTTAAAAATTTGACCACAGTTATATGGCTAGAATGTGACAGAACTATAATTTGAACCACTCTTCTATTCTTTAAAATTAGTTGCATAATTACCTGCACACTAAAAATGCAGACAATACCTACTTGTCATCACTGTCTTTATGACAGAATGAGATAATTATAGCCCAACAGTGTACAACACAAAACATGCATACAATAAACGCTGGTTCCTTCCTTATACTACTGCTCTAACCAGAGTCAATCATGCCAAATATTTAAAAGCTATATCAACAGGACAGTTTTAGCCAAATTTGAGTTACTAAAGTAAAAATCACGGTAAACTGAGATACAACAAATACAGAAAACTCTCTTTGTATGGAAAGAGTGCTCTTTTGTTGTTACTGTTGTTTAAGTGCTTTATTTAGACCGTATTTGTTCACTGTGTAAGAGAAAGGTCAAAGTCTAATTGTTTTCCAAGTAATTATGTAACTATCTCAACAATTCCATCATAATGATTACTAATTTTTCTTGCTTCCACGATGTGTTTTTGTTAGCATATATTAAATACAGCAAATCTAATTCTATCCTATTTATGATTTCAACATTTATATTGAACCAACACTATAGTGACCTAATTATTTAAAATGACCAATGTTTACCTTCACCTAAACTAGACTTAGCTTTTAATCTTCTATTAAATTGTTCTAAGTGGGGAAGGGGTGTGGTTTAGCAGGTGAAGCCGCCGCCCACAGTGCTGGCCAGCATCCCATATGGGAACCAGTTCAAGTCCTGGCTGCTCCACTTCCAATCCAGCTCTCTGCTATGGCCTGGAAAAGCAGTAGAGGAAGGCCCAAGTCCTTGGGACCCTGCACCTGTGTGAGGAAGAAGCTCCTGGTTCCTGGCTTTGGACCAGCCCAGCTCTGGCTACTGCAGCCATTTGGGGAATAATCCAGGGGATGGAAGATTCTAGCTGTCTATCTCTCGCTTTCTCTATTTCTCTGCCGCTGCCTTTCAAATAAATAAATAAATCTCAAAAAGGGGGGGGGGGGGGGAGTTGGTGCTATGGTATAGCGGGTAAAGCTGCCACCTGCAGTGCTGGCATCCCATATGGGTGCCAGTTCCAGTTCCAGCTTCTCTACTTCCGATCTAGTTCTCTATGGCCTGGAAAGCAGTAGAAGATGGTCCAAGCCATTGGGCCCCTGCACTTGCATGGAACACCCAGAAGAAGCTCCTGGCTCCTGGCTTTAGATCAGCCCAGCTCTTGCAGCCATTTGGGGAATGAACCAGAGGATGAAAGACATCTCTCTCTCTCTCTCTCTCTCTCTCCCTCCCTCTCCCTCTCTCTCTCTCTCTTTCTCTTTGCCTCTGCCCCTCTGTAACTCTGACTTTCAAGTAAAATAAAATAAATTTTTAAAAAAACTGTTCTGGGTATCTGAAGAACTTAAGAATCATTTAGTTTATTTTTAAAATCCCGTTAAGTCTACAAATAAATATCTTTACATTATTATCTTCATTAAAGCCTTCTAATTCCATATGATATAGCTTTCTTTCTAGAGCTTTCAAAATACTTTATAGTCTTTATCATAATGAACAGGCATATCTCTTAGAGAAGTCATATTTTTGTATTCTGGGAATTTTGTTGCTAATATGGCAGAACAGTTTCTTCTACTACATTTTCTGATTGGTTGTTACTGGTTTGTCAGGATGGCATTAGGATTTTAATCTTGTACATGGTAATGTTCCTAAAATCTTTCGCTTCTAATAGCCTTTTTATTGATTCCATTGGAGATTCTCAGTACAGTTATCTCAATACCACATACAAATATTACTTTTACTCAAATATTATTAATTTATGCATCTTTTTATCTGTTAATTACAGTTGAGAACTTTTAAAGCCTTCTATAATAATAATGATGTGAACAGGTATGTTGTTGTTTTTCTTCATGCCCTCAACAAATTACAGCATTTATGGTTTGTACATAGCCATGTTGTATTCACTGGAGATAAAATGGTAAACAAAATAAACAAGGTTCCTGTTCTTGTAGAACTCATAAATGCACTATTAACTACACTGCCACCCCCCAAGAAACATGGCAAAGAAAATTAGGGGATGATCAAAGTAGGTTTTATATATCAGTTGATTTTTTTCCTGGAAAATTCTTAAGTTACCTAACTTACTTCACTAAAAAGAAATTAGGGGGCCAGTGCTGTGGCACAGAGTGTAAAGCCACCGCCTGCAGTACCGGCATCCCATATGGACACAGGTTCCATTCCCGGCTGCTCTACTTCCAATCCAGTTCTCTCCTATGGCCTGGGAAAGCAGTAGAAGATGGCCCAAGTCCTTGGGCCCCTGCACCTGTGTGGGAAGACCCAGAGGAAGCTCCTGGCTGCTGGCTTCGCATCGGCACAAACTTCAGCTGTTGCAGTCACCTGCGGAGTGAACCAGCGGATGGAACCTCTCTCCCTCTGCCTCTCCTTCTCTCTCTGTGTAACTAAGAAGGAAGGAAGGAAGGAAGGAAGGAAGGAAGGAAGGAAGGAAGGAAGGAAGGAAAGGAGGGAGGGAGGGAGGGAGGGAGGGAGGGAGGGAGGAGAGAGGGAGGGAGGGAGGGGGGAAGGAGAGAGAGAGAGAGAGAAAGAGGAAGGAAGGAAGGAAGGAAGGAAGGAAGGAAGGAAGGAAGGAAGGAAGGAAGGAAGGAAGGAGAAAGAAGGAAAGAAGGAAAGAAAGAGAAATTAGGGTGATCCAAATATTTATTTGGATTCTTAACTTCTGTAGGGGTTTGGTAAGGTTAGCCAGTAAAAAATCTGTACCATGGAGGACACATTAGCTTTTATGTGTATGTATGTGTGTGTGTGTGTAACTTAATTTAAAGTTTTATACTTTAATTTACCCATTTAAAGCGAATATTCTGAGGTAGGCATGTGGCACAGCAGTTAAGTCTACTTCCCACATTGGAGTGCTGGGGTCCAATTCCCTCTTTCACTTCCAATCCAGTTTCCTCTTCATACCCACCAGCAGGTGATGGCTCAAGCACTTGGGCCCCTGTCACCCATGTGGGAGACCTGGATGGAGTTCCTGGCTCCTGGCTTCACTCTGGCTGAGCTCCAGATGTTACAGGCATTTGGGGAGTGAACCAATGAATAAAAGATCACTATGTGTATTTGTGTCATACTCTATGTCTCTCTGTCACTCTGCCTTTCAAGTAAATGAAAATAAATTTAAAAAATTTTAAAGCTCAAAAAAAAAAGGGGCCAATGCTGTGGTGTAGCAGGTTAAGCTTCCGTCTGCAGTGTCTCATCCCATAAGGGTGCTGGTTCAAGTCCCAGCTGCTCATCTTCCAATCCAGCTCTCTGGGAAGACAGCGGAAGATGGCCCAAGTACTTGGGAGCCATGTGGGAGACCCAGAAGAAGCTCCTGGATCCTGGCTTTGGATCAGCTCAGCTCCGGCCATTGCAGCCATTTGGGGAGTGAACTAGTAGATGGAAGACCCCTCCCTCCCTCCCTCCCTCTTTCTCTCTCTCTCTCTCTCTCTCTCTCTCTCTCTGTAACTCTGCCTTTCAAATAAACAAAATAAATCTTAAAAAAAAAAAAAAAAAAAAAGGCCGGCGTTGCAGCTCACTTGGCTAATCCTCCACCTGTGGTGCCAGCACCCCGGGTTCTAGTCCTGGTTGGGGTGCCGGATTCTGTCCCGGTTGCTCTTCTTCCAGTCCTGCTCTCTGTTGTGGCCCAGGAAGGCAGTGGAGGATGGCCCAAATGCTTGGGTCCCTGCACCCGCATGGGAGACCAGGAGGAAGCACCTGGCTCCTGGCTTCGGATCAGTGCAGCGCCGGCTGTAGCAGCCATTTGGGGGTGAACTAACAGAAAGGAAGACCTTTCTCTCTGTCTCTCTCTCTCTCTGTCTCTCACTATCTAACTCTGCCTGTAAAAGAAAAAAAAAAGATTTCAATCATAAACTAATAAATACATATAAATACTTGTATTTCAAAATCTTCCAAGGCAGTCTTCCAGGGAATAAATTCTTAAAGTTTTTTTTTATAAGACTTATTCTATTTGAAAGGCAGAGTTACAGGAAAAGGGAAAAACAGAGAGATAGATGTTCCATCTGCTCATTTGCTCCCCAAATGGCTGCAAGTGCCAGGTATGGGCCAGACCAAAGCCAGAAGCCAGGAACTTCATCTGGTCTCCCACATGGGTGCAGTGGCTCAAGTACTTGGGCCATCTTCTGCTGCTTTCCCAGGTGTGTTAGCAAGGAGCTGGATTGGAAGTAGAGCAGCTGGGACTTGAACCAGTGTCCAAATGGGACACCGGTATTGCAGACAGCAGCTTTTACCCATTACACCACAATGCCAGCCATGTAAAGTGTTTTTTTTTTTTTTTTTAAGCTACAGGAAAATACTCTCCAGTGCTAAGTACTTTCTTTTTCTTTCTTTCTTTTTTTTTTTTTTTTAAGATTTTTTATTTATTTACTTGAGAGGGAGAGTTACAGTGAGAGGGAGAGATAGAGTGAAATGTCTTCCCTCCGTTGGTACACTCCCCAGATGTCCCCTCCTGGACTCCCATGCAGGTACAGGTGCAAGCATTTGGGCCATCTTCCACTGCTTTCCCAGGCCATAGCAGAGAGCTGGATTGGAAGAGGAGCAGCTGGGACTTGAACCAGCACCCATATGGGATTCCAGCGCCACAGGCAGAGGATTAACCTACTGTGCCAAGGTGCCAGCCCCTGCTAAATACTTTCAAACTCTTGCTAGATCAAAACAAAGACTCAAGAGGACAGTGGTAGAGTCACTTGGAAGAAAATGATTTAACACAAAACAGGCAACAATGACTGAAAATATTCTCCATTCAATAAACATGACTCCTTTTCTAGACTTTGGCAACTAAAGAAAATTTAAAATATAGTGAGTAGGCCTTTAGTCTAGCAGTTAAGATACCCACATCACATATTGGAGTACCTGCATTCAATTCCCAGCTCCAGCTCCCAATTCAGCTCCCTGCCACCACCGACTCTGAGAGACAACAGATGATGGCTCAAGTTGTATCCCTACCTCCTGTGTGAGAGACTTGCATTGAGTTCCCAGCTCTAGGCTTCAATACAGCCCAGCCCCAGCTGTTGCAGGATTTGGAGAGGGAACCAATGGATAGGAGTTGTCTGCCTGCTTTTCTGCTTCTCAAATAAATTTTTGAAAAAAGAGAGATATAAACAGGTAATACAATTAAATGTTTTAAATCTATCCATTTATAGTAGTGACTTGAAACATATCAGTAATTATGAGAGATCTTCTGAATAGTTTCTCGCAGAAATTAGTGATAAATTTCATTGAACCACTGGTACTAAGAAGAGAAATTAATAAGTCACTGAAGTTTATGTTGACTTTTAAAACCTAGGTTACAGTGACAATTGCTAAAGATTCAATAGGGGCTCTTTGTGTGTTTTGACTGCTTAAAATGCCATTAATAAGAAGTACAAACACAATAACAGTAACTACAAATATAATATGTTTAAATTTATGTTAGGTTTATGTTGTTTCTGAGCATTTTTAAGAAACTAAAATAATGTTAACTCATGATAATTAAACACACTTTAGGTGCTCTATACAAAAATAGTCTTTACAAATGTCAAGTAAACAAAACAAAAGCAAGAGAAATCACCATACTTTATGACTATCCTTTCAGAGACTGACTCAGTGTTAACACAGGTTAGCTCAGTGTTATAGTGAAATCTTTATTGTGTCAATTCCCAAAAACATTCAGGAAATGATAAAGTGCAAGTTGGCTTGTTCTTTACTAATGAGACTAAGGCAGGATGATCCACTTTACAAAGCACAGAAAAATAATCAAGTTTACAAGAATTTGGCATGTATTCTTTTAGTGCTAAGGGTATTCATTAAAACTCAGCTGAAGGCTTCTACCATTTTATTTCCCCTCATACCCTACATACCTCTACATCAGCCAAATTATCTAAGACTTAAGGAGAAGGTAGGTAGACAGGTAAGCAGATGGATGGATACAAGGATGCATGAATGGAATGTATGTATGCACTGTCACAATTTCAAAAAGTTCTTAAAACTATGTGCAGAATCAAAAACATGCTACACAGATATGTCTTAATGGGGAGGGGGCGCAGGCACAGTGGTCAGGAAGCATTAATGTCTAATGTCCAAAATTAGAAACGCATTCTATATGGGTCTATGAAGATTTAATTGCTGCACTCATTTAAGACAATGCAATTATGCTCAAGCAACATTTTTCTATCAAAGTAGCATTGATTTTGGACAAACTCTCTAATTATAACTATAAATGATAGAATAAAGAGGAACTTGGCACTATACCCAGCCTCCTGCATCAAATGAATTAAATAAAACTGCAGCAATCTGTTCAGTATCTTTTCAAAAGACACTAACAGAAAGAAGATCAGTAAAAAGGATTTCTTTTACTCACCTGTAACCCTCTCCTTCGCAGAATACTGGAATCATCCATAATAGACATCAGACAAAAACAGCCACTCCCCAGTCAACTCCTAGTGCCTACTTACTGCTGGATAAAGGCAAATAACTCAGCACAGCATGTTGCGTCCACTAGCCCACTACTCCCTACACCTGTCTCCCTAAGTCCAGCCTAAGTATGCAATCACTGTCTCACATCAGAGCCACGTCTTTCTTCACAGGAGTCGGATATATCTCAGCTGAATCACTACCAAAAGAGGAAAAACACTTCACATTCATTTTTCTTTTCCATACCTATGCCTTTGGTTGAAATTATCTGAAGCACCAAGAAAACAACAAAGGTCCCAGAAAAAAAAAAATAATTCTACTCTTTGATAACCTGATTTCACTGCTTATTAAAAAGATTTGTCAAACAAGAGTCTCCACCTACAGCTACTAAGCTTATAAAATCCATGTCACGTTTTCCTTTCCAAAAACAAAAATCTCCATGTACATTTTTAAGATGTAAGCACTCTTCAGAAACACAAAAAAAAACCGTGTTGTTCTGATGCCTGTATTTTGGGCTGAAACTGATATAAAACCAGTTATTGTTCTAAGTCGGCAAAATTCCTTTCATCCTTTGTATAGGCAAAGCAAATGTCAGATTCTTTCGATACTGTCACAGGCTCTTTGTTTCTTTATCTCTAGACACGCTGGTCTTCTTAGACAGTCACGAAAGCCTCTTTTTTCAGCTCAGATCATCTCTAGGGTTGGTTCCCTGCTCTTTTGTGTCCTGGAGGGGGCCAGTACACATGTTGTGAGTCTGAGCATGGACACATTCATTCATCTAGGCATGCTGACAGTGCTGTCGCAGGAAACACTCCCAGTTCCAGCAGACTTCTAAAAGGGCAAGGCAGGAAAAACGCTAGTTTCACCCGACCTTTAATCTCAGAATGGCATCTTTGGCCATGGACTGCCAGTTTCAAAGCAGGACTTCAGCTAAGTCTAAAAATGTTTCTTCCTCTTAATTTATGGCTCAAAATATATACTTCTTTAGATTTCAAGAGTAAAAGCTTAGCTCTCACAATACAATGCTACATTTAAAATGCTCCATAAGCAATATTTAAACTCCCCAACTTTATTATAACTTTCAAAATCCTAGTAAACACAGAGAACCAGTGAGGTTAGTGATTTTTCCAAGCTTGCTACATACACATACATAATACTGTTAGTGAAAGCACTACTGTGTTTTCAGGAACAATGTTAAATATATTATCTTTCCCATTCACAACCATTGTTCTACAAACTATAGGAAATGATGCAAAATTACTCACTCTCTAAAGGATCTGACAGATAAATGTACATATAAAGCGCCTTGAATCACTCTGCTATGCTCCCTATAGAACAGATACAGTCTGCACCAACAAGGGGGAAAAGCTGCCCCTCCTATAATTAACACAGCTGCAACCAACAGCCGGGGGTTTGAAGGAAGGTCTATTTACAGCGTCTTTCCTTGGTCATCTTACAACTGACTATACTCACAAAAGCTAGCCACTCTGCTGAAAATAGCACAGAAAGCAGGAGCCATCTCTCTCTTTCATTCAGCAAAAATCCTCTGATCCTTGGCACAACCAGTGTGGTCTTCCATTCTAAGAGCTAATAAATCCACACCTCCATGGACTCCCTCTTCCATCTGCTACTTTAAACAACTAACGGCTGGATTATGTCTATGGGGAAAACAAACACAAGACCTGAACAGACAGCTGATTTGCATAGGGTATGCTACATTAAATGAGTGCCTGCAAAAGTCACAGGCTACAAAGTCACAGAATCTCTCTATCAACACAGGTTTCATTAACTAAAACATATATCAGTAAAAAGGAAGTGGGGGGACCGGCGCTGTGGCGCAGCAGGTTAACACCCTGGCCTGAAGCACTGGTTCAAGATCCAGCTGATCCACTTCTCATTTAGCTCTCTGCTATGGCCTGGGAAAGCAGTAGAAGATGGCCCAAGTCCTTGGGCCCCTGCACCCATGTGGGAGTCAGGGAAGAAGCTCCTGGCTCCTGGCTTCGGATCAGCACAGCTCCAGCCGTTGTGGCCAATTGGGGAGTGAACTATCGGATGGAAGACCTCTCCCTTTCTCTCTCTCTCTCTCTGCATCTCCTCTTCTGTGTAACTCTGACTTGCAAATAAATAAATAAATCTTTAAAAAAAAAAAAAAAAAGGAAGTGGGACTTGTCTCTCATTCAATCCTATAATCAGTTGAAATATTAAAAACAGTTCAGGCCAGAAATTAAAAACTCAAACTCCATTCATTTACTAATCCAGGGATCACTTATTACTTCAACACTGAGATGGAGGTGGGGAAAGATTACCAAGGTCAACATTACTCATAAACCAATAACTATTCTAGAAGACTTCAAATCAAATAGGGAAGTTAAACATAAACAAGTAATACAACATTAGAAGTTCTACATCAGAAGCATGACAATGTGCTACAGAAAGCATCAAAGAGGACTGAAATCATTACATTGGGAAATCTACAAGGTTTCCAGGAGAAGTGCCATATGGTCACTGACACTTAGACTATGAGCTAATCAGCCGTTGGCCAAGATAAACTCCCTTTCCTAAGGTGTTGTACACAACTTAAAAATCTTCAGCTAGTCCTATCTAAAAGTTCAAGCAAAAAAAAAAAAAAAAAAACACAAACAACAACAACAAAAAAAACAACTGTTCCCTTGGCATTCAAGGCATCCCACAACAAAACAGGCTTTCCTTCCACTACTCCCTTACTGTAGTTTAATCTTCCAATCAGAAAGAACAATGCATTGATTCTTGAATAAATCCCATTCTTCCCTACCTCAAATACCTCAGGGGTTTAACAGGAACTATCTACCTTACAGGACTACTGAAAAGACATCATTTAAACATACTGGGCCAGCGCTTGTGGCAAAGTGGGTTAAAGCCCTGGCCTGCAGCATCAGCATCCCATATGGACACAAGTTCAAGTCCTGGCTGCTCTACTTCCGATCCAGCTCCCTGCTAATGCTCCTGCAGAAACAGTGGAGGAAGGCACAAGTGCTTGGGCCCCTGCACCCATGTGGGAGACATGAAAGAAGCTCCTGGCACCTGGCTTCGCGTAGACTCAACTCTGGCCACTGTGGTGGCTGGAAGACCTCTCTTGCTGTCTCCACCTCTCTCTGTGACTCTTCCAAATAAATAAAATAAATCTGAAATAAATGAATAAATAAATAAATAAATAAACAGCATACTATATACCAATGTTTCTCAATCTTTTTGAGGAACTCTGACATAGGAATGTACACCCTGTATACAATTTCTTGCCACAACCTGATTAAAGTTTCATGGTTTTTACTCTTAAGATTCATTCAAATTTTGCACTCTTCTTAGCTAACAAACCTTTACTTAATATCAGAATGATATGTATAACTACTGATTAAATTGCAGAAGACTGAAGAGCAACCATGGGGTAGGAATTATGGCACAGTTGGTTAAGTCATAGCATGCAACAGCAGCATCCTATATTGTGCTGGTCCCAGCTGCTCCACTTCCAATCCAGCTCTCTGCTAATGTGCCTAGGAAAGCAGCAGAAAGATGGCCTAAGTGTTTGGACCCTTGGCACACACTCAGGAGACCCAGATGGACCTGGCTTCAGTCTGGCCCAGCCCTGGCTGTTGTGGCCATTTGGGGAGCAAATCAGCAGACGAGAAATATCTCTCTTTCTCTTTCTCCTTTCCCTCTCTCCATAACTCTTTCTTTTTAACATTTTACTGAAATATAGTATACATACCAAGAAATGCATGTAAGTATACCAACAAATTATGAGTTTTTATATTTGGTCATCTGATCACACTCACAAGCAACACCCAAATCAAAAACAAAACCTTACTAGTACCCTAAGAGTCCTCACTCTTCTCCCCTTCTCATTTCTTATTTTTTAACATGTGAAATTAGAGTATGTTGAAATTTACAAGGTATGATTTGGTGAAGCACTATTTATAACTATACTGAATGTTATGATACCTACAGATATTTTTTATACTCTATACATTAACTACCACAAATAAGAGAAAATGTGGTCTGTCATTCTGCATCTGACTTATTTCAATTAGCATGGTGTTCTACATTTGTACCCATTTTGTTGCAAATGTCAGGACTTCATTCTTGCTTATGGTTAAGTAATATTCCTTCATGTATATATACCATATATTCTTTTTTAAAAAAGATTTATTTATTTATTTGCAAGTCAGAGTTACACAGAAAGAGGAGAGGTAGAGAGGGAAAGAGAGGTCTTTCACCTGCTGGTTCACTCCCCAATTGGCCACAACGGCCGGAGTTGTGCTGATCCATAGCCAGGAGCCAGGAGCTTCTTCAGGGTCTCCCATGAGGGTGCAGGGGTCCAAGGACTTGGGTCATCTTCTATTGCTTTCCCAGGCCATAGCAGAGAGCTGGATTGGAAGTGGATCAGCTGGGTCTCAAACTGGTGCCCATATGGGACACCAGCGCTTCAGGCCAGGGCGTTAACCTGCTGTGCCACGGTCCCATATACCACATTTTCTTTATCCAGTCATCAGTTGATAGACATCTAGGTTGATTCCGTATCTTAGCTATTGTCGGGAGACCAGGAGAAGCACCTGGCTCCTGGCTTCGGATCAGCGCAGTGCGCCGGCCGCAGCGGCCATTGTGGGGTGAACCAACGGGAAAAAGGAAGACCTTTCTCTCTGTCTCTCTCACTGTCCACTCTGCCTGTCCAAAAAAAAAGCTATTGTGAATTGAGCAAAAAAAGGGAGTGCAGGTGACGTATAAGCTGATTTCATTTCCTTTGGATATATTCCCAGGAGTGGGATAGCAGGGTCATATTTTTAGTTTTCTTTTTTTATTTTATTTTATTTTTTTACAGGCAGAGTGAACAGTGAAGCCAGGAGCCAGGAGCTTCTTCTGGGTCTCCCATGCAGGTGCAGGGCCCAAGCACCTGGGCCATCCTCCACTGCACTCCCAGGCCACAGCAGAGCTGGACTGGAAGAGGAACAACCGGGACAGAATCCGGCGCCCCAACCAGGACTAGAACCTGGTGTGCCGGTGCCGCAGGCGGAGGATTAGCCTAGTGAGCCGCGGCGCCAGTCCATATTTTTCGTTTTCTAAGGAATCTCCTTACTATCTTCCATAATTGCGGTGTGTGTGGCTTTTTCACCATTAACAAAGGAACAAGTAGGTGCAGGTCATAAAATATTTCTAACTCCAGTGGTAAAAAAGTTAAAGAAGCTTCCAAATCACATGTATTTCCTCTGAGAAATAAGAAGGAAACCAGCATTAAGCAAGGAGATTGGAGATGTGAAAAGAGCAAAGAAAACTTGAAAGAGATAATGTAGAGGACATGAACCTACATTAAAGAAAGAGTAGGACTGGTGAGTAGGGTTAAGGACTGACTGACATCATTCATCCTAATTTTACAGGGTCTCCCATCTGCTCCACTGTATGGCTTTTCTCAGTAGACTACAGTAACACAAAAGCACAAGTTTACCACACAATCATCAAATGGGCTGACAGAAACTGGGCAAAATATTTAAAACAGCAACTAAAGAGTTAATGAACCATGGACTCTTAAACTTAAAAGAGGAATGTAAAGATTAAAGGACAGGAAGAAATTAGAAGGATTTAATAAGAAGAGCTAGAAATTCTGTGAACCAGTATACTTTAAGAATAATTAAATGAAGAAGGGGAAATGTATCAGGTTGTAGTGAGAAGGCTGCACATTTGTGACTGCAGTGGGGAAACACTTCAGAAGCATGACATGGCCCAGAGCTCTGTGGGCTAGAAAGGATGGTGACATCCAACAACTGTGCCAGGATACTGACAGCATCCCCGAAGTTGCTGAAGATAAAGATAATAAAAACAAAGCCAGCAGTTAAGAAGAGTGACAAAATTTAGGACTGATGACAGAACCTACTGTGATACAGGAGGAATAAATAGGATGTTAGAGAAGATTTAGCAGTCAAGGAAGGGAAAGTTTTAGAAGTAAGAACTGAAAGAAAAGTTATCTTAAGAAAAATAAACATTTTATAAATAGAAGAAATGTCTGATTTTATAACTGGATAAATTGGGAGTTAGGAAAGACAAGTTACTTACTCAGCAGCTTTAAAACTAGATAGAACACACACAGCAGCACTTCCTGCCCAAGAAAGGATGTAAAACAGCAGTTCATCAACTTTTCTTCTACATATTAATTTAGTATTGAAAGGAACATTTGGCAATGACTAGATAAGAAGTAGAAGAATGTTTGCAAAAAACAGTAAAATTAAATGAACAAATTCTCAGAATAGGCCACATGTACACATTTTCTAAACATTAACTATCCTTTCATTTATCAGAAAATGAACAAAATACCTTAGAACTAACTCCTGGGGCAAGTGCTGTGTCATAGCAGGCAAAGCCGCCGCCTGCAGTGCTGGCACCCCATATGGGCGCCGGTTCAAGTCCCAGCTGCTCTAATTCCGATCCAGCTCTCTGCTGTGGCCTGAGAAGACAGTAGAAGATGGCCCAAGTCTTTGGGCCCCTGCGCCCATGTGGGAGACCTGGAAAAAGCTCTTGGCTCCTGGCTTCAGATGGATCCAGCTCCGACCATTGTGGCCATTTGGGGAGTGAACCAGCAGATGGAAGACCTCTCTCTCTGCCTCTCCTTCTCTCTGTGCGTAACTCTCACTTTCAAATAAATAAAATAAATCTTAAAAAAAAAAAAAAAGAACTAATACCATGTGAAAAGCTGTAAGGATTTTTCAGGATAAACAAGCCAAACTAAACACAATGAGAAAATTAACTTTTGCTACTAAACCTCAGAGCTGGAACCACCTCACAGAAGACATTTTCATCAGGCCTAGCACAGGCTAGGGCTGTAGTACACTCAGCACTGAAGTGGAATGTCCACAGGCTGGGGCAGGTCCTCAACAAAGGATTCTTTTTAGATTCTTGCTTAAGTGGAAATTCAATCAATCAAGTAAAATTCCTTCCAAATAGAAAGGCCTTTTTTTATACCGCACAAATGTATTCCTCAGGGCAAAAAGATAATGGTTTTCCTGATGTCCTACAGAAATCACAATTCATAGTCTGCACAGTCTATGGTAAGAATCCCACCCTCCAAACTTACAGGAAATCACTATGTTTTAAAAGTTAAAAACAGGGGCTGACATTGTGGTGTAGTGGGTAGTCATAGCTGACAACACAGGCATCCCACGTAGGTGCTAATTCGAGTCCTCGCTGCTCCACTTCCTACCCAGCTCCCTGCTAATGCGCCTGGGAAAGTAGCACAAGATGGCCCAAGTGCTTGGTCCCCTGCACCCCTGTGGGAGACCTGGAGGAAGCTCCTGGATCCTGGCTTAGGTCTGGCCCAGCTCCAGCCATTGCAGCCATTTGGGGAGTGAACCAGTAGATGGAAGTCTTTTCTTACTGTCTCTCCTTCTCTCTCTCTCTCTCTAACTCTGCCTTTCAAATAAAAAGTAAATTTTTTTAAAAAAGTTTAGAACAATCGTCCTTCCATTCACTTATTCCATAAAATAAGTACTTAGTTTTGGAATTAACAACTGTTACAGATATAGATAAAAATCTCTGATCTCTTAGAGCTTACATTCAAATGAGTGTAGACAGTCATTAAACAATGAATACATAAAATATGAGGGGTCTTCAGAAAATTTCGTGGAAAACACGCAGTGCCTTTTAATTTCATTTTTCATAGCTTCTTAAAAAAGATGTATTTATTTGAAAGTCACAGTTACATAGAGAGAAAAGGAGAGGCAGAGAGAGAAAGGTCTTCCATCAAATGGCCCACTCCCCAATTGGCCACAACAGCCAGAGCTGGGACAATTTGAAGCCAGGAGCCAGGAGCTTCTTCTGGGTCTCCCTTGTGGCTGCAGGGGCCCAAAGACTTGGGCCATCTTCCACTACTCTCCCAGGCCATAGCAGAAAGCTGGATCAGAAGTGGAACAGCCACAACTCAAACCGGCACCCATATGGGATGCCGGCACTGCAGCTGGCAGCTTTTACCTGCTACGCCACAGCGCCAGGCCCCACAGTATTTTTTAAGTACAGTTATACACTCGCACTCTCTGGCTCTTGAATACTTTTTTTAAAAAATTTTAAACAAAATTTATACAAAAAGGAAAACGAAATTTCAACAGCTAAAAGAATTTTGAAATAGAAAAATTAAGTGTAAGAGATCACTCTACTCAATGTTAAGACATAATATATGGTACAGTAATCAAGATAGTCCCATAGGTCAATGGAACAAAAATGAGAAAATAGACCACTATATACATGTCCAAATGATTTTAGACAAAAGTGAAAGAGTAATTCAATACAGGAAGGGCAGACTCTTCAATAAATTGTAATAGAAAAATTGGGCAACCACAGGCTAAATAAACCTTGACCTACACTTCACAACATAAGCAAAAATTATTTCAAAATAGATTTAAATATAAAGCTTTTATAAGGAAACACAGGAAAAAACTTCAAGATTTAGGGATAAGTGAAAAGTTCTTACACATGACTTTAAGAGCATAATCTGGGCTGTGGCTCACTTGGTTGGTTCTCCGCCTGCAGTGCTGGCATCCCATATGGGTGCCGGTTCTAGTCCTGGTTGCTCCTCTTCCAGTCCAGCTCTCTGCTGTAGCCCAGGAGGGCAGTGGATGATGGCCCAAGTGTTTGGGCCCCTGCAGCCGCATGGGAGACCAGGAGGAAGCACCTGGCTCCTGGCTTCAGATTGGCACAGCACTGGCCATAGCGGCCATTTTGGGGGTGAACCAACGGAAGGAAGACCTTTCTCTCTATCTCTCACTGTCTATAACTCTACCTGTCAAAAAAAAAAAAAAAAAAGAACATAATCTATAAAAGAACTGCTAAACTGAGCTTCATCAAAATTAAAGACATTTTGCTCTGTAAAAAGATCCTATTAAAAAGGATGACAAAGGGGCTGGAGCTATGGCTGGTAAAGCCGCCACTAAGTGCCTGCAGTGCCAACATAATGGGTAAAGCCACTGCCTACAGTGCCAGCATCCCATGAGTACAGATTCCAGTCCCAGCTGCTCCACTTCCAATTCAGCTTCCTGCTTATGTACCTGGGAAAGCAGTGGAAGGTGGCCCAAGACCTTGGATCCCTGCACCAATGTGAGAGACCCAGAAGAAGCTCTAGGCTCCTGGCCTCGGATCAGTTCATCTCTAGCTGTTGCAACCATCTGGGGAGTGAACCAGCGGGTGGAAGACCTCTCTCTCTCTGCCTCTGCCTGTCTATAACTCTGACTTTCAAATAACTAAATAAATCTTTAAAAAAGAAAAAAGGATGATAAATCAAACAGATGAGAAAAGATCTTTATAAACCACATATCCAGCCGAGGCTTTATATCTAAAATATATACAGAATATTTAAAATTTAGTATTTGAAAAAATGCAATTCATCAGTATATCAGTGCATAAACAAATGGCGGTATAGCCATAAAATGGAATATCATTCAAGAAAGACAGAGATGGAGAGAGGGGAACTGTTGATACATGAAACAATTTAGATGGATCTCAAAAGAATTATGCTTAGTGAAAAACATCAATCTCAAAAGGTTATATATAAGGGTGCTTCAAAAAGCTCAGAGAAGGGGCTGGTGCTGTGGCGCAGCGGGTTAACGTCCTGTCCTGAAGTGCTGGCATCCCATATGGGCGCCTGTTCATAGACCCGGCTGCTCCACTTCCCATCCAGCTCTCTGCTATGGTCTGGGCCCCTGCACCTGCATGGAAGAACTGCAAGAAGCTCCTGGCTCCTGGCTTTGGATCGGCGCAGCTCCAGCCATTGCAGCCAATTGGAGAATTAACCAGAGGATGGAAGACCTCTCTCTGTTTCTCTCTTTTTCTCTCTCTCTCTCTCTCTCTCTGCCTATCCTCTGTGTAACTCTGACTTTCAAATAAATAAATTTTTAAAAAACAAAAAGCTCAGAGAAAACGGAATTAAAAGATAAGCTTCTTTTGGTGCAAAAAAAGAAATTTGAAATCCATGCATATGAGGTAACCTCAAAAAGTTCATGGAAAATGTGTACCACGGGAGCCGGTGTTGTGGAACAGCAGGTTAAGCCACCACCTGGTACGTCAGCATCCCTTATGAGAGCTGGTTCAAGTCCTAACTGTTCCACTTCGGAACCAGCTCCCTGATAATAAACCTGGGAAAGCAGGGGAAGATGACCCAAGTGCTTGGGCCTCTGCACCCATGTGGGAGAGAGATGAAGCTCCTGGCTTCAGCCTAGTTCAATGGTTATTGTACCCATTTGAGGAGTGAACCAGCGAATGAAAGATTTCTTTCTTTCTTTCTTTCTTTCTCTTTCTTTCTTTCTTTCTTTCTTTCTTTCTTTCTTTCTTTCTTTCTTTTCTTCCTTCCTTCCTTCCTTCCTTCTATCTTTCCTTCCTTCCTTCTTTCTGTCTCTCTCTATGAGTGTGTGTATGTGTGTGTGTGTGTCTTTCTCTGCAACTCTGCCTTTCAAATAATTTTTAAATCTAAAACTGTATGCCATGAAAAAAAGATTTTTGCAGCAAAATATTATTATTATTATTTTTTTTTTTTTAATTTTTGACAGGCAGAGTGGACAGTGAGAGAGAGACAGAGAGAGAAAGGTCTTCGTTTGCCGTTGGTTCACCCTCCAATGGCCGCCGCTGCAGCCGGCGCACCGCGCTGATCCGATGGCAGGAGCCAGGATCCAGGTGCTTTTCCTGGTCTCCCATGGGGTGCAGGGCCCAAGCACCTGGGCCATCCTCCACTGCACTCCCTGGCCATAGCAGAGAGCTGGCCTGGAAGAGGGGCAACCGGGACAGAATCCGGCGCCCCGACCGGGACTAGAACCCGGTGTGCCGGCGCCGCAAGGTGGAGGATTAGCCTATTGAGCCACGGCGCCGGCCTAGATTTTTGCAGCAAAATAAACATCTTTTACTTCTATTTCTCATGAATTTTCTGAAATAACCCCACACTATATGGTTCCAGTCATACAAATTCATGGTTACAAGGAGTTAAAGATAGGGATAGGAGTCCAAATATAAAGGGCATACGTGATATCAAATTGTATATATGAATACAAACACATACAAGGTATACAAAAACCAAATAAGATCTATAATCTAATAAAGTATGGTACAGGGGTTGGTGTTGTGGTGTAGCGGGCTAAGTCACCACCTCTGAAGCAGGCATACCATATGGGTTCTGATTTATGTCCCGGCTGCTCAACTTCCTATCCAGGTCCCTATTAATGCACCTAGGAAAGCAGCGGAAGATGGCCCAAGTGCTTGGGCCCCTTCCATCTATGTGGGAGACCCAAATGGATTTCCTGGCTCCCTGGTTTGGCCTGGTCCAGCCCTGGCCATTGCAGTCATTTGGGGGAGTACACCCAGAGAGGAAGATCTCTCTCTGACTTCGAAATAAATATAATAAATGTTGTGTTTTTTTTTTTAAATATTGTTCTAGTGTCAGTTTCCTGGTTTGATCTTGTATTACAGCTACCCTCATGTAAGATGACTGCATTAGGGAAGGCTGGGTGAAGAGTTCAAAGAAATACATGTACTATTTTTACAACCCTCCATGAAACTGCATTTATTTCAAAATAAAAAATTAAATAAGCAAACAAGACTAAATTTCTACATTCTCCTATTACTGTCTCCCTGTAAATGCACTTTCCTTTATTCCAAAAATGCCCATGCATCCAAGAGACTTCTTTTTTGTTTAGAGCTTTGTGCTCCTTTTGAAAAACAGTCCATTAACTGTTTGCCAGGAGCAATCTCATCTCTGGGCCCTAATTCATTTTAAGCTGAGCTGAAAATTAAGAGAGGTCAAATGGAAAAAAGGAAGTAAGATGCAACCAAAAAATTTACTGCCATTTTAAAAAATCTAGGCAAAAGTTATTAGCAACCACTAGATAGAAAGTCAATAAAATTTTTATACCTTTCATTTACAGTTTATACCACCAAAACAGAAAAAAATCCCACTACCTTTCAGAAGCAAAATATGACTTCTGTATCCCCCTCCTCTTTATATTCTGCTTTTAGAATAGGTTTTGTTTTCCTCCACTATCTTTTTTTTTCTTTTTCTTTTTTTTTCTTTTTTTTTTTTTTTTGACAGGCAGAGTTAGACAGTGAGAGAGAGAGAGAGAGACAGACAGAGAGAAAGGTCTTCCTTTTTCCGTTGGTTCACCCCAAAATGGCCGCTACATCCAGCGCGCTGCCAATCTGAAGTCAGGAGCCAGGTGCTTCCTCCTGGTCTCCCATGCAGGTGCAGGGCCTAAGCACCTGGACCATCGTCCACTGCCCTCTTGGGCCACAGCAGAGAGCTGGACTGGAAGAGGAGCAACCAGGACTAGAACCAGCACCCATATGGGATGCTGGCGCTGTAGGCGGAGGATTAACCTAGTGAGCTCCGCACTGGCCCTAAATAAATATTTTTTAAAAATGAAAAACAGAAAGCATATCCAGTACCTCCTTAGATTCCAAAACCCTTTTAAACAACTGTTAAAGCATTAGACAGAAAATCAGTACAGATAATACACCCTGACCAACATCAACCAACCTGACCTGACATTTGTAGAACACTCACATAAAGGCATAAATATACCCATTCTTTTCAAATGCACATAAGACATTTAGCAAGACAGTTCATTTGCAAGGTCATAAAACAAGAATCAATAAATTTTAAGACTGTATTCACATATGATAAAATAAATGAGAAGTACTAACAATAGATAGGAAAAAACCCCTAACATTTCCTCTGCCATGGAGCTGGAACTGTCTGCCTTGTACTTTTATGTGGCGATGCTTCTTCCTCATCCTCCTCATGCCTGATCACACCCTAAGCAGATTAAAATTAGGATTCCATTTTCTTAGCCTCTTAACTCTTTGTGTCAGGTCTTATTTTCATGTTGTTCTCATTATCTGTGTTCGACTAATGTTATATATGTGCCTACTACCTTAAAGTATTATATTGGGAGCTGTAGGTGCTTAAGAACATAACATAAAAAACTAAGATACACACTTCTTAAGCTGCCTCATCAAGCTCTGTGTTTTCCCCCGTACTTTGTCTAAGCTTAAAATTCTTGCTTTTTTGGGGTCCGGCGCTGTGGCGCAGTGGGTGAACACCCTGGCTTGAAGTGCCAGCATCCCATATGGGCGCCAGTGCAAGACCCGGCTGCTCCACTTATCCAGCTCTCTGCTATGGCCTGGGAAAGCCGTAGAGGATGGCCCAAGTCCTTGGGCCCCTGCACCCGTGTGGGAGACCTGGAAGAGGCTTCTGGCTCCTGGCTTCGGATCAGCGCAGCTCCTGCCATTGTGGTCAACTGGGGAGTGAACCATCAGATGGAAGACCTCTCTCTGCCTCTCCTCTCTCTGTGTAACTCTTTCAAATAAATAAATAAATCTTAAAAAAAAAAATTCTTGCTTTTACTTTTTTCTGCCTTTGAATTTCCGGATGATATTTTATGCTTGTGAATACATTTAACAGTTAACTTTTGCAATTTTTTAAAAATATGGCCTGAGGAGAGAACCTCCACTTTGACTATGACCGTGTCTAAACAAGATAAGAGTCGGAGAACTCAAGGGGCTTCCATAGCCTTGGAAACTCATAACTGGTGCATAGGGAGTTTACTGATGCCATAAACAGGAGTGTCAATTTGTAAAGTCAACAACAGGAGTCACTGTGCACTTACTCCTCATGTAGGATCTCTGTCCTTAACGTGCTGTACACTGAGGCTTAATGCTATAACGAGTACTCAAACAGTATATTTCACTTTGTGTTTCTATATGGGTGCAAACGATTGAAATCTTTACTTAATGTACACTAAACTGATCTTCTGTAAAAAAAAAAAAAAAAAAGAAATTATCAATTCCCAACTTGACTCTCACTGGGATTAAACATGACAATAGGTCTGCTCTGATTTCATCATCATTTAAAAAAAATCATCTATTATTTTTCACTTTATGTTTCTGTGTGGGAGCAAACTGTTGAAATACTTACTTAAGGTATACTAAGCTGATCTTCTGTATATTAAGATAATCGAAAATGAATCTTGATGTGAATGGAAGGGGAGAGGGAGTGGGAAAGGGGAGGGTTGTGGGTGGGAGGGACGGTATAGGGGGGGAAGCCATTGTAACACATGAGTCGTACTTTGGAAATTTATATTCATTAAATAAAAGATAAAAAAAAATAAAAAAAATAAAAATATGGCCTGGGCATTTGGCACAGAAGTTAAGACGCAGCCTGGGATACGTGCATCATGAACTGCAGAGCCTAGATGGCCTCCTGACTTGCTCTTCACTTCTCATCTAGCCTCATGCTATTGTGCACCCCAGAGGCAGTAGATGATTCCTCAAGTACTTGGTTCCTGGCCACCCACTCGAGAGACATTGCATTTCGAGATTTCAGCCTGAATATCCCCTGGCTGTTGCAGGCATTTGGAAAGATCAGTCTCTCTCCCTGTCTCTGGGCCTTTCAAATACAATGACAATTAAGAAATAGTTAAATAAAATAAACTGTTCGAGAATGTCCATATGATACGCCATACTTATGAAACCATTTCTACTTCAAAAAAACATCTTTTAAAGCATATACTCTAGTGTGTGCTTGTGTAAGTACGTATATGTGGCAATCATAACTTATTACTGTGTTAAATGAAGGACTGTAGGAGAAATTGTGACAAGATATTCTGTCAGGGGCAGGTATTGGTTAGCTGCCACTTGTGTTGCCCAAACCCCATTTTGTAATGCCTAGTACTAAAGTCCCAACTATACTTCTGATCCAGCTTCCTGCTAATGCACACCTTGGGGGTAAGCAGGTAACAGCCCAGTGCTTGGGCCCTTGCCACCTATGTGGGAGACCTGGAAGAAGCTCCTGGCTTCCGGCTTCTGGCTTTGGCCTGTTCCAGCCCTGGCTGTTGCAGACATTTGGAGAGTGAACCAACAGATGGAAGGCCTCTCTCTCTCTCTCTCCCTCTCTCTCTGTAACTCTACCTTTCAAATAAAAAATACTAAAAAAAAAAAGGCAAAAAAATCCCCAAAGCAATAGTAGTATCTCTTCCCTCACAAATGGATTAATGCTACTATAGGAATGGCTTGGATGGAGGAATGGAGGGTTCTTGTCCTCTGCTTTCTTCCACGTGAGGACACAGCAAGAAAACCTTCACCAGATGTTGGGCCTTGACTGTTGGATTTTGCAGCCTCCAGAACTGTGAGAAATAAATTTCTATCTCTTACAAATTACACAGTCACGTGTATTTGGTTATAGCAGCACAAAACAAATTAAGGCTGTAACGCTGCAACAAAACACACCAAACACCGGAGTTAAGGGAAAGGCTTACTGTTGGGTGGGGAAAGCCTGATGGGCCAGGGAGAGAGGGCAAGAGAGTAAGAGAGAGTAGAAGAACAAAAGAGAGAGAACAGGTCCTGTTAAACCTTTGCTGGGGGGCAGGCAGGGAAGTCAAAGTAGCAAGTCCCGTTAGGGTAGGGGTGGAGCTGATACCTGTAGTTGGGC
This sequence comes from Oryctolagus cuniculus, assembly GCF_051225735.1. Taxonomy (NCBI): domain Eukaryota; kingdom Metazoa; phylum Chordata; class Mammalia; order Lagomorpha; family Leporidae; genus Oryctolagus; species Oryctolagus cuniculus. The sequence goes on from NC_142873.1 coordinate 127,647,133, forward strand.
TATGAGACTTGGGACCAATGCCTACTCTGCAATGCAGTAACAGGGCCTAAGATGGTGTCCGAGGCATAAATGGCACCACAGATAAGACTGCGCCATTTTACTAAAAAAGGCATCAATCAATTTTACCTGATTTTTAAAATGCCTTTTAAAAACACTGCGGTCACCATTTTTAAAGTAATACACCTTAAATTCTTTACGAATTATCACAAAATGACAAAGTATTTCATAATCCACATTAAAACTCAGCTCTAAAATTATTCAGGCAAAATCATTAGTCTACTCTTTTGCTTCATCCTTAAGGATGATCTTGAGTAAGCACCTAGATTGATAATGTGCCATTCAAATCTCATGAAATATCCCAATTTTTGTTTTAAAATCTCATAAAATATTACTCTTATACCTAGAAAAAGACACTAGGTGGCAACAGAAACATATCCCTCTTACAAAAGAAGAAACAGTGGAAAGGAAAGCAAATCACAAGTTAATAGGCAGTGAATACCATTTATCTAAACTCTTATAATTGGATCGTTTATCTGATACTTTTTTTTTTTTTTTTTTGACAGGCAGAGTGGATAGTGAGAGAGAGAGACAGAGAGAAAGGTCTTCCTTTTGCCGTTGGTTCACCCTCCAATGGCCGCCACGGCCAGCGTGCTGTGGCCTGCGCACCGCGCTGATCTGAAGGCAGGAGCCAGGTACTTATCCTGGTGTCCCATGGGGTGCAGGGCCCAAGCACTTGGGCCATCCTCCACTGCACTCCCTGGCCACAGCAGAAAGCTGGCCTGGAAGAGGGGCAACCGGGACAGAATCCGGCGCCCCGATCAGGACTAGAACCCGGTGTGCCGGCGCCACAAGGCGGAGGATTAGCCTAGTGAGCCGCGGCCTATCAGATACTATTTTCCTTTCACATGCAAATTTTTCAAAAATGTTAGACACAAAGAGACAAGAAAGCCAACTTTCCCACCCACTGGCTCATTCCCTAAATGCCCAAAATGGCTGGGAGGCTGAAGCTCAAATCAAGTTTCTCATGTGGGTGGTAATATCCCAACTACATGAGCCATCACAGTTGCCTCCCAGGGGCTGCACTGGCAGGAAGCTGGAGTCATAAGCCAGAGCCAGGGATAGAAACCAGCCACTCCAGTGCAGGCATCCCAGAAGGTATCTTAACCTCTAAGCCAAATGTACATGCTCCCCTACATTCCTTTTCTTTTGTGACTTAATCCATAATTTTCAGATCCATACCAATAGCTCTAAACTGTACTCTATTGTGAGTGAAATGGTACTGGCTTATCTAAAAGCCATCTCAAGCCCCAACCACTGGCCTTTCCAGGACCCAGCCTGGATTACTAGGTACAAGAAGGAGTCAGGTGACTGAATGGCCCAATCATAGGCAGCAACCCTGCTCCCACTCTAACAGGATTCGCTGCTCCCATTCCCTCACCTCTGCGAGTCTATAACAAGGCCTGCTTTCTGGCCCAGTGTCCCTCTAATTTGCTCTCCCCCTGTAGCCTGTCAAGTTTCCTCCACCCGACAATAAACCTTTCCTTACAGTGTTTGGTGTGTTTTGTGGTAGCCTTTCATATATTACTCTAGACATCTATTTCTAACTCTTAAAAGGATATCTAAGGGCAGCACTGTGGCACAGCAGGTTAAGCCACTGCATGCAGTGCTGGCATCCCATATGGCCAGATTGCTTCACTTCCAATCCAGCTCCCTGCTAATGTACCTGGGAAAGCAGAGGACAGCCCCTTGGCCCTTGGATCCCAAAACCCACATGGGAGACCTGGAAGAAGCTCCTGGCTCCTAGCTTCAGCCTGACCCAGCCCCGGCTGTCATGGCCATTTGGGGAGTGAACCAATAGATGGAAGACCTCTCTCTTTCTCTTTCTCTCTCTCTCTCTCTCTGCCTCTCCCTTTCTTTCTCTAACTCTGCCTTTCAAATAAATAAAATAAATCTTTAAAGAAAAAAAAAAAGGGGGGGGGGGCTGGCGCTCACTTGGCTAATCCTCCGCCTGCAGCGCCGGCACCCCGGGGTTCTAGTCTCGGTCAGGGTGCAGGATTCTGTCCCGGTTGCTCCTCTTCCAGTCCAGCTCTCTGCTGCGGCCCGGGAAGGCAGTGGAGGATGGCCCAAGTGCTTGGGTCCCTGCACCCGTATGGGAGACCAGGAAGAAGCACCTGGCTCCTGGCTTTGCATGGGCCATCTGGGGGGTGAACCAATGGAAAAGGAAGACCTTTCTCTCTGTCTCTTTCTCTCTCACTAACTCTGCCTGTAAAAAAAAAGGGGGGGGAGGGTATCTAACAATTGGTTATCTACATGCAAAAGAATGAAGTTAGGCCCATTACCTCATACTATACATATAATTGACTCAAAACGGATCATATATTCACAATAAGGCTAAAACCATAAAACTCACAGAAGAAAACAGGTATTTGTAAATATTCATGACCTTGGATCTGGCAAAGTAATTTTAGATATGTCAGCAAAAGGACAAGCAATAAAAGAAAAAATAGATAAATAAGGCTTCATGAAGATTTAAAATTGGCACTGTGGCATGGAGAGTAAAGCAGCCGCCTGTGACACCAGCATCCCATATGGGTGCCAGTTCATGTCCCAGCTGTTCCATTTCTGATCCTGCTAATGGCCTGGGAAAAGCAGTGAAAGATGGCCCAAGTGACTGGTCCCTGACATCTACATGGGAAGCCCTGATGAAGCTCCTGGCTCCTGGCTTTGGTCTGGCCCAGCCCTGGATGTTGCAGGTACCTGGGGAGTAAAGCAGCAGATAGAAGATCGATCTCTCTCTCTCTCTCTCTCTCTCTCTCTGTAGCTCTTTCAAAATAAGTAAATAAATCTTTTAAAAAAAAAGATTTAAAATGTTTATGTATCAAAGGACATTATAAAGAAAGATAACAGAATGAGAGAAAAATATTTGCAAATCATATACTGTTCAGAATCCAGAATAGCTAAATAACTAATATAACAAAAAGACAAATACAAGTGAAAAGGGGCAAGGATGTGAATAGACATTTCTCAAAAGTATATAAATAGCCAGAAAACACAGGAAAATATGTTCAATTTCATGTCCTTGATGGAGCAAGGACAAAAACCAACCCCTTGCATTCTTTCTCAACCAGCTCAACCCCACCCCCTGCATTCTTCCCCCCACCCCCACCCTCAGCATTCTAACCCAACCAACCAGCCTGCAGAAAGGAAGGCCTGCCAAGTTTAAAAAGCTGCACAAACCAGCTCAGCCCCACCTAACACCCTCCCATCATGACCCTCAGCAGCCCTATACATAAGCTTTACTACATGTTGGCCTGTGTGTGCGCTGAGAGTTAAGCCACCTCTCAGGTTTATTCTCTGAATAAACTTGCTCCTGCTGTGAGTTTCTATCTTGCCTCTTTGTCCTGCTCTTCCTTCCTTATAGTCATTAGGAAACTGCAAATCACAATGAGGTGTCACTTCATTCCCACCAATATAGTATAATTTAAAAAATTTGGTCTAGTAGTTCAGATACCAGTTAAGACTCCTGAATCCCATACTGGAGTTCCTGGGTTCAATACTCAGCTCCACTCCTGGCTCCAGCTTCCTGCTAATGGGAATCGTGGGAAGCAGCAGTGATGGTTCAAGTAACTGGGTCTATGTCAACCTCAGGTGGATCTGGATTGAGTTCCAGGCTACTGGCTTCAGCCCCAGAAGGGGGCCTCTTAGAGACATTTAGGGAGTGAATCAGCAGATGGGAACTATCTCTCTGCCTCTCAAGTAAATTTTAAATAAAGTTTTAATGGGAGATAACAAGTTTTAACAAAGATATGGAGAAGTCAGAACCTTGTACATTGCTGAAAAATAGTTTAGTGATTCCTCAGAAAGTTAAAGATAGATTACCATATAGACCTGCAATTTTATCCCTTCACATATACTCTAAAGAACTGAAAACAGGCATTTAAGCACATGGTAGGTCCACAACAGTGCTAATCACAGTACACCAAAGGTGAAACAGATAAAATGGTCATCAACAGATAAATTTAAAAATTGTGTTGAATATATACAATGGGATATATTCAACCACAAAAAGGAATGAAGTGCCAATACATGCTAGAATGTGAGAATTCAAACATAATGCTAAATGAAAAAACACAAAAGGCCACCTAATGTATAATTTATAGGCATGAAATATTCAGAGTCAATAAACCCAGAAGCAAAATGCATGTTAGTGATTCCCAGGGATTGGATAGAAGGAGAAATGAAAAGAAAGGATTTAATGGGTAAAGGATTTTAATCTGGAATAACAGAAAGGTTTTGTAACTAGACAGACTGCACAACATGGAAAAGGAGGCAAAAACTATGCATTGATTTTTTTTTGGGGGGGGGGGACAGGCAGAGTTAGACAGTGAGAGAGAGACAGAGAGAAAGGTTGTTTTATTTCCATTGGTTAACCCCCCAAGTGGCGCGTTGCAGCTGGCGCTCTGCGCGGATCCGAAGCCAGGAGCCAGGTGCTTCCTCCCAGTCTCCCATGCAGGTGCAGGGCCCAAGGACCTGGGCCATCCTCCACTGCACTCCCAGGCCACAGCAGAGAGCTGGCCTGGAAGAGGAGCAACCGGAACAGAATCCAGCACCCCGACCGGGACTAGAACCCGGTGTGCCGGCGCCGCTAGGCGGAGGATTAGCCTAGTGAGCCATGGCGCCAGCCTGATTTTTAATAATTCTCCAAAATAAACTTACCTTTCAATTCTATTTTTCCACTAAATTTTTAAAGTATCTTTGTAGTTGTTGGACTCATGCTGTATCGTCTAGGGAATTACAAGAAAAAGTCTGTACATGTTCAGTACAGATGCCAGCATTCAAGGTCTAACTACAAAGGACATGAAGGAGAGGTAAAGTGAACGATGGTCAAATGGTAGGTGCTAGAGAGAGGTTGAGGATGTGAAATGTCATGGCAGGGTGTGCCAATACATCATTTCATTCACATGGATTCAATACAGGGTTAAGGTGTGCAGTGGGGCTGGTGCCGTGGCATAGTAGGTAAAGCCACCACCTACAGTGCCAGCATCCAATATGGCCACTGGTTCAAGTCCTGGCTGCTCCACTTTTGATCCAGCTCTCTGCTATGGCCTAGGAAAGCAGTGGAAGATGGCCCATCTCTCTCTCTCTCTCTCTCTCTCTCTCTCTCTCTGCCTCTCTATAACTCTGCCTTTCAAATAAATAAATCTTGAAAAAAAAAAAAGAAAAGAAAAAAGGAGTGCAGCAAATTCAAATTTGCTCTTTGGAACTTTCCGGAAATTTCTTCTCCAAATATTTTCAGTCCTTGGTTTAATCCACAAATGCAGACCCCAGATACAGAGGGCAAATTATAATTGGATTCAAGTCTAAAGATGCAATTCTTTTACAAATTCATAATAAAATACTCAATTTTTTAAACCAGCAAAGAATCTGAAGACATTTCTTCAAAGAAAATATACAGATATCCAATAAACACATGAAAAGATGTTCAACATCATTAATTATGAAGGAGATGAAGATCAAAACCAAACCACGCCACTTCACATTCACAAGGTTAGTTAAAATCAAAAAGAAAAGTGTTGGTAAGTAAGTGGAAAAAATCAGTTTATCAAACAATTAATACAGATCTGTCATATGACCCAGCAGTATACCCAGGAGAAATAAAAAAACATGCCATACAAAAATTTTACTCAAAGGCCGGCGCCGCGGCTCACTAGGCTAATCCTCCGCCTAGCGGCGCCGGCACACCGGGTTCTAGTCCCGGTAGGGGCGCCGGATTCTGTCCCGGTTGCCCCTCTTCCAGGCCAGCCCTCTGCTGTGGCCAGGGAGTGCAGTGGAGGATGGCCCAGGTGCTTGGGCCCTGCACCCCATGGGAGACCAGGAAAAGCACCTGGCTCCTGGCTCCTGCCATCGGATCAGCGCGGTGCGCCGGCCGCAGCGCGCTGGCCGCGGCGGCCATTGGAGGGTGAACCAACGGCAAAGGAAGACCTTTCTCTCTGTCTCTCTCTCTCACTGTCCACTCTGCCTGTCAAAAAAAAAAAAAAAAAAAAAATTTTTTTACTCAAGTTTTCACAGCAGCATTATTCATAATAGCCACAAGCCAGAGCAACCCAAATGTCCATCAACTGACAAACAGAAAAATAAAATGTTATATATTCACACATTAGAATATGAGGGTACTTCAAAAAGCTCATGGAAAATAGAATTACAAGATAGTTTATTTTGATGCAAAACACTTAAAATCCATGCATAAAAATCCATGTCAAAATATATATTTTCCACAAATTTTTTTGCAGACTTCTAAATATATGATTTCAAAATTTTGCACCAACATGAACTTATCTTTTAATTCTATTTTTCTACAAACTTTTTGAAGTACCCTCATATTATTAAGCAATAAAGAGGAAAGAAGTACTGATGATGTCCTAAAACTGACTATAATGATGGCTGTACATATCTGTGAACTGTATACTGGGTGAATTGGGAGGAGGCAGAATAAGATGGCAGCTGAGTAAGACAGTCCAGGAATCCTTTCCCCATAGACACCAATTTGCACAGCTATTTATGGATATACCAATTTCACAATAGGTAAGGAAGTCAGTATTGGGTTTCAGTATAATAAGAAAAAACCAAAATAATGAGAGTTGCAGGGTCACTCCTCCCCCACTTCCAAGTAGCACAGCTCCACAGCTCCCATCTGGGAAAGGGAAAGAGAATTAGGTCTAGATCATAAACTTAAAACCTAGTAGCAGGTCCTCCCCTGCCCCCATGCCAATACCTACAGACTGACCCTATGGACCCTCCTGAACCAAGTAGTCAAGAGAGGGCCTCCAGCACCCCTTCCCCTACCTCCCTCAGACATCTGAACAAGACTGCAGCAGCTGGGGAGTAGGGTGACAAAGTCATACAGGATATTGCCTTAGAGCTCACGCCCGGCCTGCCAAGGTGAGACCTGGTACCAAATAAAGGCTAAAGGCCTCTCTACCCATGGCCAGCACTCAGAGCCTCAAGCAGTTCATTTCTGAAGACGCTATGGCAGCTTTGGGACAAACCTGGGACAGGGCATACCCTAGTGCTAAAAAAGCTGCAACATACTAACAGTTGACTTTTGGAGACCTCAGCTTAGGGCACCATCTAGTGCTAATAGACCTGAAGTGTCGATAGGTTCAGAAAATAAGCAGACTAAAACGTAGGCACACAAAAAAAAAAAAAAAAAAAAAAAAAAAAGTAGGCACAACGTCAGATTATGAAAACTGAAAAAAATTCCTAATCATTCAATGTGCAGATGACAACAAGCATCAAAAACCTTCAGGAAACCATGACCTCACCTAACGAACAAAATAAAGCGTCAGACACCAATAAGAGTAACAAACAAATGCAGACTTTTCAGACACAAGATATAAAATAGCTCTTTTAAGAAGGCTTGGGGCCGGCGAAGCGGCTCAATAGGCTAATCCTCCACCTAGCGGCGCGGGCACACAGGGTTCTAGTCCCGGTCAGGGAGCCGGATTCTGTCCCAGTTGCCCCTCTTCCAGGCCAACTCTCTGCTGTGGCCCGGGAAGGCAGTGGAGGATGGCCCAAGTATTTGGGCCCTGCACCCCATGGGAGACCAGGAAAAGCACCTGGCTCCTGCTATCGGATCAGCGCGGTGCGCCGGCTGCAGCATATCAGCCGCGGCGGCCATTGGAGGGTGAACCAACGGCAAAGGAAGACCTTTCTCTCTGTCTCTCTCTGTCACTATCCACTCTGCCTGTCAAAAAAAAAAAAAAAAAAGAAAAGAAAAGAAAAGAAAACTTCGTTCAGGAAAACAGAAATGATCCATTACTTTAACAGAGAAACATAATAGAGATAGGTGTAATTTTTGAAAAACAAACTGAATAAAATTAAACTTGAACAAAATTAAAAATACAATGGAAGGTACTGATAGCAGAATAGATCAAACCTAAGAAAGAATCAGTGACCTTAAGTACAGGCTATCTGAAATTACACAAAGAACAAAAGAGCAAAGAATGAAGAGAAATAAAGAAAGCTTACAGGAACTTTGGGACAGCATTAGAAGCACAAATACCCAAGTTATTGAGGTTCAAAGAAAGACTTGAGAAAGTGAAAGGAGTAGAAAATATATTCAAAGGTATAATAATCAGTACTGAAGGGGAAAAACTACCAAACAAGAATATTACCCTCAGCAAAGCTATTCTTTAGATGTGATGGCAAGAAAAAGCCATTGCCAGACACACAAAAGCTGAGAAAATTTATCACCACCAGATCTGTCATACAAGATATGCTAAAGAGATTTCTTCAAACTGAAAGAGATACTAACAAGTAAAAAGAAAATATGAGAAGATGGAAAAACCATGAATATAAACAGTCCAGAAATAAACCCATGCATCCACAACTACTTGATGTTCAACAAAAAGACTAAGAACACACATGGAGAAAGGACAGTCTTTTCTTTTTTTTTTATTTTTTTATTTTTTTTTAAACTTTTATTTAATGAATATAAATTTCCAAAGTACGACTTATGGATTACAATGGCTTCCCCCTGATACCGTCCCTCCCACCCACAACCCTCCCCTTTCCCACTCCCTCTCCCCTTCCATTCACATCAAGATTCATTTTCGATTATCTCAATATACAGAAGATCAGCTTAGTATACATTAAGTAAGGATTTCAACAGTTTGCTCCCACACAGAAACATAAAGTGAAAAATAATAGATGATTTTTTTTTTAATGATGATGAAATCAGAGCAGACCTATTGTCATGTTTAATCCCAGTGAGAGTCAAGTTGGGAATTGATAATTTCTTTTTTTTTTTTACAGAGGATCAGTTTAGTATGCATTAAGTAAGGATTTCAACAGTTTGCACCCCCATAGAAACACAAAGTGAAATATATTGTTTGAGTACTCGTTATAGCATTAAATCTCAATGCACAGCACATTAAGGACAGAGATCCTACATGAGGAGTAAGTGCACAGTGACTCCTGTTGTTGACTTTACCAATTGACACTCCTGTCTATGGCATCAGTAATCTCCCCATGCTCCAGTCATGAGTTTCCAAGGCTATGGAAGCCCTCTGAGTTCTCCGACTCTTATCTTGTTTAGACAAGGTCATAGTCAAAGTGGAGGTTCTCTCCTCCCTTCAGAGAAAGGTACCTCCTTCTTTGATGACCTGTTCTTTCCACTGGGATCTCACTCACAGAGATCTTTTGCCAGAGTGTCTTGGCTTTCCATGCCTGAAATACTCTCATGGGCTTTTCAGCCAGATCCGAATGCCTTTAGGGCTGATTCTGAGGCCAGAGTGCTATTTAGGACATCTGCCATTCTATGAGTCTGCTGAGTATCTCACTTCCCATGTTGGATCACTCTCGCCTTTATTTACTCCATCGGTTAGCGTTAGCAGGTTCTAGACTTGTCTATGTGCTCCCTTTGACTCCCAGTCCCTCCACCATGACCAACTGTGAACTGAAATTGATCACCTGGAACAGTGAGATGGCATTGGTACATGCCACCTCGATGGGATTGAATTGGAATCCCCTGGTATGCTTCCAACTCCACCACTTGGGGCAAGTCCACCTGAGCATGTCCCAAATTATACATCTCTTCCCTCTCCCATTCCCACTCCCATGTTCAACAGGGATCACATTTCAGTTAATTTTCAACACTTAAGAATAACTGTGCATCAATTACAGAACTAAATCAGTCATATTAAGTAGAACAGATAAAAAAAACTACTAAGAGGGATAATGTATTAAGTTGTTCATTAACAGTCAGGGCTATGCTGATCAAGCCACCGTTTCCCATAGTGTCCACCTCACTCCAACAGGTTTCCCTCTTGGTGTCCAGTCAGTCGTCACCGATTAGGGAGAACATATGGTATTTGTCCCTTTGGGACTGGCTTATTTCACTCAGCATGATGTGTTCCAGATTCCTCCATTTTGTTGCAAATGACTGGATTTCGTTGTTTCTTACTGCGGTATAGTATTCTAAAGAGTACATATCCCATTTGACAGGCAGAGTGGACAGTGAGAGAGAGAGAGACAGAGAGAAAGGTCTTCCTTTGCCATTGGTTCACCCTCCAATGGCTGCCGTGGCCGGCACGCTGCGCTGATCCGATGGCAGGAGCCAGGAGCCAGGTGCTTTTCCTGGTCTCCCATGGGGTGCAGGGCCCAAGCACCTGGGCCATCCTCCACTGCACTCCCTGGCCACAGCAGAGAGCTGGCCTGGAAGAGGGGCAACCGGGACAGAATCCGGCGCCCCGACTGGGACTAGAACCCGGTGTGCCGGCGCCGCAAGGCGGAGGATTAGCCTAGTGAGCCACGGCGCCGGCCAAAGGACAGTCTTTTCAATGAATGGTGCCAGGAAAATTGAATATCCACGTACAAAGAAATGTATCTATATTCCTACCTTTCACCATACACAAAAGTCGACTCAAGATGGAATAAGGAACTGAACGGAGACAAACAGAGGAAATACTTCAGGACACTAAAATGAACAACGATTTTATGGATAAGACCCCAAAGGCACAGGAAACAGAAGCAAAAATAGACATATAAGATTTCATGGAGGGGCCGGCACTGTAGCATAGCGGGTTAAAGCCCTGGCCTGAAGCGCCGGCGCTGGCATCCGATATGGGCACTGGTTCTAGTCTCAGCTACTCCTCTTCTGATCCAGCTCTCTGCTATGGCCTGGGAAAGCAGTGGAAGATGGCCCAAGTCCTTAGGCCCTTGCACCCACATGGGAGACCCAGAAGAAGCTCCTGGCTTCCTGACTTCGGATCAGCCCAGCTCCGGCCATTCCGGCCATTGCAGCCATCTGGGGAGTGAACCACCTCTCTCTGTCTCTGCCTCTCTCTGTAACTCTGTCTTTGAAATAAATAAGAACAAAAAAAAATGAAAGATTTCATGGAATTGAGAGGCCCCTGGCACAGTGAAGGAAACAATGAATAGAAAGCAGAGAATAAAAGGAAATATTTGCAGGGGGCAAGGAGTTGATGGCCAGAATGTATGAGGAACTCAATAGCACAAAAATAAGTAATCAAAGTATAAAATAGGCAATAGACCTGAATAGAAAATTTTCAAGGGAAGACATACATATGGCCAGTGGGCACATAAAAAAATGCTCAACACTAGTTATCAGGGAGCTGCAGATGAGAACCAACTGAGATATCATTTTACTCCAGTTAGAAAGGCTATTATCAAGAAACACAAAGTATAACAAGAGAAAAACAGAAGAAAAAAGATAGCAAGACCTGGCAAGGAGGTGGAAAAAGGAGAACCCATGTATACTCTTGGTGAAAATATAAAACAATACAACTATTAATGGAAGACAGTAGGAAAGTTTCTAAAAAACTTAAAATAGAACAAGTATATGGTGAGTGTACCAGTAGATGGGGGCTGGCTGGCTGGCTGGCTGGCGTGCTTTCCTCCTTGCTAGCTATCTATCTACATTTATCTGTCTCTCAAATAAATAAATAAAAATAAACTGTAAAAAATTTCAGAAATACAATCAACCCACCATATCATGGGTTGCACATTTGTGAACTACATCTGTACTAAAGATGTAGAGATTTTTTTCCTTGTCATTATTCCCTAAACAACACAGTATAACAACTATTTACATAGCATTCACATTGTGTTAGGTATTTTAATTAATTTAGAGATGATTCAAATTATAGAGGAAGATGGACATACGTTATATGCACATACTATTGTCATTTTATGTAAGGAACTTGAACATCTACATATTTGTGTAATCACAGGATGCCCCAGAACAAATCCCATGGATAATGAGGGATGACTTACTGATTCGATTTCACTTGGCCTAGAGTAGGCCTCCAGAAACCTCAGTCTAGGAATCACTTCTACAACATACTACCTTAAAATGAAACATTCAGCTTTACCTGAATGGCAGTAGTTCTAGAAGGGGTAAAGGATTAAGAATAACACTTTAAAGAAAACACACACGCCTGGGACTACTCTCTAATCCTGGGATCAAGACTTCCATGAGGGTACATGTATTTATATTTATATTTATATTTATATTTATATGTTCCAGAAAATAAAAGAGGTTGGTGGGGTTAGACTCCAATACACATGTTGGGATCAAGTAGGTAAATCGGAATATGGTCTTCATATTAGAGGCCACTATAAAACTAATGTTAAACTTTCTGGATCTTATAACATACAGTTATTTAAGAGACTGTTCTTGATTTCAGGAGAAATAATTAAAGATAAGATGTCATAACATTTGTGAATTGTTCCAAAATGTTTCAGGAAAAAATAATACACACAGATAAATATGGTAAAATGTTTACCAACTGGCCAATCTAAGCAAAGCTTATATGGGTATTTATTATACTATTCTTTCACTTTTTCTAAATGTTTGAAACTTTCAGACTAAGAAGCTGGGAAGGAAGAATTTACACAAGTGATACTTATTCTAACATCCTTATTCACAAACTTCAGGTAATACTGGGAAATCCTTTGATGGAAAGATTAATTCCTCATAAACTACATACAGACATTCTCCCCGTTAACCTTACTCTTCTGGATGAAAAAAATGCACAGTTTCTATTCCACATGCTGACCCAAAAGGTTTACAATCCGAAAGTGCACTGAGATCATATTTTAACAGAAACAATTTTCTGTTTTTGATCCTGCAAGTTTCTAGTATGCCTCATCCTAAGAACAGAGGGAAGAATATGACATCAGCAGAAGGTCAATGAGTGCCTCAGGCAGAGGCAGAGCCACTGAGGGTAAAAGGGTAAAAGACACCCAATAAGAGACAGAAAACCACCTTTCCAGACTACACAGCCTAACCTTTCCAAGGCTCTCTCATAAAAATCCCTTGCAAAGAAAAAACACATTTTTTTCACCCATTATATGAAGGCACTTTTAAAAGTCTATGGGAAATAAGTATCATGAGAAAAAAACATGTAAGAATTTCACAATTTTCTGCACCAATATAAACTCATCTTTTAATTCTATTTTTGAAGCATCCTCATGTACGTAAGCAGCCACCATGTACCAATCATGTTCCCTATTCTCATACACTAAGTATGTACACCACTGAACTGTATTCAGAAGCAACTCAGCCTTAAAGATTTACAATCATTTCTGTAAAAAGAAGGTTCTTTTTTTTTTTTTTTTTTTTTGACAGGCAGAGTGGACAGTGAGAGAGAGAGACAGAGAGAAAGGTCTTCCTTTGCCATTGGTTCACCCTCCAATGGCCGCCGCTGCAGCCGGCGCACCGCGCTGATCCGATGGCAGGAGCCAGGAGCCAGGTGCTTTTCCTGGTCTCCCATGGGGTGCAGGGCCCAAGCACCTGGGCCATCCTCCACTGCACTCCCTGGCCACAGCAGAGAGCTGGCCTGGAAGAGGGGCAACCGGGACAGAATCCGGCGCCCTGACCGGGACTAGAACCCGGTGTGCCGGCGCCGCAAGGTGGAGGATTAGCCTATTGAGCCACGGCGCCGGCCTAAAAGAAGGTTCTTTCCCAGGAAATTCATTCATTAAAGATACAGGTCATATTGAATATATTGAATATTTTTCTTGACCCTCGTGACACTGATAGCAGGAGAACAATCAGGATATATTCAATTAAAATTCTATTCCTTTTCTATACTTCGAGAAATTAAACTTCCTATATCCTAAAAAGAAAATAACAGATGTAGCAATGACAGATGATAATCAAGGATTTGTCCACAGAGCACGTCACCATCTTCACTAACACTTACCAGGCCAGCAGTAAGAGAAGGTGCAGACTGTCCAAGGGACTGGTTTCTCATTCGGACCAGGTTTGACGCTTCTCCTGAAGACTGCCACGTCACCTGTCCCACGCTGCTATGTACACTGCTGGACAAAGGGAGCAGCTGCTTACCTTCAAACACAAGGTTTAGAATACATGTAAGTATTTCTTGGTAAATGAATGAAAAAACACAAATGTAATGATATCTAGTGGATAAAATTCCACTGATACAAAGTACAGTGCTTCCATATCCACTGAGAAACACAGTCTTTCAAGTTTCAACTATCTTGGTGGTGGTGAGAATTTTAAGTGGAATACTGAAACAAATGTACTATTTTAAGTTCTCTAATATTTACCATCATGACAGCATCCCACCCTGACACTCAACCTTGCAGTCCAGAAGTTTCTCACTCCTTTCCAGACAACTTCGGGTCTCACCAACTCAACTCAACGTGAGTGGTGTTGCCAAGTACTCTCATAGACAATCTGGTCTTCAGGATTCCAAAAGACAAACACCGCTCTTTCTGGGCATCAAGGGCCCAGTCCAGCTTGACAGACTCTATTAATCTCACTGGAAACCTACAAAAAAGTCGTTTATAAAGACTGTCAAGGGCCAGGGCTGTGGATAAGTAGGTTAAGCCTCTACTTGGGGTGCCAGCATCCCATATGGCCACTGGTTGGAGTCCCGGCTGTTCCACTTCTGATCCAGCTCCCTGCCAATGGCCTGGAAAAGCAGTGGAAGATGTCCCAAGTCCTTGGGCCCCTGCACTGTTGTGGGAGACCTGGATAAGTTCCTGGCTCCTGGCTTCAGATGGGTGCAGCTCAAGCTGTTGCAGCTATTTGGGTAGTGAACCAGCGGACGAAAGACTTCTCTCAGGACCACCGCTGTGGCGTAGCAGGTAAAGGCCCCGCCTGCAGTGCAGGCATCCCATATGGGCATTGGTTCAAGTCCTGGCTGCTCCACTTCCGAGCCAGCTCTCTGCTATGGCCTGGGAAAGCAGTAGAAGATGGCCCAAGTCCTTGGGCCCTTGTACTTGCTTGGGAGACCAGAAGAAGCTCCTGGCTCCTGGCTTCAGAATGGCGCAGCTCCAGCCGTGCAGCCAATTGAGGAGTGAGCCAGCAGATCGAAGACCTCTCTCTCTCCCTCTCCCTCCCGCCCTTTCTCTCTCTCTCTCTCTCTCTGCCTCTCCTTCTCTGTGTAACTATTTCAAATAAATAAATAAATCTTTAAAAAAAAAAAAAAAAAGACTTCTCTCTCTGCCTCTCCCTCTCTCTGTAACTCAGCCTCTCAAATATACCAAAAAAATTTCAACCAAAAAAAAAAAAGAGAGAGAGAGAGAAAACAAGACTATCTGGGCCAGCATCACGGCACACAGCAGGCTGAGCTGCTGCTAACGATGTGGTACCTCATACAGGAGCAGTAGTTTGAGTCCCAGCTGCTCTACTTCCAATCCAGCTCCCTGGTAATGGCCTGAGAAAATCAGCAGAAAATGGCCTACATGCTTGAGCCCCTGCATACCTGGGAGACCCTGATGGAGTTCCAGACTCCTGGCTTTGGCCTGGCCCTGCACTGCCTGTTGTGGCCATTTGAGAAGTGAACCAGTGCATGGAAGGTCTTGCTGTCTTTCTGTACTCTCCCTTTCCATGTCACTCTGACTTTCAAAACAAATAAATAAATCTTAAAAAAAAAAAAAAAAACTAAGACAAACACTTTTGGCATAATAGTATCTTCTTGGCCTCATCTTCCATTCTTCCATACCCATTTACCCACTCAACTTCAGTAGCATGCCCTGTACTTCATCTGGCTTTATCTTCATTATCCAATCCATTCCAAAATCTTTCCTATGCCTTGCAAAATCTTAGGTATGGAAATGTTCATTGCAGTAAAGATGTGAAGAAAACAGTTTTTGCAGTTTTTTGTTTTTGTTGCAAAGGAAATATGATATATCCCTTTTGAAGAACAACTTAAGAAAACAAAATATAAAAGAAAACATAAAGGAAAGTAAACATTAAGAAGGACTTCATGGGGCTGGCACTGTGGTGTAGCAGGTAAAGTTGTCATCTGTGGTGCTATCATCCCATATGGGTACCAGTTCACGTCCCAGTTGCTCCTCTTCCAATCTAGCTACCTGCTGATTCACCTGGGAAAGCAGAAAACGGCTCAAGTCCTTAGGCCCTTGCACTCATGTGGGAGATCCAGAGGGAGCTCCTGGCCCCAGGCTTCGGACCTTCCTGGCTCCAGCCATTCCATTATGGCCATTTGGGGGAGTGAATCAAGGGATGAAAGATCTCTCTTCCTGCCTCTCCCTCTCCATCACCTACCTCTCTCTCTCTCTCTCTCTCTCTTCCTCCCTTCCTCCCTCCCATCCTCCTCTCCTCCTTCCCTCTGTAACTCTGCCTTTCAAATAAATAAATAAATCGTAAAAAAAAAAGGACTTCACCTTGATATCATGCATTTTTTTAAAGATTTATTTATTTGAAAGGCAGAGTTACAGAGAGGCAGAGGCAGAGAGAAAGGTCTTCCATCCACTGGTTCACCCCCACATGGCCGCAATGGCTAGAGCTGCGCGGATCTGAAGCCAGAAGCCAAGAACTTCTTCCAGGTTGCCCATGTGGGTGCAGGGGCCCAAGGATTTGGGCCATCCTCTACTGCTTTCCCAGGCCATAACAGAGAGCTGGATAGCAAGAGGAGCAGCCAGGACTTGAACCAGTGCCCATATGGGATGCCAGCACTGCAGGCAGTGGCTTAACCTGCTACGCCACAGCACCAGCCCACCCCTGTGCATGTTGTCATACTCAAAATTTTTTATAGGGTCAGGCGTTGTAGTGCAACAGGTTACGCCATCACCCTCATCCCATGTCTGTGACAGAGTGCAGGTTGAGTTCTGGCTCCTGTGCCTCCAATACAGCTCCCTGCTAACGTACCTGGGAGCAAAAACGGATGATGGCCCAAGTACTTGGGTCCCTGCCATCCACATGGGAAACTTGGATGGAGTTCCAGGCTGCTGGCTTTGGTCTGGCCCAGCCCCAACTGTTATAGTCATTTGGAGAGTAAACCAGTAGATGGAAGCGTGTATACTCTTTCTCCCTCTGTCTCTCTCTGTCACTCTGCCTTTCAAATAAATGAATCTTCTTTAAAAACAATTTGTATAGCCAACTTGTTGTACTTGGTAATCAAAAAAATATTTTAAAAATATAGTTACTGCTCAAGTTTCCCTTCATATGTTCCCTTTACTGGGAAACTTTAAATAAAGCGCTCCACAAAAATAGTAATGATGATAATGATGGTTCTCTACTTAAAACCTCCAGAAACCCAGAGTAGATTCTGCCTGTATTCTTTCCACAAACATATGGTTTTCTGGATAGCTTGCCTGCTCCTCACCTATAGGGTCTAAAAGTTCTGCATGAAGGATCTCTGTGAGTGAGACCCCAGTGGAAAGAAGGGGCCATCAAAAAAGGAAGTACTTTTCTCTGAAGGGAGGAGAGATCTTCTACTTTGCTTATGGCCCTGTCTAAATACTGACAGAGTTTGTGGACTCAAAAGGCTTCCATAGCCTTGACAGCCCAGGTCAAGAGCATCAGGTGATCACTGACATCAATAATAAGAGTGTTATTGTTAAATCAACAACAGGAGTCATTGTGCACTTACTCCCCATGTAGGACCCTGTCCTTAATGAGTTGTACTATGAGAATTAACTGTAAAATTTGTTTTAAAACATTTACTTCATACTTTGTGTGTGCGGGGGGTGCAAATTGTTGAAATCTTTACTTAGTATAGAGTTGGTCTTCTGCATATAATTAGAAATGAATCTTAATGAAGAATGGGATGGGAGAGGGAGTAAGAAGTGGGACAGGAGTAGAAGTGGGAGGGCAGGTATGGGGGGAAGAACCACTATATTCCTAAAGCTGTACCTATGAAATTTGTATTCACTAAATAAAACCCTTCTTTAAAAAAAAAAAGAAAGGGAGTTGGAATAAAAGTGGTCAACCAAGAAATATCTATTACATTCAATAGATGAGCATTCAGAGAGTCCATGAGGACATAGTAAGAAGGGGAGAATACAGCCTTAACTGTAAATCTACTAAATAAGAATACTTCCAGATAAGAAGCTGTCACAATGCCAATTCAGTCAATACACCCTTAAATACTGACAACACAGCCCCATATTTAACAAAAACAAAAGCAGATTTACCTGACAGAGAACTGGCGAGGCTCCCTCTCCGTAACTTACAGTCATCCTGACTAAGTTGTCGTTGAAGTTTAGCTTTTCCAGTTGATGAAAATATGTCAGGATTACTGAGCTTCCTGAAGAGCAGGGGACTAAGTCCAGTTACCACGTCCTTCACCAAAAGAAAAAGAAAAAAAAAAAAGAGTAAAACATGAATCTTTAATCTTTTCTGAAACACAAAAACTTTCAATTAGACATTTCCACAGTTAAAAAGTGTCAACACCAGGGCCAGCACTATGGCGCAGTAGGCTAAGCCGCCATTTGCAGGATCAGCATTCCATATGGGCACCTGCTATTCAAGTTCAAGTTCCTGCTGTTCTACTTCCAAACCAGCTCCCTGCTAATGTGCCTGAGAAAGCAGCAGAGGCTCACTCAAGTGCTTGGGCCCCTGCATCCTCATGGAGACAGGATAAAGATCCTGGCCCTGGCTTCAGCTTGGCCCAGCCCTGACCACTGTGGCCATTTTGGGGAGTGAACCAGCAGATGGAAGACCTCTCTCCTATCTCTCTGTAACTCTGACTTTCAAATAAATAAATAAATTTTTTAAAAAGTTCCAATATTTTATACTGCCTAGTCAATAACTAAAGCCAGAAACATTTCTTAATAAAAGCTGAATGTGCCATGAAGGGTTTGTGATATTAATTATACAGGGCCCAAGGGAAAATAAAAGAGAAAGTTCATTAATACAGCATAAAACATTTTGAGAGGGAATATTACTTGATCTCCAACATGGGTAGCAGGAACTTAAGTACTTGAGTCATCGTCTGTTGCTTTCCAGGCACATCAGCAGAAGGTGGGTTCGAAGAGAAGTAGCCAGAATTCAAACCAGCACTTGATACAGGACATAGCTATTCCAAGTGGCAGATTAACATGCTGCACAGCAACTCCTGATCCTAGAGCTTTCTTTGTATACTTATATTAGGCATTAAATACATGTTTTGAAAGATGTACAAAATTACTGTGGCAGGGCAAGTGTTTGGCATATTTCTTAGATGCTGCTTGGGACGCTCATATCCTGTAGCAGAGTACCTGTGTTTCAGCCCTAGCTCCATTTCCAATTTCAGCTTCCCACTAATACCCGGGGGTTTCACCCATGTGGGAGACTCTGAGTTTCGGGCTCCTGGCTTCAGCCTGGCCAAATCAGTGCTACAGTGGCATTTGGGTAGATGGAAGATTCTCTCTTTGTCTTCCAAATCAGTAAAATATATAAACAGAATTGTTTAAGTACTATGAAGAAAATACAGGTAATATAAAACACTGACAGTGGCCGGCGCCGCGGCTCAATAGGCTAATCCTCCGCCTAGTGGCACCAGCACACCGGGTTCTAGTCCCGGTCAGGGCACCGGATTCTGTCCCGGTTGCCCCTCTTCCAGGCCAGCTTTCTGCTGTGGCCAGGGAGTGCAGTGGAGGATGGCCCAAGTGCTTGGACCCTGCACCCCATGGGAGACCAGGAGAAGACTTGGCTCTTGCCTTCGGATCAGCGCGGTGCGCCGGCCACAGCGCACTGGCTGTGGCGGCCATTGGAAGGTGAACCAATGGCAAAGGAAGACCTTTCTCTCTGTCTGTCTCTCTCTCTCTCACTGTCCACTCTGCCTGTCAAAAAAAAAAAAAACACTGACAGCGTCTCCCTTGGCCCATTCCATTTCTTTTTTTAATATTCATTTATTTATTTGAAAGGCAGAGTTACAGAGAGATAGGGAGAGGCAGAGAGAGAGAGAGAGATATCTTTCATCTGTTTGTTCACTCCCCAGAAGGCCACAATGGGTGGGGCTGGGCCAGGTGAAAGCCAGAAGCTTCATATGTCTCCCACATGGGTGGCAGGAGCCAAAGTATTTTGGCCATCTTCCACTGCTTTTCCCAAGCCATTGGCAAGGAGCTGTATTAGAAGTTGATCACAGGCCAATGCCGTGGCTCACTAGGCTAATCCTCCGCCTGTGGTGCCAGCACCCTGGGATCTAGTCCCGGTTGGGGCACCGGGTACTAGTCCCGGTTGCTCCTCTTCCAGTCCAACTCTCTGCTGTGGCCCAGGAGGGCAGCGGAGGATGGCACAAGTGCTTGGGTCCCTGCACCTGCATGGGAGACCAGGAGGAAGCACCCAGCTCCTGCTTCAGATCGGCATAGCGCTGGCCATAGTGGCCATTAGGGGAGTGAACCAACAGAAGAAAGACCTTTCTGTCTCTCTCTCACTGTCTATAACTCTCTCTGTCTCTCTCTCTCTCTCTCTCACTGTCTAATTCTGCCTGTCAAAAAAAATTTTTTTAAATAAAAAAAAAAAAGAAGTTGAGCACAAAGATTCAAACTGGCACCTGTATGGGATGCCAGCACTGCAATCTGTGGTTTAACCCACTACACCACAGTGCCGGCCAACTGCTCCCCCCTTCCTTAAAAAATATATATATTTATATTTATTTATTTGAAAGGCAGAGTTACAGAGAGAAGGAAAGGTCCATTCTACTTCTACTCCAATGATCTTTCGTCCTCATTCACCAAGCAGCATCCAACAATATCATTGAGCTTTAGACATTTTGAACCTAACACCCACCTAATTAGCAGGAAAAATATTAAGGCCAATATGATATATTTTTTATATTTCAATAAAGGGGAACTCTAACAAATACAGGTAAGCAGCATATCAAACTAATCTGAACAGTATAGAGATAAAATAAAAGCATAAGAATACCTGACACCTAAGTCACCCTACCATTTAAAAAACAAGACTCATACAACTGACACCATGGCAATAACACAGAGAAAAATGGGAAAATGCACACTTCTTTGAGAAAATATTAAAGAAGAAAAAAAAACTACCCTCTAAGGTAACTGACTGATGTACTCACAAACATGGGAAAATAAAAATTTTGGTATTTGTATGGCTCCAGAGCATGATTTACAAAAGCTCAAGCATAAAAAGAAGTGTGAAGCTGATGAAGAAAAATGAAGAAAGGAAAAAATATTTTAAAATGTGGAGGTAAATGAATAGAAAAATGGAGGGGGATAGCAGAGTACTGAGCCATCAAAGCAGTGGATGTGTCCAAGCAACTGTGTAGCAGGAGTGAGCAGTGAAAAAGGGAAGTTGAAAATAATGCAAAAACAAGGCTACAAAGGAGAGCAGCCTGTAACTCCATCGTTTGGTATGTCAGAAGGAAGCAGGGTTTGGGCACTAATGCTGGTAACCCAATAAGGAGGTCTGGTAACTTTCAGAGGTTAAAGTGGAAGAAATAAAGATGTCTTGGAAGACCTGAAGCTAGCATGGTCTAAGAGAGGGAAAGATCTCAAATGAGCTACATGAGAGAATTAACAGTTGAACGCATGCTACACTGTATGTATGAACATCAGTCTTAGCCAGAGAAGGAACACAACCAGCAGAGGACTTGATTAGCAACAATTAGGAGATACACATATCCTTCTCAGTTTCCATATTTGCCACCACCACAACACAACAAAGATGATACAAAAAGGAGAAGAGGAAAAATGAAAGAATATATCCTGCCATTTTTTTATTTCAAGTCTCTCCTGGCAAAGAGAAGAAAGTATAAATTAAATTATATATGCAATTTGACTTTTATGCTAGAATGTCTTTTTAACTTTTACTTAAGTAATTTATTCATTTCAAAGAAGTACACATTTCTAAACATATAACTCAGTGAATTTTCACAAACTGAACCCTAGTAACTACCATCACTACTTCTGATTCCCCAGGGTAATCACGATCCAGACTTCTAACAGCATAAATGATTATATAAAATGTCATAAGAATGTAATCACTACAAACTCATTCTGCTTTGCTTCTTTTTTAAAATTATTATTTGAGAGATCCAAGATGGTTGAATAGGATATAACTACACTAACTTCAGCTGCTCTGGGATATGAAAAGAATAAAGGAAGGACTATATTTCCAGGGGTCTGACTGATAGAAATTTTAAGCAAAGAAGTAAAAAATAAAATAACAGACTCAGAGACTCTGGGACAAGCAGAGAGAAGAGAGAGATACTGCTGCAGCTAGCTGCACAGCACAACTAGATAGATGCCAGCTGTGAGCCACTATGTTACCATCTCAAGGTAGGAAGAAATTGCCACACACCCAATAGCTCACAGTTTTGGCTGAGAGGGAATCCCACAATCACCCACTGACTTTTACTTCAGCATGGAGAGCTGACTGAAAGTGAAGGGTTGAAAAAAAGAGTAGCTTTATTGTATGCTAATTACAAACTCACACAAAGAAAAATCAAGAAAGAAACCCCATTCACATTAGCCACAAAAAAATCCAAATATTTAGGACTAAACCTAACCAAAGAAGTGAAAGACCTCTACAATGAAAATTATCAGGCCGGCGCCATGGCTCAATAGGCTAATCCTCCAACTTGCGGCACCGGCACACCGAGTTCTAGTCCTGGTCAGGGCACCGGATTCTGTCCCGGTTGCCCCTCTTCCAGGCCAGCTCTCTGCTGTGGGCTCGGAAGGCAGTGGAGGATGGCCCAAGTGCTTGGGCCCTGCATCCACATGGGAGACCAGGAGAAGCACCTGGCTCCTGCCATCGGATCAGCGTGGTGCGCCGGCCACAGCACACCAGCCGCGGCGGCCGTTAGAAGGTGAACCAATGGCAAAAGGAAGACCTTTCTCTTTGTCTCTCTCTCTCACTGTCCACTCTGCCTGTCAAAAAAAAAAAAAAAAAAGAAAAAAAGAAAATTATCAAACATTGGTGATAGAAATCATAAAGGACATAAAAAAGATAAAGATAATTCCACTACTGGGTATATACCAAAAAAACTTGAACACAATGTATCAAACAGATACCTACGGGTTCTAGTCCCAGCTGCTCCTCTTCCAGTCCAGCTCTCTGCTGTGGCCCGGGAGTGCAGTGGAGGATGGCCCAGGTGATTGGGCACCTGCACCCGCGTGGGAGACCAGGAGGAAGCACCTGGCTCCTGGCTTTGGATCAGCCCAGCGCACTGGCCGAAGCGCCCATTTTGGGGGTGAACCAACGGAAGGAAGACCTTTCTCTTTGTCTCTTTCTCTCACTGTCTAACTCTACCTGTCAAATAAGTTTTAAAAAAAAAGATACCTGCACCACTATGTTTATAGCAGCACTTTTTCACAAGAGCAAAAATTTGGACTCAATCAAGGTGTCCATAATCAGATGAATGGATAAAGAAAACTTGGTATATATACACAATAGAATATTATTCAGCTATAAGATTGAAATTCCACCATTTGCAGTAAAATGGATGCAACTGGAGGACATTAGGTTGAATGAAATAAGTTGGTTCCAGAAAGACAAATACCACGTGTTCTCCCTAATATGTGGAAGCTAGAATTTAAAAAACAAACAAAAAAATAAATGTCGATACCAGTGTTGCTTCAAATATAGTTTTGTAAAATTTTGTTTTATACCTTTGTCAAGCCAATGGTTAAGAATGGTATACTACCATAGTTTCAATGACTTATGATTACTATAAATGTACTGCATATGAGTGAAATGATCATTTTTCCATTCAACTATTACTTATAGCCATTGTCTATATTCCCACTAAACTAGGGTCTTTTTACTTTAACTGTTAAATTTCTTATTCAGTGAAGTATTAAGCTTTTTTTTCTGTACGGTAAATTTGAAATATGTTATCTCAAAAACTAACAAAAAAGGGAGACAGAAAGAAGATGGACGAGAAAGAGGAAGAAAGGAGGAAGGAAATATCATTATATTCTTAGATCTGCATCTACAAATCATACCAAATCTGTTAAAAACTAACTAAAATAAAAAAACAATGTAATTATGCAATAAAAAAAAATTTAGAGGTAGAGAGACAGACAGACAGGAAGCTCCCATCTACTGGTCCACTCCCCCAAATGCCTACAACTGCCATGGCTGCACTGGGAGCCAGGAATTCAATCCACATCTCCCATGTGGGTGGCAAGGACCCAAATACTTGAAACATCACCCTCAGCTTCCCAGTAACTGCATTAGCAGGAAGCTGGAATGGAGAGCCAGAGGCAGGTGTCAAACACCAGCACTCCAATGTGGGATGTGGGTATCTTAACCAGTAGGCCAAATGCCCAAATTGTGTCTTGCTTCTTTTGCTTAACTAGACTGACTTTTTAAAATACTATAGCATTACTGAATCTACTCAAGAAGCATTAAAGGACACGAAAGGAGAAAGACAACAAATAATACAGAACCATATGTATAGACAAAGAAATAGGCATGAGAAGAACTTCCTTGCTAACTTTACCCTAACTTACTTATTGCCATTACCTAATTCCCATTTCAGCCTCCCTTGAGAGATACAACAAACCCTGAGTTTTGGGGTTTAATACCAGACTAGCCTTATAATAAGCTCTTCATGTATAAATTAGATCAAACTGGTTTCTTTCATTTCTGCAAATGATTCTTTTTTATTTGATTTGATTTGATTTTTTGACAGGCAGAGTTAGACAGTGAGAGAAAGAGAGAGACAGAGAGAAAGGTCTTCCTTTTCCGTTGGTTCACCCCCCAAACGGGCGCTAAGACCAGCACACTGGGCTGATCCAAAGCCAGGAGCCAGGTGCTTCCTCTTGGTCTCCCATGAGGTGCAGGGCCCAAGCACTTGGGCCATCCTCCACCGTACTCCCTGGCCACAGCAGAGAGCTGGACTGGAAGAGGAGCAACTGGGACAGAATCCGGCACCCCAACTGGGACTAAAAGCTGGGGCACCACAGGCCTAGTGAGCCATGGCACCGGCCTCATTTCTACAATCAAATGATTCTTAAACAAAAGAGGGAGTTAGGGAAGGGAAGGAGTCTAGAATGACTTCCAGGTTTCTGGCCTCAGTAGCATGTCTAACAGCCAGGGAATACAGAAGGAAAAACAAACATACAAATAAGTCACTGCTATGGCAGTAGTAAATATCAGCATAACTACAAATTATAGTTTTCCAACAACAATTACAAGAACTATAAATGTTTAGGCTGACTGAAAGAAAACCAGAGGAAACACAAATAGCTCTCTTCAACTATGTGAGGGCTTTCTCCTATGGTAAACGTCTTACTTTAGAGAACGGGATTATAACCACAGGGGAAAAATAACAGAAAGAAAAATAGTGGGTGTTGACTAAAACAGTGATTCTCAAAATGTGGTACAAAGACCAGCAGCAAAAGCATTACCTGTAAATGTTAAAAATGCAAATTATCAGGCTCTATCCCAGATCTACGAAACTAAAAATTCGGGGGCAGGAGAATATGTCTCATCAAGACCTTCAGGTGATTTCTGAAGCATACTTGAGACTCACCAGACAGATCAACAATCCACACAATGCCATGAACACACATATTTATTGAACAATTATGAGAACTATGTTACACATTATTTGAAATGGATTTTAAAAAATAAAATCTGCAAGTGGTTTATTTTCTAAATTAAATGAGAGTAGGCCAGCACCGTGGCTCACTTGGCTAGTCCTCCGCCTGTGGCGCCAGCACACCAGGTTCTAGTCCCGGTTGGGGCGCCGGATTCTGTCCTGGTTGCTCCTCTGCTGTGGCCCAAGAAGGCAGTGGAGGATGGCTCAAGTGCTTGGGTCTCTGCACCCACATGGGAGACCGGGAGGAAGTACCAGACTTCTGGCTTCGGATCGGCGCAGTGCCGGCCGTAGTAGCCATTAGGGGAGTGAACCAACGGAGGGAAAACCTTTGTCTCTGTCTCTGTCTCTCACTGTCTATAACTCTCTCGCTCTCTCTCTCACTGTCTAACTCTGCCTGGGGAAAAAAAAAAATTAATTAATTAAATGGGAGTAGTCTCTATGGCCTGATTGTTTATGTCTCCCCGAAATTCATAGGTTGAAATCTTAACCCCCACAGTGATTATATCAGAAAGTGCAAATTCTGCCAGATGGTTAGTCATGGACAACCATCATTAATGGGATCAGTGCTTATAGAAAAGAGAAAAGGAGACTGGAGACCCTTCCCTCTCCCACCCTGTGAGGACCCAGCAATAAGGCACTTTTGCAACACCATTGGCTAATCTGCTACCATCTCAGTCTTGGGACTTTTTAGCCCCAAGAATCATGGAAAATGAATTTCTGTTGTTTATCAGCTACCTGGTTTATGGCATTTTGTTACAGCAGCCTAAATACACTAACAGTAGGTACTTGTTAAAAACTAAAATAATGTCAATTCATTTGTATTACAACATTTTTCTTAAGTGAGGATTTTGTTTTGGTTTTGTTTAAAAATAATAACAAAAAAGATTTATTCATTTATTTTAAAGACAGAGTGACAGAACAAGCAAGACCTTTAACCCACTGATTCACTCCCCAAATGCTCAAAACAGCCAGGACTGGGCCAGGCCAAATCCAGGAGCCAGAACGCCAGGTCTCCCACATAGGTGGCAGGAAAGCAAATACTTGTGACATTATTCAATGCTTCCAAGGTCTGTTAGCAGGAAGTTAGATCAAAGGCAGAGAGGCCAGGGCTCTGACACTCTGATCCGGGATGGGAGCATCCTGCTGCACTACAACAACCACTTAGGTAAGTTTTTCAAAGGTAGAATCACAGCTAGCAGTCCAGGAATTACTTACAACCTATATTTATCTATTGTAGCAATAATGTTGCACTATCTAACATATGCTACGTAAATTTCATTTCTTTCTTTAAAAGGTTGAAAATTACTAGACTACTTAATCCACATGTTCCTTCTAGCTCTAAGAATTTACTTTGTCTCTAATTCAGATGACTGTCTGCAACTACCTTATCCAGTGCCTCACAGAGGCCTCCCTCTCTTGGCTCTGCAACACTTTCCTCCTCCACAATTCCAAAACAAGTCTCAGACTAACTTCACCCACTAGACCGGCACAGTATTACATGGTATTATGCTACTAAGGATAAGATTCCAAGTAGCCAAAGGGCTCACAGCTGAAAACAGAAGTGTTTTCACTGGCGGCCATTGGAGGGTGAACCAACGGCAAAAGGAAGACCTTTCTCTCTGTCTCTCTCTCACTGTCCGCTCTGCCTGTCAAAAAAAAAAAAAAAAAAAAGTTGCTTGTCAGGCTGAAAAACGAGGTTAACTCTCATTAGGTGTTATTTGGTCCCACATGACTGGCAATCAGGAGATGAAAATAATTCTATACCCTTGGGAGACTCTTCCTGACTCACCTGCCAAGAGTCAAATCCAGCTACACTTAACAAAATCTATTCTCTTAATTTTTCAAAAAGCATTTGCTCCATATCCATATGCAAAAGAAGTTAACCTTGACCCATACCTCAATCATGTCAACATATAGAAAAATTAACTCTAAATGGATTTTGAATAAAACCTAGAAAGCATGAAACTTTCATTAAAAGAAGAAAAACATTTTTGAAACAGGCAGAGTTCCTACAAGCAGAGGCAGGTTAGCCTAGTAGTTAAAATGACTACATCTTTTTTTTTTTTTTTAAAGATTTATTTATTTGAAAGTCAGAGTTACACAGAGAGAGGAGAGACAAAGAGAGAGAGAGAGAAAGGTCTTCCATCCACTGGTTCACTCCCTAATTGGCCACAACGGCCACAGCTGGGCTGATCCGTAGCCAGGAGCCAGGAGCTTCTTCCGGGTCTCCCATGTGGGTGCAGGGGCCCAAGGACTTGGGCCATCCTCTACTGCTTTCCTAGGCCATTGCAGAGAGCTAGATAGGAAGTAGGGCAGGGGACGGCGCTGTGGCACAGCCGGTTAAAACCCTAGCCTGGGCCGGCGCCGTGGCTCAATAGGCTAATCCTCCACCTGTGGCGCCAGCACACCGGGTTCTAGTCCCGGTCAGGGCGCCGGATTCTGTCCCGGTTGCCCCTCTTCCAGGCCAGCTCTCTGCTGTGGCCAGGGAGTACAGTGGAGGATGTCCCAAGTGCTTGGGCCCTGCACCTGCATGGGAGACCAGGATAAGTACCTGGCTCTTGACATCGGATCTGCGCGGTGCGCCAGCTGCAGCGCGCACGCCGTGGCGGCCATTGGAGGGTGAACCAACGGCAAAAGGAAAACCTTTCTCTCTCTCTCTCTCACTGTCCACTCTGCCTGTCAAAAAAAAAAAAAAAAAAACCCTAGCCTGAAGTGCCAGCATCCCATATGGGTGCCGGTTCTAGACCCAGCTGCTCCACTTCCTATCCCCCTCTTTGCTGTAGCCTGGGATAGTAGCAGAAGATGGCCCAAGTACTTGCTTCTGGCTTCAGATCGGTGCAGCTCCAGTCGTTGCAGCCAATTTGGGAGTGAACCATCGGATGGCAGACTCTCTCTCTTTCTCTCTCTCTGTCCATAACTCTTTCAAATAAATAAATAAATCTTTAAAAAAAAAAAAAAAAGGAAGTGGGGCAGCTAGGACTGGAACCGCGGGTGCCCATGTGGGATACCAGCACTGTAGGCGGCGGCTTTATCAGCTACACCACAGCGCTGGCCCCAAGATGCCTACATACTAACATTGGCCTGGGATGCCCACCTCCCGCTTTGGATTTCAACCTGCTGCTAACAGGAGGCAGCAATAATAGCTCAAGCTCCTGGGTTCCTGCCACCCACATAGAACCCACCCTGGATTGAGTCCTCATCCCTTGGCATCAATCCTGCCTATTGCAGGCACTTGGGGAAGAGAATCAGCTGATGGGAAATTTCTCTCTTTCTGCCAGCCAAATAAATTGGAGACCCATACACAAGCAGAAATCGTCAGAATTCTAAAAATAGTCAAAGGTTTATAGCACCAACAGAATGAAGAATCAAGAAGTCAACTTAAAAACAACAGGAGAAGCCAGAATTGTGGTGAGTCCTGGCTGCCCACTTCCGATCCAGCTCCCTGCTAATGCCTGGGAAAGCAGCGGAGGATGGCCCAAATCCATGGATCCCTGCACCCAGGTGGGAGGTCCAGATGGAGTTCCTGACTACTGAATTTAGTCTGGCCCAGCCACAGCTGTTGCACCCATTTGGTAATAAACCAGTAGATGGAAAATATTCTCTCTCACTCTCTCTTTGCCTTTCAAATAAAATAAATAAATCTATAAATCTTTAAAAAAAAAAAAAACAGGAAAGCTTTGTAGCATTTTTATTTTTCCCTTGACACATTCACTCTTGAGAGTAGCCAATAATCCCAGTGTGAGGCCCTGGTCCCTGGTTTTAGCAGAGGCAAAGCAGACAGTATTCGCAAATACATGTGCAGGTTGATCTAAATAGTCTGGGAGCCACCTGAAGGATTCAGGCCAGATGCTTCTCTCATTTTGCCCAACTCAGGACCTGCTCACAGTAGAAAAGTAGCAGGCATTTCTCAAAAACACTGAAATATAATACAAACGCCTGCAGTCAGCTGGGGCAAAAACTTACAATGACACAAAATAGACTGCTCAAAGTCTGGGAAGACTTTCTTTGGGAATGAGAGCAATCAAAATACCAGTGTACATGCACATCTCAGGTAAAATTCACAATCAAGAAAGAACTGAAAAGATGACAAGCTTTCAGGCTAATCCACAGCATCAGTGCAAGAAGTATGCCAGGACAAAGTCAATCTGTGAGGACTGGGAGAGGGGTATGTGCTTGCTTAGCTCCTGGGAATCAAGGAAATCTTTCTCAAAACATAAGCTAAGGTACAGAGACTGTAGAGATCAAACATGGCAAAGCATACAGTTTCTGGGAAAAAAAAAAGGTTAGGAAAAACACTATACAAATAGACAACTACAGCCTTCACCATCAAAATAACATCAAATCATGGTGAAAACAAAGAAGGGAATTTCTAAAGTTACCAATATTCGAAATTTTTTAAAAGACTTCTTGATTTAAAATCAGAGTTACACAGAGAGAGGGAGAAACAGAGACAGAGGTCTTCCATCCACTGGTTCACTCCCCAGATGGCAGCAACAGCCCCGGCCGGGCCATGATGAAGTCAGGAGCCAGGAGCTTCCTCCAGGTCTCCCACATGGGTGGCAAGGCCAAAGCACTTGAGCCACCTTCGGCTGCTTTTCCCAGGCCATTTAGCAGGGAGCTGGATCAGAAATGGACCAGCTGGGATTCAACCAGCACCCAAACGGAATGCTGGCATTGCAGGTGGCAGCCTTACCTGCTATGCTACAACAGCCCCCACTTTTCTTTTATTATTTGAAAAGCAGAGACATGGAGAAACAGGGAAAGAGAAATGGCTGGGGAGAAGGAGGAAGGCGGAGAGAGAAAGAGAGAGAGATTGAGAGCACTAGCTCACATCTGTTGATTCACTGCCCAAATGCTGGCAGCTGCCATAGCTGGGCCAGGCTGAAGCCAGGAATCAGGAATCCAATCCAGGTCTCCTACAAGGGTGCCAAGGACCCAATCATTTCAGCCACTACCTGCCTCCCAGAGTTTGTATCAGCAGAAAGCTAGAACTGGGAGCTAGAGTCAGGACTTGAATCCAGGTTCTCTAATATGAGAGACAGGCATTCCAATCAGCATCCTAAACAGTTGCCACCAATGCATACTTCTTAACAAAAAGCCCACAAAACATACAGAAAAACAAGCAAGTATGATCCATTCAAAGAAAAAATAAATTGACCAAAACTGTCCCTAAATAAGCCCAGACATCATACTTAGTATGCACTTAGTATAAAGCAACTGTCCTAAATATGCTCAAAAAACTAAAATGGGGCAAGCACTGTGGCGGAATGGGTAAAGCCACTGTCTGCAGTGCTGACATCCCCTATGGGTGCTGGCTTGAGTCCTGGCTGCTTCACTTCTGATCCAGCTCTATGCTATGGCCTGGGAAAGCAGTAGAAGATGGCCCAAGTACTTGGGCCCCTGCACCCCTGTGGGAGACCTGGAAGAAGCTCCTGGCTCCTGGCTTACAATCAGGCCAGCTTCAGCCTTTGTGGAAATTTAGGGAGTGAGCCAGTGGATGGAAGAACTCTCTCTCTCTCTCTCTCTCTCTCTCTCTGCCTCTGCCTCTCTGTAATTCTGACTTTCAAATAAATAAATCTTTTTTTAAAAAAAACTAATGGATACTATGAACAAAGAAAAAAATCAGGAAAACAATACATAACAAAATATAAATATGACAAAAAGATATAAATTATTTTTAATGGCAGAAAATATAAAGATGAAAAAACTAAAATGAAAATTTCAAAAGAGGGATTCAAGGGGCCAACATTGTGGCATAGTAGGTTAAGCTGCCACTCGGGACTCTGGCATTGCCTATCAAGAGTACTGGTTCAAGTCCCAGATGTTCAGCTTCCTGCTAATGCATATGGGAAGACAGTGGAAGATAGCCCAAGTACTTATTAGGCCCCTATCATCCATGTGGGAGACCAGTATGAGGGCCTGGCTCCTGGCTTCAGACTGGCCTAGATCTGGCTGTTACAAGAATTTGGGGAATGAGGCGGAAAATGGAAGATCTCTTTTCTTTTTGTCTCTCCTTCTCTGTCTCTCTCCTTTCAAACAAATAAATCTTAAAGGTGGGGGAGCTCAAAAGTAGATCTGAGCATATAAGTAAAGAATCAGCAGTCTTAAAGATAGAATAATTCAAAGTATATTTTCTAAGGAGCAAAAGGAAATGGGAATGAAGAAAAGTGAACAAAATCTAAGGAATAGAGTCTAAGGAAAGTGAAATACCTTAAAGGACAACAATATATGGATTACAGGAAGAGTAGGAGATGAGAAAGGGGCACCAAGAATATTTGAAGAAACAATGGCCAGAAACTTCCCAAATTTGATCAAAGAAATGAATCTACAAGTCCAAGAAGCTCTATGAACTTGAGTTAAATTTAAAAAGATTCACACCAAAACATGATAATCAAACTATCAAAACCAACGCAAGGAGAGAATATTCAAAGCAGCAAGAAAAAAATAACTTGTCAGATACAGGAGATTCTCAATCAGACTAATAGCTGACTTCTCAACAGAACCACACAGTCAAGAAGCACCCAGGATAACATATTTAAAGTGCTTAAACAAGAAAATCTCAACTTAAAATTCTATATCTAGCAAAACTTTCTTTCAGAAATGAGGGGGATTCCTAGCTCCAGCTACTGACTCCAGATTGTTGCTAATGAAGACCTCAGGAGACAGTAGTGACAGCTCAATTAATTGGTTCTTGCCAACTAAGTGAGAGAACTGGACTGCATTCCTGAATGCCAGCTTCAGCCCAAGCCCAGCGCCAATTACTGCAGACATTTGGGGAGTGAACTAGCAGATGTGAACTCTCTGTGTGTGTGTGTGTGTGTGTGTGTGTGTGTCTACCTCTCAAATATGAAATATTTTCTAAAATGTATAATAAAAATTAAAAAGTGAAGAAATTGACAATTTCAGATATACAAAAGCTGAACGAGTCCAATACCACTATGACTGCCTTTAAAAAATGATAAAAAGAGTCCTTCAGATTGAAATGAAATGACAGTAAAAAGAAATTTGAACTCTGAAAAAATAAAGATATCCAATAAAGGTAATTACTTGGGCAAATATAAAAGCCCAGTAATATTATATCATTGGCCAGTGAACTCATTCCACTTTTTGTCTGTATGATTTAAAAGACAAAATATACAAAGTAATTATAAATCTATGTTCTTTGGCAAACAGTGTATAAAAATGTACTGTCACTAAAACGCAGAGGTAGAAGGAATGGAGCTACTGAGGAATACAATCTGTGTACTATTAAAGTTAAGCTGGCATCAATCCAAACTAGACAGTTGTAAATTTAGAATGTTACATGTAATTTCAATAGTAACCAAGAAGAAAATAACTAAAATGTATATAAAGGAAATGAGAAGGGACTCAAAATAATTCAGTACAAAAGAATTTATAAAACACAAAAGACAGCTGCAAAAGTTTGGCTAGTGGTAAAGACACCAGTTGGAGAAGCCACATCCCGTATCAGAGTGCCTGAGTTCAGTTTCTGGCTCCAGCTCCCAAGTCAAGCTTCCTGTCAATGCGGATCCCAGGAGGCAGCAGGTGATGGCTCTAGTGGTTGGACCTCTGCCACCATGTGGCATTCAATGGAGTTCCTGGTTCCTGGCTTTGTTCTGGCCCAGCCTCAACTTTCTCTGTCATTTGAGGAGTAACCAGTGTATGGAAGATCTCTTTCTCTCTGTCTCTCCCTCTCTCTTTCACTCTGCCTTTCAAATAAATAAAATAAATCTTTTTTAAAAATAAATCAAAGATCTAATATCAGTGTCATCAGAGTCTCAAAAGGAAGAGACAGAGGCCAGAGCTGTGGTATAGGAGGATAAGCCTCCAACTGTGGCACCAGGATCCCACATGAGAACTGGTTCATGTCCCAGTGACCTCCTTCTGATCCAGCTCTCTGTTGATGACCTGGGAAAGCAGCAAAGGATGGCCCAAGTGCTTGGGCTCCTGCACCAGCATGGGAGACCCAGAGGAAGCCCCTGGCTCCTGACTTCAATCAGCCCAGTTCTGGCAATTGTAGCCATTCAGGGAGTGAACCAGCAGATAGAAGATCTCTCTGTCTGTCTCTCCCTCTGTCTATCTGTAACTCTATCTCTCAAATAAATAAAAACCTTTAAAAAAAAAAAAAAGAGGGGAGAAAGGAAAAACAACAAGACTGAAAAAGTACCAAAATAAATAATGGCTGAAGACTTTACAATGGAGTCAGGAGACATAAACTATAGACTCAAGAAGGTGAAGTAGACTGGTTCCAAGGTGGTGCAATAGGAAGGTAGCTTACTGCTCTAGCCCAGGAAAAGATAATTTCATAAAAGTGGAGATAGCATAGTTTCAGGGAAGAGTTAGGGAAATAATGGCAGAGGAGACTCAACCAAAATTAGAGGGACACGGTAGACCTACGTGGAGGGCATAGGTGCCCACGGCTCAGGACTCCAACAGCCGAGAGACCTACCCACCAACACTGGAAAGTGAGGTGAGACCATACTGCAGTAGCCCAAGCCACTGGTGAAAAAGTGGCAGGAAGAGCCTTAGAGGGAATGAGGATTGATGCCCCATGGGGGAAAGTGTACCAGCCAAACCAGAGCGGGGGGGGGGGGGGGGGAGGACAGGACAGACACGTTTTTCTCTCTCCAATTACTTTACAATAATGTACTATGACAAGCAGATAGAGTGGGTGCCATTTTGGACATACATAACAGCTGCGCCAGCTTATATCTGCACCAGGCAATCAGCCAAGCAGAGAATCCTGACTCTGGTGGGGATAAATAATAGGGCTAGGAGCTTGTGACTGTGTGAAGCTTCGGAACTGGGACTGTGAATAAAACTGAGGGTGTGTGGGAGAACTCACGGTGTGGCTGAGACTTTGAGCAGTCTCAGTGGGAGACATCACAAGCTCAGGAGCGGGTGGGGGGATTCCTAGTCACCTAGTAAAAGAAACTGCTAGGGAATCTGAACTTACACTGAGGACTGAACAAATCCTTTGTATAGTCCTTGGGATGGAGCAGTCAAATATTATACCCACTGGGGCTATCACTCAGGCACAGGTCTCCATTGAGGAGAAGAGTTCAGCTGAGCAGAATATACTTCCCTTCTGATTAAAAAAAGAGAGAGAGAATATTTACCACACCAAATCTGGGTGGGTCACCTTAGACATGCCCTTAACCCTGGAGAACTCAACAAAGCTCTCTGGCTCTAGCCATACCTACTACAAACCTCTAGAGATTCACTGAAAGCAGATAGTCCACTTATCTACAGAGTCATAGTACAATAATAAAAGCCACTACAGCAGAGAAAAAAAAGAAGAAAAACCAGTGAGTATCTCCACAAATGCCAAACAACAAACGCAACAATCCAAGAAACAAGAATAAAGACAACATGATGCTCCCAAAAGAACACAACACTTCAATACTCGATTATGAAGATGAAGAGACACAAGAAATGCAAGAAATGGAACTTAAAATATTGGTCATAAGATTACATAGAAGTAATAAAAAGCAAACACATGAACTACTGAAATCCATGCACGACATGAAAGAAAATCTCTCCCATGAAATTGAGATCTTAAAGAGGAATCAAAATGAAATGAAAAATTTAATACAACATGAAATTGAGATCTTAAAGAGAAATCAAAATGAAATGAAGAATTCAATAGAACAAATAAAATGCAGTGGAGAGCTTTAAAAACAGAATCAGCAAGGCAGAAGAAAGAATATCAGACTTAGAAGACAAAGCATGGGAAAGTATACAGTCACACCTAAGAGAAGAAGAGGAAATTAGAAAACTAAAAAACACTGTTGGGAATCTACAGGATACTATCAAAAAACAACATTCAGGATCTAGGAGAGAGAAAAAGTATTAGAAGGCCTTTTTAAGAGAAATACTAGCAGAAAACTTCTAGTAATTGGGGAAAGAAAGGGATGTCCAAGTACAGGAAACACACAGAACTCCAAACAGATATGACCAGGAAACACTCTCACCACCACACATTGTAACCAAACTCACCGCAGTGAAACCTAAAGAGAAGATTCTAAAATGTGCAAGAGAGAAACACCAGATTACTTTCATAGGCGCTCCAATTAGACTCACAGCAGACTTCTCATCAGAAACCCTGCAGGCTAGGAGAGAATGGCAAGATATAGCCCAAGTACTAAGAGAAAAAAACTGTTATCCCAGAATATTATACCCTGCAAAGCTCTCATTTGTGAATGAAGGTGGAAAAAGACCATTCACAACAAACCAAAATAGAATTTGTCACCATCCGCCCAGCCCTGCAAAAGATGCTTAAGGATGTGTTACACACAGAAACACAGGAACATGGTCATGAATACGAAAGAAGTTAAAGGAAGAAAATCTCTCAATAAAAGATCAAAGGAAGTTGAAAAATACAAATTAGGAATATCTTTGGAAAAATGGCAGAGCACAGTCACTACTTATCAATAGTCACATTGAAGGTAAATGGCCTCAACTCCCCAGTTAAAAGGCACAGACTGGCTGAATGGATTAAAAAACAAAACCCATCTATTTGCTTCCTACAAGAAACGCATCTTACCAACAAAGATGCATGCAGACTGAAAGTGAAAGGATGGATAAAGATATTCCAGGTAAACAGAAACCGAAAAAGAGCTGGCATAGCCATCTTAGTATCAGACAAAATACTTTAACACAAAAACTGCTAAAAGAGACAAAGAAGTTCACTATATAATGATTAAGAGATCAATTCAACTGGAAGATGTAACTATTATACATCTATATGCACCTAATTACAGGGCACCTGGCTATTTAAAAGAAAGGTTAAGAAATATAAAGGGAGACTTAGACTCCACAATAGTATTGGAAGACTTCAACACTCTACTTTCAGCAATGGACAGATCAAACAAACAGAAAATCAACAAGGAAACAGCAGATTTAATCAATACTATTGACCAAATGGACCAAACAGGTATCTACAAAACTTTTCATCCTACAGTTGCAGAATACATATTCTTCTCAGCAATGCATGGAACTTTCTCTAGGATTGACCACATACTAGTCCATAAAGTAAGCCTCAGCAAGTTGAAAAAAATCAAAATCATGCCATGCATCTACTTAGACCACAATGGAATGAAGCTGGAAATCAGCAACTCAGGAATCTCTAGAGCATATGCAAACACATGGAGACTGAACGACATGCTCCTGAATAAACAGTGAGACATAGTAGAAATCAAAAGAGAAATCAAAAACATTCTGAAAACAAATGAAGATAACAACACAACATATCAAAACTTATGGGATACAGCAAAAGCAGAGTTAAGAGGAAAGTTTTATAGCAATAGGTGCCTACATTAAGAAATTGAAAGGCATCAAATAAATGAGCTATCAGTGCATCTCAAGGATCTAGAGAAACAACAGCAACGCAAACCCAAAACTAGTAGGAAAAAAGAATTAATTAAAATTAGAGAAGAAGGGGCCGGCACTGTGGCTCACTTGGTTAATACTCTGCCTGCAGCATCGGCATCCCATATGGGCACTGGGTTCTAGTCCTGGTTGCTCCTCTTCCAGTCTAGCTCTCTGCTGTAGCCTGAGAGAGCAGTGGAGGATGGCCCAAGTGCTTGGACCCCTGTACCCACATGGGAGACTAGAAGTAAGCACCTGGCTCCTGGATTCAGATAGGCATATCTCTGGCTGTAGCAGCCATTTGGGGAGTGAACGAACGGAAGGAAGACCTTTCTCTCTGTCTCTCACTGTCTAGCTCTGTCAAATAAAAATAAATAAATAAATAAAATTAGAGAAGTCAACAAAATTGAATAAAAAAAGTACAAAGGATCGGCAAAACGAAGAGCTGCTTTTTGAAAAAACAAGTTTTCTTCAAATTGACATTTAAAGAAAAACTAATTCCAATTCCTCTCAAAAAATTCAAAACAATTGAAAGAGAGGGAATCCTCCCAAATTCTTCCTATGAAGCCAGCATCACCTTAATTCCTAAACTTGAAAAAGATGCAACAGAGAAAAAGAATACAGACCAATTACCCTGATGAACATAAACATAAAAATCCTCAACAAAATTCTACCCAACAAAATCCAATAACACATCAGAAAGATCATCCACCCAGACCAAGTAGGATTTATTCCTGGTATGCAGGGATGCTTCAACATTAGCAAATCAATCAATATGACACACTACATTAACAAACTGCTGCACAAAAACCATTTGATTATCTCAATAGATGCAGAGAAACCATTTGATAAAATACAACACCCTTTCATGATGACAACTTTAAGCTGACTGGGTATAGAAGAAACATTCCTCATAACAATCAAGGAAATTGATGACAAACCCATGGCCAGCATCATAGTGAATGGGGAAAAGTTGGAAGCATTCCCACTGAGATCCAGTACCAGACAGGGATGCCCACTCTCACCACCGCTATTGAATATAATATTGGAAGTTTTAGCCAGAGACATTAGGCAAGAAAACAAAATCAAAGGGACATAAATTGGGAAGGAAGAAGTCAAACTATTCCTATTTGAGACGCGATTATTTAGGGGATCCAAAGAACTCCACAAAGAGACTACTGGAACTCATAAAAGAGTTTGGTAAAGTAGCAGGATATAAAATCAGTATACAGCAGCTGGCGCTATGGCGCAGCAGGTTAACACCCTGCCCTAAAGTGCTGGCATCCCATATGGGCGCCGGTTCTAGTCCCAGCTGCTCCACTTCCGATCCAGCTCTCTGCAATGGCCTGGGAAAGCAGCAGAAGATGGCCCAAGTCCTTGGGCCCCTGTACCCACATGGGAGACCCAGAGAAAGCTCCTGGCTCCTGGCTTTGGATCAGCGCAGCTCCGACCGTTGCGGCCATCTGGAGAGTAAACCATAGGACGGAAGACCTTTCTCTCTCGCTGCCTTTCCTTTCTCTGTGTAACTCTGACTTTCAAATAAATAAATCTTTCAAAAAAATCAGTATACAAAAATCAACAGCCTTTGTATACACAGACAACCCCATTCACAATAGCTACAAAAAAAAAATCAAATACCTTGGAATACACTTAACCAAGGATGTCAAAGATCTCTACTATTAAAATTATAAAACTTTAAAGAAATAGAAGATACAAAAAAAAAAAAAAAAACAGAAAAATCTTCCATGTTCATGGATTGGAAGAATCAATATCATCAAAACGCCCATTCTTCCAAAAGCAATTTACAGATTCAATGTGATACCAATCAAAATACCAAAGACATTCTTCTCAGATCTGGAAAAAATGATGCTGAAATCACATGAAGGCACAGGAGACCTCAAATAGCTAAAGCAATCTTATAATACAAAAACCAAGCCGGAGGCATCACAATACCAGATTTCAAGACATACTTCAAGGCATTTAGAATGAAAGCAGCCTGGTATGGTACAAAAACAGATGGAAAGACAAATGGAACAGAAAAGAAATCAATCCAAACATCTACTACCAACTTATACTTGATCAAGGAGCTAAAACCAATTCCTAGAGCAAGGACAGTCTATTCAACAAATGGTGCTGGGACAACTGGATTTCCACATGCAGAAGTATGAAGCAAGACCCCTGCCTTACACCTTACACAAAAATCCACTCAACATGGATTAAAGATCTAAATCTATGACCTGACATCATCAAATTATTAGAGAACATCGGAGAAACCCTGCAAGATACAGGCACAAGCAAAGACTTCTTGGAAAAGATCCCAGAGGCACAGGAAACCAAAACCAAAATTAACAACTGGGATTACATCAAATTGAGAAGTTTCTGTACTGAAAAGAAACAATCAGGAAAGTGAAGAGGCAACCGACAGAATGGGAGAAATTATCTGCAAATTATGCAACTGATAAAGGATTAATAACCAGAATCTACAAAGAGATCAAGAAATTCCACAACAACAAAACAAACAACCCACTTAAGAGATGGGCCAAGGACTTAAACAGACATTTTTCAAAAGAGGAAATCCAAATGGCCAACAGACACTGTCACTCCCCCTCTTCGTGGAGGAACGACACAGAACCCTGCGCTGTTCTTTTGTCTGCTCGGCCCTCCCCGGGTTTGCTGCTGGTTCTTCCCGGGTTGGCTACCGACCCTTCCACCTCCGTGGAAGGGCAGTTCCCCCTGCCACATTCCCCACTTCCGCGGGGGAGCAGCACACCGCCGGCCGGCTCTCTCGGGGGCTGCACAGGTGTTCCCCTTAGATGTTCCCCTTAGATGTTCCTGGTGCATGCCGTCTCTCTCCTCCTTTATAGTCCTCCTCTGCCAATCCCAACTCGGCTGCCCACACGCCGAGTACGCTGCTCTCCTCCAATCAGGAGCAAGTCCTACAGTTTATTGGCTGAACTGGAGGCAGCTGTGTAGAAGCTGTTTTATTCTCTCCCAGCGCCATATTGTGGGAGAGCAGATGCATAGAATAAGTCTTAATTCCAGTAACTCAGTCCAGTCCGGGTTGCTCCCCACAGACACATGAAAAAATGTTCAGGATCACTACCATTAGGGAAATGCAAATCAAAAATCACAATGAAGTTTCACTTCACCCCAGTCAGAATGGCTTTCATACAGAAATAAACAAACAACAAATGCTGGTGAGGATGTGGGGAAAAAAGCACACTAATCCACTATTGCTGGGAATGCAAACTGGTAAAGCCATTATGGAAGACAGTTTGGAGATACCTCAGAAATCTGAATATAGCCCTACCACACAACCCAGCCATCTCACTTCTCGGAATTTGCCCAAGGAAATTAAATTGGCAAATAAAAGAGCTATCTGCACCTCAATGTTTATTGCAGCTCAATTCACAATAGCTAAGACATGGAATCAACCTAAATGTCCATCTACAGAAGACTGGATTAAGAAATTATGGGATATGTACTCTGTGGAATACTATACAGAGGTTAAAAAAATGAAATCCGGAAAACATCATGCTAAATGAAATAAGCCAGTACCAAAGGGACAAATATCATATGTTCGGCCTGACCTCTGACAACTAACTGAGCACCTAAAAGGAAACCTGTAGAGGTGAAACTGACACTATGAGAAGCCATGACTTGATCAGCCCTTGTCCTGACTGTCAAGAAAGAGCTTACTATTTTATTCTTTTTAGTATTTTCTTTTTCTACTTAATACCATTGGTTGAACTCTTTACTGAACACAGAATTATTCTTAGGTGTTTAAATCCAATTATAAATTGATCCTTGTTAAAAATAAGGGTGGGAAGAACAGAGGGAGGAGATGTACAGTTTGGCACACATTCCCACAACCTTAGCCCTAAGGGTAAAGCT
This sequence comes from Oryctolagus cuniculus, assembly GCF_051225735.1. Taxonomy (NCBI): domain Eukaryota; kingdom Metazoa; phylum Chordata; class Mammalia; order Lagomorpha; family Leporidae; genus Oryctolagus; species Oryctolagus cuniculus. The sequence goes on from NC_142873.1 coordinate 127,687,698, forward strand.
AAAAATTCCATGGGACTCAAATCCCATGGATTTGAGTTGGCAGGTACCAATGCCATCTTACTAGTTAAAGTGATCAGTTTAAGTTGATCATAAAGCTAGGAATAAGTGTCAAAGGAATCACATAAATAAGACCAAGTGTCTGCTAATAATAACAGATAGAATTAAGAAGCAGAGAATGATCCAACATGGGAAACAGGCCACACAGCAAACTCATAGAATGACAAATACCCTAAATAGCACTCTGACCTCAGAATCAGCCCCTAAGGCATTCAGATCTGGCTAAAAATACCATGAGAGTATTTCAGGTCTGAAAAGCCAAGACACTGTGACAAAAAATGACCTAAAAGACAGATCTCTGTGAGTGAGATCCTGGTGGAAAGAAGGGGCCATCAAAGAAGGAGGTACATTTCACTGAAGGGAGGAGAGAACTTCCACTTTGATTTTGGCCCTGTCTACATAATATGAGAGTTTGTGGACTCAAGAGGCTTCCATATTCTTCACAGCTCATGACAAGAACCTCAGGTGATCAACAACATCATAAATAAGAGCATCAATTGTTAAATCAATATCAGGAATCTCTATTTACTTGCTCCCCATGTAGGAACTCTGTCCTTAATGAGTTGTACTATGAGAATTAACATAAAACTAGTCTTCAAACAGTACTTTGTACTTTGTGTGTCTGTGTGGGTGCAAACTGTTGAAATATTTACGTATTATAGAGTTGATCTTATGTATATAAAGATAATTAAGGGGATGGCACTGTTTCGTAGCAGGTGGGTCTGCCACCCGCAGTGCCGGCATCCCATGTGGGCGCCGGTTCAAGTCCAGGCTGCTCCACTTCAGATTCAGCTCTCTGCTGTGGCCTGGGAAAGCAGTAGATGATCGTCCAAGTCCTTGGGACCCTGCACCCACATGGGAGACTTGGAGGAGGCTCCTGGCTCCTGGCTTCAGATCAGTGTAGCTCGGGCCATTGTCTCTCTCTATGCCTCTCCTTCTCTCTGTGTAACTCCGACATTCAAATAAATAAATAAATCTTTTTTAAAAAGATAATTAAAAATGAATCTTAATAAAGAATGGGATAGGAAAGTGAGTGGGTGGTGGGACAGTTTGGGGGTGTGAGGGCAGTTATGGAGGAAGAACTGCTATAATCCAAAAGTTGTACCTATGAAATTTATTAAATAAAAGCTTTCTATTAAAAAATAAAAACGTTACCTGAAAAATAAAGAAACAATAAATTTTTTAAAAATGGTGAAGGAAGCCCAAACAGAATAAAACCAAAGAAATACATGAAAAGACACCTCATAATTGAAATTTTGAAAAATTACAAATAAAGAAAGAGCAGGAAAGCAGTCAGAGAAAAATTATATCCTACCTACAGGGGAAAAACTATCTGAATGACAAATTTCTGCTCAGAAACAATAGGGTCCAGAAGTAACATAACACTTTTCAACTTCTGAAAAAGAACCGTCAATTAAAAAGCAATACTCAGTGGGAGTAAGGAGAACTCAGAAAATTTTTTAACTGAAGTCCTATCCTAAAACAAGGGCAGAAGAAAGTTCTCTAAATAGCAGGGATATAATGTAAGACTAAATCTTTTTCTTTTTAATATCGATTTTTTTATTTGAAAGGCAGAGTTACAAAGAGATAGAGAGACAGAGAGATCTTCCATCTGCTGACTGACTATAAATGGCCACAACAGGCAGGACTGGAGCAGGCCAAAACCAGGAACCTGGAACTCCATGGGGATCTCCCATGTTGGTAGGGACCAAACACTTGGGTCTCTTTTGCTGCCTCCCTAGACACAGTAGCGGGGAGCTGGATCAGAAGTAGAACAGCTGGCACCGCGGCTCACTAGGCTAATCCTCCGCCTTGCGGCACCGGCATACCAGGTTCTATCCCGGTCAGGGTGCCAGATCCTGTCCCGGTTGCCCCTCTTCCAGACCAGCTCTCTGCTGTGGCCAGGGAGTGCAGTGGAGAATGGCCCAAGTACTTGGGCCCTGCACCCCATGGGAGACCAGGAGAAGCACCTGGCTCCTGACATCGGATCAGCGGGGTGCGCCAGCCGTAGCGTGCCGGCCACGACGGCCACTGGAGGGTAAACCAAAGGCAAAAGGAAGACCTTTCCCTCTGTCTCTCTCTCTCTCACTGTCCACTCTGCCTGTCAAAAAAAAAAAAAAAAAAAAGAAGAAGAAGAAGAAGAAGAAGAAGTAGAACAGCCAGGATACAAACCAGCACTCACACAGGATGCCAGCATCATATGCCACTTAAACTTTGGGACCACAACACATCTTAGGGAATCAGGAAGCAAGAAGACAGTAAGGAAAAATGTAGGTAAATACATTAGGCTTTGCTCCCATAATATACTATTTTAAAATTTGTTAAAAGAGATTTATGATGCAAAACATAAATTAGAACTTGAAAAAAAATTAACAGAAGAGTTCGAGAAAGAATAGAGATAGAAAATAGAAATGAACACTAAGTTTGAAGCAACATAGGAGAATAAATATACAGATAATGCCTAGAAGATTTTAAAAAATAAAGAAAGAGAAAAAAACATTTGAGAAAGTAGTACATGGAGGAAAGGCAAAGAAGATCCAACACACAGGAGCCAGGGTTGTGGCACAGCAGGTTAAGCAGCCACTTGCCCTATCTGCAGGCTTCTAGTCCAGCTTCCTATTTATGCACTTACGAAGGAAGTAGAAGAAGACCCGAGTGTCCTGGGCCCTGCCACCTACAGGGAAGACCCCAATGAAGTTCCTGGCTCCTGATATCAGTCTGCCCCAAACTCTGCTGTGTGGCCAAGTGGGAAGTGAATCAATAGATGGAAGCTATCTCTCCCTCTCTCTTTCCTTCTCTCTCAATCTTTCATGATCTTTCTCTGCCTTCCCTTTCTTGCTTTACCTTTCAAATAATTTTTTAAAGATTTGTTTGTTTGTTTAAAAGGAAGAGTTACACAGAGAGAAATGAGAGATAGAAAGAGATCTTAAATCTGCTGGGTTTACTCCCCCCATAGCCACAACAACTGGGACTGAGCCAGTCTGAAGCCAGGAGACTGAAATTCAACCCAGTCTGTGGGTGCAAGAGCCTGAGTACTTGGACCATCTTCTACTGTTTTTCCAGGCTCATTACCAAGGAGTTGAATCAGAACTAGAGCTGCGGCCGGCGCCGCGGCTCACTAGGCTAATCCTCCGCCTAGCGGCACCAGCACACCGGGTTCTAGTCCTGGTCGGGGCGCCGGATTCTGTCCCGGTTGCCCCTCTTCCAGGCCAGCCCTCTGCTGTGGCCAGGGAGTGCAGTGGAGGATGGCCCAGGTGCTTGGGCCCTGCACCCCATGGGAGACCAGGAAAAGCACCTGGCTCCTGGCTCCTGCCATCGGATCAGCGCGGTGCGCCGGCCGCAGCGCGCCAGCCGCGGCGGCCATTGGAGGGTGAACCAACGGCAAAGGAAGACCTTTCTCTCTGTCTCTCTCTCTCACTGTCCACTCTGCCTGTCAAAAAAAAAAAAAAAAAAAAAAGAACTAGAGCTGCCAAGACTCAAACCAGCACCCATATGGGATGCCAGCATGGTCACAGGTGCAGCTCAACCCACTACACCACAACAATTCCAAATATATAAATGAAAAGACAGAGACAGAGAGAGAATATCCAACATACAGGTAATGAATGAGTCTCTGAAGAAGAAAGTCAAAGCAAGGCAAATATTAAACAAATATTAAAATATATTTCAACAACTTTCCTAAATTTTAAATTGTGAAACTACAGCCTAGGGGCTGGCCCTATAGCGCAGCAGGTTAAAGCCCTGGCCTGAAGCGCTGGCATCCCATATGAGCACTGGTTCTAGACCAGGCAGCTCCTCTTCCGATCCAGCTCTCTGCTATGGCCTGGGAAAACAGTAGAAGATGGCCCAAGTCCTTGGGCCCCGGCACCCACGGGGGAGACCCAGAAGAAGCTCCTGGCATCTGGCTTCAGATCGGCGCAGCTCTGGCCATTGCAGCCATCTGGGGTGAGACCCAGCAGATGGAAGATCTCTCTGTGTCTCTACTTCTCTCTGTAACTCTTTCAAATAAATAAAATAAATTAAAAATAAAAAAAAAAAGAAACTACAACCTAAAAGAACAAATCATATATATGAGAATACACATCCATAATGACGAACACCAGGATAAATTGCAGTAAAATTACTGGATTTTAAAGAAAAAGAACCATTTGAACATTTAGAAACAAGAAACAAAAAATAAAAAACACATGTGACCCAAGACAGAAATTTAAGTCATCATGAAGCCGGTGCCGTGGCTCACTAGGCTAATCCTCCGCCTTGCGGTGCCGGCACACCAGGTTCTAGTCCCAGTTGGGGTGCCGGATTCTTTCTCGGTGGCCCTTCTTCCAGGCCAGCTCTCTGCTGTGGCCCGGGAGTGCAGTGGAGGATGGCCCAAATACTAGGGCCCTGCACCCCATGGGAGACCAGGAGAAGCACCTGGCTCCTGACATCGGATCAGCGCGGTGCGCCGGCCACAGCGCGCCGGCCATTGGAGGGTGAACCAACAGCAAAGGAAGACCTTTCTCTCTGTCTCTCTCTCTCACTGTCCACTCTGCCTGTCAAAAAAAAAAATTTTTTTTTTTAAATTTAGGTCATTGTGAGACTTTTTTTTTTTTTTTTTTTTTTGAACAGGCAGAGTGGACAGTGAGAGAGAGAGAGAGACAGAGAGAAAGGTCTTCCCTTTCCGTTGGTTCACCCCACAATGGCCGCTGAGGCTGGAGCATCGCACTGATCCGAAGCCAGGAGCCAGGTACTTCTCCTGGTCTCCCATGCTGGTGCAGGGCCCAAGCACTTGTGCCATCCTCCACTGCCTTCCCAGGCCACAGCAGAGAGCTGGACTGGAAAAGGAGCAACCGGGACAGAATTTAGTGCCCCAACTGGGACTAAAACCCAGGGTGTCGGCACCGCAGGCGGAGGATTTGCCAAGTGAGCCGCGGCACCGGCCTCCATGAACTTTTGAAGTACCATATATGACATCATTTATAGGTAATGTCTAGATTCCATAGAGACAGAAAACAGATTAGCTGCTTCCTGGGACTGGATGAAGGGAGAATGGGGAGTGACTACTTAATGGGTATCAGAGTTCTTTCCAGGTAATGAAAATGCTCTGGATAAGATAGTGATGATGGCTGCAAAACATTCAAATGTACCAAATGTCACCAATGCTAATTTTATGTCAAGTATCTTCTTACCATAATCTAACATTTAAAAAGTCAAAGCACTCTAATGAAGGTAGGCTCTCTAGGCCATACTTATTTCCCAGAGTCTCTTAATGTGAGAACCCAGGACCTGGCTTCTCTGGCTCTTTTCTTCTTCCTTTTTTTTTTTTAAACTCTTCCACATGGTTAGGCTAACAAAATGAGAAGGGCTCTCATTCCACATCAAGGCCTGAAGGAGTAGGGGAGTGCCAGAGACCAGCTCTTCAAAACAGAAGGAAACAAGCTTTTGGAAGAAAGGGCCTTTATTTGTATTCAAACAGCTATGACCCAAAATTCGTTGGGCCTAGAAGCAAGTTATGGAATCTATGGCTCTAGAGTACCTAGAACAAAAAATAAAAAGATTTCTATATAGTTCTACCTGAGGACTGCCCTGAGGTCTGAGGCAGGGACCAGCTAGATGCTGACCAAAATGATTCACCTTCCTTCTAAGGGATAAGCTACCCAATGTTTCCTAGCCTTGGATCAAAGCCCTGAGGGGAGAAAGCGGTGATTAGGACATTTCTGGGTCTAGCCCACTCTCCACTTTTCTCAGGTGATCTTAGAAGCCTTGATTAAAAAAAAAAAAAAAAGAAGAAGAAGAAGAAGAAGAACCACCACTAACTGGGTCCTGTTGACTATAGCTGTTACAGCAGCTGGTATTTCTTAGTTAACAGAAAAGATCAAAGCAGGAGCCAAAGGCAGGATATAGATGCTTCTGGGTCACCTGAACAAAATTGTATAATTCCCTTGAAATAATTTAAGGACTTTTAAAAAGTTACTACTAATTTCTAAACTCCTTTCTTTTTATTAAATCATTACTGACAACACTACATTACCTCTGCTTTGTTGAAACATAAGCAAAGAAAATATGTTGACTGGGGCCAGCGCTGTGTCCTAGCAGGTAAAGCTGCCGCCTGCAGTGCCAGCATCCCATATGGGCACCGGTTCCAGTTCCAGCTGCTCCACTTCAAATCCAGCTCTCTGCTATGGCCTGGGAAAGCAACAGAAGATGGCCCAAGTCCTTGGGCCCCTGCACCTGCATGGGAGACCCAGAGGAGGCTCCTGGCTTCAGATGGGAGCAGCACTGGCCACTGCGGCCAATCGGGGAGTGAACCAGTGGATGGAAGACCTCTCCCTCTGCTTCTCTTTCTCTAACACTGACTTTCAAATAAATAAATCTAAGGAAAGAAGGAAAGAAGGAAAGGAGGGAGGGAGGGAGGAAATATGTTGGCTTGTCAATCTCCAACAAATTAAGGGTTAGAGAATTTGTGTTTCTGCTACCCAGGTTCGCCCTAGGAGTATATCACTCTGTAAGCTGGTATAACTAAATGATATCACAGATTTTTTAAATGCAGTTCCCTTAGGTTGAGCTTGTTCACAATTACATTCTAAAATAAAGAGAGACCATAATATCTTCTAAAACAGTTACTTAATAAAAGAATCCATAAACATTTCTCGGAAGGAAAAGTATACAAATTAAAGCTTCCTTTTCAAACTGAACAAAATAAGAAGGAATCATAATAACAATAAGTCAAAGTCAAGACAATCTTTCTATTATATTTCCTTCTGAAACCAAGTAAGAACACTAAAAAATTTGAACTCTAGTAGAGTAGAATAAGAGTGAGCAGAGTCTGGGAAGTGATGAGTGGAAATAAAAGGATAGTAATGGGTACAGGGTTATAGCTAAACTGGAGAAATAACTATTAATGTTCAATAGCACAGTAGGTAACTATGGTTTACAATAATTATATTTTCAAAATAGGTGATAGAGAATTTTTAATATTCCCAACACAAAGAAAGGATAAATGTATGAAGTGATGAGTACACTAATCACCCTGATCTGATCAGTATACACTGCACATGACGGAAATGTTACACTGTAAACCATAAATATGTGTTGACTAAAATTTTAAACTTTTTAAAAATATGAACCCATGGGGCCAGTGCTGTGACATACAAGATTAATCCTTTGCCTGCAGTGCCAGCATCCCATATGGGTACTGGTTCTAGTCCCAGCTGCTGCTCTTCCGATCCAGCTCTCTGTTATGGCCTGGGAAAGAAGAAGATGGCCCAAGTCTTTGGGCCCCTGCACCTTTGTAGGAGATCCAGAAGCTCATGGCTCCTGGCTTTACATTGGCTCAGCTCTGGCCATTGGAGCCATCTGGGGAGTGAACCAGCAGATGGAAGACCTTTCTCTCTGTCTCTCCCTCTGTCTGTAACTCTATCTCTCACATAAATAATAATAATAATAATAATAAATGAACCCTATATTCACATCTACTGTGCATGTAGAAATATGACAATTAACTATTACTGAGTACTTCCTGTTATCAGGTTCTGTTGCACATGTTTCATAGAAGTCAATCTACTAAATAACTCTATGAAATAGCTAAGAATATTATCTCCATTATACAAGAAACTAATTAAGGCTTAGAGAAATAAAGTAACTTGCCTCAAGTCACAGAACTCAAATTTGAAGAAAGACAATTTGATTCAATCGCAATCACTATGCATTCAGCCTAGAAGTTTATCCAGTAACTTCTACATACAAGATACAATTCTAGAAGCTAGCTACAGCAGTGAGAAAAACAGACTCACACAACTGCTCCCAGGAAGCATTTATCTAATGCGGAAAAAAAGTAAAAAATATGTGGCAATAACAAGCGAATAAAGAATAAAAAGAGGAGAGGATGGGACAGTTTTCTTTGGAAAGGCTGGTCAAGAAAGGCCTCATAGAGGAGGTGCTATCTGAACAAGGGATCAACGCGATGAGAAAGCCAGCTACACACACACACACCTGGAAAAAGAATCCAAGAGGCATAGAAATCTACCAAGTATAAAAGTCATCGCTCAAACAGTAATCTTTTTTTTTTTTAAGATTTTATTTGTCCAAAAGGCAGATTTAGAGAGAGAGGGAGAGCTAGAGAAAGAGATCTTCAATCCTCTGGCTTACCCCACAAATGACCCCAATGGCCGAAGCTAGGCTGGTCTGAAGCCAGGAGCCTCCTCCAGGTCTCCTACATGGGTACAGGGGCCCTTGGATTTGGGCCATCTTCTGCTGCCTTCCAAAGCACATTAGCAGGGTGTTGGATTGGAAGTAGAACAGCTGAGACTCAAATCGGTGCCCACATGGGATACCGGCACCACAGGTGGCGGCCCTACCTGGGACACCACAGCACCAGCCCCCAAACATAATTTTTTAAATGTCATCAGGCAAGACTATACTTAATACATCAAGGGACCACCAAGGCAGCCATTGTGGTAAGAGTTGAACAAGAGCAAGAAAAATGAAGGATGAGCAAGAAGAAGAATGGAAGAAAATGAGGTTGGAGAAGACCAAGGGCCGCAACATGTAGCACAAAGTAAGCACTTTGGATCTTGACCAAAGTGTTTTGGAAAACCACTGTACAATTTTGTTTTGGTTTGGTTTTTAAGATGGGTTTAAGGATCATAGTTTTTTTTGTTTTTATTTATTTTCATTTTATTTGAAAGACAAAGAGAAACAGAGATCTTCCACGCACTGGTTCATTGCCCAAACACCCCCTAACAGGCAGGATGAGGTCAGACTTAAGCCAGAAGCCAGGATCTCCATCTGGGTTCCCACATGAATGGCAGGGACCCAAGTACTTAAATCATTATCTGCTGCCTCCTAGGGTACACATTTGCAGGAAGTCAGAATGGAAGTAGAGTAACTAAGACTTGAACCAAACGGGATGTAGGCATCCTAAGAGGCATCTTATCCACTGTGCCATAAGCCTGTCCACACTGCAGGATTCTGCACAGAGGAATGACAAGCTCTTATTTAAGCATTTTTTGGATGACCTCGCATGTACAAAATACAGAGTGGGGAGATCAGTAAGAATAGAATCAGTTAGACCAGTTAAGAGACTTTTACGGTAATCCATTTTCAATTCCGTTTTAGACATGTTAAGTTTGAAAGGTCTAGGAACTATCCTAACAGAAATGTTACCCAGACAACTAATGACAGTAATCAAAGGCTCAAGAGAAAGGTTAAGGCCAAGAAAATAAATGTAAGAATCACCGGCACACAGATGGAATGTAAAGCAAGAGAATCAATCTCATGAGATAATACAAACAGGCAGAATAGATGTAGAAGCAGATTAAAGACTGAGACTCCTTAAGCAATTTCAATGAGATAGGAAGAATATCAGGACAGCATGGTCCGAGAAGCCAAACGATGGAACAATCTACCATATCTAAAGCACAAGGTTGGAACAGGCATTGTGGTGCAGCAGGTTAAGCAACCGCCTGGGCTGTCCATATCCCGTACTAGAGTATGTCTTCAATCCTGGACACTTTGATTCTGATATAGCTTCCTGCTAATGTGTCTGGAAAGCAGTGCATGATGGTTCAAGTACTTGGGTCCCTGAAAACCATGAGGAAGACCAGGATGGAGTTCCTGGCTCCTGGCTTCAGCCTGGCCCCAGCTCTGTTGCAGTCACTTTTTTTCTTCTTTTTTCATTTTTTATCATTAAAAAGAGAACAGATTTCATGTATTTCATAGATTCAGTTCTAACATGATAAGCACACTTCCCTCCCTTTCCATCCCTCCCTCAATCCCTTTCCTTCCTTATTTTTGCTTTAATTTTTACAAGATATAATTTCAATCCCATCTGTAATCACAGGCTTAATTCACTACTAACCCTAATATTGAACAAGTAAAAAGTAGAACGACCACCATTCCATAAAGTTTAAACAAGGGCTAAAAACAATAATCAGATCACAAGATGTCCATTTCATTCCCACACATTTTTTTTGGATTCTACATTAACTGCCATATATCAGAGAAAATATACATTTGTCTTCTGGGGACTGGCTTATTTCACTAACCATAATGGTTTCCAGTTGCATCCATTTTGTTGCAATAGACAAGATTTCATTTTTTAATAGCTGATTAGTATTTCATAGTGATATATACATCACATTTTCTGTATCCAGTCATCAACTGATGGACATTTGGGTTGATTACATATCTTATCTATTGTGAATTGAGCTGCTATGAACATGAGGGTACAGATAACTCTCATATGTTGACTTCATTTCATTTGGGTAAATTCCCAGGAGTGGGATGGCTAGGTCAAATGGTATATCTATTTTCAGATTTCTGAGGAATCTCCATATAGTCATCCATAATGGTTATACTAGTATACCTTCCCACTAACAGTCTATTAGGGTACCTTTTTCCGCCATATCCTCATGTTGTAGCCATTTAAGAAGTGAACCACAGAATGGAAGACCTGCCTACTCCCCTTTCCCTTACTGCTCCCTCTCCCCATTTCCTCACTCTCTCCTCACCCACACTATCACTCTGCCTTTCAAACAAATTTTCTAAAAATCTTTGTCTAATTTTATTTAAGGTATACAAATTTCATGTATTTCATATATACAGATTCAGGAACATAACGATACTCCCCATCCTACCCTCTCTCCCGCCCATGTTCCCGCCATTCTTCCTCCCCCTCTCCTATTCCCACTTTTAATTTTTACAAAGATCTATTTTCAGTTTATTTATATACAAAGATTAATCCTATGGGGCCAGCACCAAGGATCACTTGATTAATCCTCCGCCTGCGGCACCGACTTCCCATATGGGCACCAGGTTCTAGTCCCAGTTGCTCTCTTCCAGTCCAGCTCTCTGCTGTGGCCCGGGAGGGCAGTGAAGGATGGCCCAAGTGCTTGGGCCCCTGCACCTGCATGCGAGACCAGAAGGAAGCACCTGGCTCCTGGCTTCAGATCGGCACAGCAACGGCCATAGCAGCCATTTGGGGATTTAACCAACAGAAAGAAGACCTTTCTCTCTGTCTCTCTCACAGTCTATGACTCTACCTGTCAAATTAAAAAAAAAAAAAAAAAAAAAAAAAGATTAACCTTACACTAAATAAAGAATTCAATATATACTATGAGGGGAAAAAAAAAAAACTGTTCTTCAACATTCAAGACAAGGGCTATAAACAATCATCAAATCTTAAAATGTCAATTTCATTCCCAGATATTACCTTTTAGGTACTCTTAGTTAACCCAGATCAGGGAAAACATATAGTGTTTGGCTTTCTGGGAATGGCTTATTTCACTCAATTCAATGGTTTACAGTTGCATCCATTTTGTTGCAAAAGACAGGAATTTGCTTTAACCGCTGAGTAGTATTCCACAGAGTATATACACAATTTCTTTATCCAGTCATTAGCTGATAGACATCTGGGTTGATTCCATATCTTAGCTATTGTGAACTGAGCTACAATAAACATGGTGGGGGCCAGCACTGTGGCACAGCAGTTAAAGCCACTGCCTACAGTGCTGGCATTCCAAATAGGCACCAGTTCAAGACCCAGCTGCTCTAGTTCCAATCCAGCCTTCTGCTATGGCCTGGGAAAGCAGCACAAGATGGCCCAAGTCTTTGGGCCCCTGCACCCACACGGGAGACCCAGAAGAAGCCCCTGGCTTCTGACTTTGGATGGACACAGCTCCAGCCATTGCAGCCATCTGGGGAGTGAATCAGTGGATGGAAGACTTCTCCCTCCTTCTCTCTCTCCTCTCTCCTCTCTCTCTTTCTCTTGGCCTCTGCCTCTCTAACTCTGCCTTTCAAATAAATAAATCTTTTTTTTTTTTTAAAGTACAGCTCAAAAATAAACAAACAAACATGGTGAGTACAGAGCATTCTTTCATAGGTTGATTTCATGTCATTTGGGTAAATTTCCAGGAGTAGGATGGCTGGGTCATAGAGTAGATCCATATTTAGATTTCTGAGGTATCTCCATACTGTCTTCCACAATGGCTGCACCAGTTTACATTCCATCATCACCAGCATTTATTGTTTGCTGATTTCTGCATGACAGCCATTCCAACTCAGGTGAGGTGAAACCTCATTTTGACTTTGATTTGCATTTCCCTGATAGCCAGTGATTCTGAGCACTTTTCCATGTGTCTGTTCACCATTTGAATTTCCTCTTTTGAAAAATGCCTGTTCAAGTCCTTTGCCCATTTCTTAACTGGATTGTTTATTTTGTTGTTGAGTTTCTTGAGCTGTTTATAGGTTCTGGATATTAATCCCTTGTCAGTTTCATAGTTTGCAATTTTTTTTTTTTTTTTTTTTTGACAGGCAGAGTGGACAGTGAGAGAGAGAGACAGAGAGAAAGGTCTTCCTTTTGCCGTTGGTTCACGGCACAGCTGGCACGCTGCGGCCAGCGCACCGCGCTGATCCAAAGGCAGGAGCCAGGTGCTTCTCCTGGTCTCCCATGGGGTGCAGGGCCCAAGCACTTGGGACATCCTCCACTGCACTCCAGGGCCACAGCAGACAGCTGGCCTGGAAGAAGGGCAACCGGGAAAGAATCCGGCGCCCCGACAGGGACTAGAACCCGGTGTGCCGGCGCTGCTAGGTGGAGGATTAGCCTATTGAGCCACAGCGCCAGCCAGCAAATATTTTCTTCCATTCCGTCAGTTGCCTTTTCATTTTGCTAAGTGTTTCCTTTGCAGTGGAGAAGTTTCTCAGCCTGATGCAATCCCATTTGTCAATTTTGGCTTTGATTGCCTGTGCTTCTGGGGTCTTTTCCAATAAGTATTTGCCTATGCCAGTGTCTTGCAGTTTCCCCAGTGTTCCCTAGTAATTTGACAGTATTGGGCACTTAGGTCCTTGATCCATTTTGAGTGGATTTTTGTGTAAGGTATAAGGTAGGGATCTTGTTTCCTACTTCTGCATGCAGAGATCCAGTATGCCCAGCACTATTTTTGTGGCAAAGACTGTCCTTTTTCCAAGGATTGATTTTAGCTGCTCTGTCAAAGGCAAGTTGTTGTAGATGCATGGATTGATTTCTGGAGTTTCTATTCTGTTCCACTGGTCTATAGATTGGAAAGGAGGAAGTCAAACTATCCCAATTTGAAGGTGATATGGTTCTATATATAGAGGAACCAAAAGATTCCACTAAGAAACTGCTGGAACTTCTAAGAGTTTGGTAAAGTGGTAGGATACAAAATTAACACACAGAAATCAATAGCTTTGTACACACACACAATGCCATGGCTGAGAAAGAACTTCTAAGATCAATCTCATTCACAATAGCTACAAAAAAATTAATTATCTTGGAATAAATTTAATTAAGGAGGCCAAAGACCTCTATGATGAAAATTTTAATACCAAAGAAATAGAAGACACAAAGGAAAAATCTTCTATGTTCATGGACTGTAAGAATTAATATCATCAAAATGGCCATACTACAAAAAGCAATTTACAGATTCAATATGATACCAATCAAAATACCAACAATACTCTTCACAGATCTAGAAAAAACAATGCTAAAATTCATAAGGAAACTGAAGAGACCTCAAATAGCTAATGCAATCCTACACAATAAAAACAAAGCCAGAAGAATCATAATACCAAATTTCAAGACATACTACAGGGCAGTTATAATCAAAACAGCTAGTACTCATAAAAATCTTTTAAAGATAAAATAAAGTACAAGGTCAACTGAGTTAAAGCCTGATTAACTGGCCACTGGGTTTGACTGTATGGAAGTCAATGGTGCCATTCAATGGAAGGATGGGGACAAAAGCCTGACTGGAATGGACTCAAGAAAGAATGAGAGGAGAGGAAATAAAAGCAAAAGACACAAACAAATCTTTTGAGGAGATTCATTAAAACGAGGAGCACTCTCCAGCTCTTAGACAATAATTTTAACACCACTGCTCCTGAATTACTTGCCTGAATTGCTGCAATAGCCTCCTAACATGTCTCTTGGCTGCCATATTCTTATTCAGTCAATCCTCAATACTGCAGCCAAATAAGTAGGATTGAAATATTGGATCTGGGCCGGCGCCGCGGCTCACTAGGCTAATCCTTCCCCTTGCGGCACCGGCACAACCGGGTTCTAGTCCCGGTCGGGGCGCCAGATTCTGTCCCGGTTGCCCCTCTTCCAGGCCAGCTCTCTGCTGTGGCCCGGGAAGGCAGTGGAGGATGGCCCAAGTGCTTGGGCCCTGCATCCCATGGGAGACCAGGATAATCACCTGGCTTCTGCCTTTGGATCAGCGCAGTGCGCCGGCTGCAGCACGCCGGCCGTGGCAGCCATTGGAGGGTGAACCAACAGCAAAGGAAGACCTTTCTATCTGTCTCTCTCTCTCACTGTCCACTCTGCCTGTCAAAAAAAAAAAAAAAAAAAAAGACTCTTCTTATCATTCAATAGTAAAAGTTGAAACCCTTAGACTAGCCTGTAAGACTTCTCACAATCTGAAACACTCTGAAATCCAGTTCTCCTCTTCCCCCTTTTCCCTCTGAGTTCATCTACTACTCTTACTCACTACACTCCAGCTATACGGGCCTCCTGCTGCTTCTCAAACACAAATTTTAGAGGTGCTGGTATGATCTAACCATGCTATTACTACCACCAAGTACTCTTCCACCAGAGAATCAAAATGCCTCTCTCTCACACCCTTCAGTCTTTATTCAGATAACCCCTTCTCAGATATATTTCTTGACCATGCTATTTAAAACAATAATCTTTTTTTTTTTAAATTTATCTATTCATTTGAAAGAGTTACAGAGAGAGAGGAGAGGCAGAGAGAGAGGTCTTCCATCAGCTGCTCCACTCCACAGATGGCCACAACGGCCTGAGCTGTGCCAATCCAAAGCCAGGAGCCAGGAGCTTCTTCCAGGACTTGGGTCATCTTCTACCACTTTCCCAGGCCTTAGCAGAAAGCTACATCAGAAGTGAAGCAGCTGAGACTTGAACCAGCTCCCATATGGGATGCCAGTACTAAAGGCAGCGATTTTACCTGCTACACCACAGTGCCAGCCCCAAAACCATAATCTGGGGCCAGAGTTATAGCACAGTGGGTTATGCCTCAGCCTATGATGCCAGCATCCCATATCAGAGCATTGGTTCAAGTCCCAGCTTCCCAGCTTCTGATTCAGCTCCCCACTAATATGCCTGAATGACTCACCACACAGATGGTCCTGGCTTCAGTCTGGATAAGCCCTGGAACTGCAGCCATCTGAGTAGTGAACCAGTAAATGGAAGACTTCTCTGTCTCTCCTACCCCTATTCCCCCCATCACTCTGCCTTTCAAATAAATAATTAAATCTTTTATAAAAAAAATAAGTAAATAAAAATAAAACCATAATCTGGGGTGGGCTTCTGGTGGAATAGCTTAAGCCACCACTTGACATGCTTGTACCCCATATCAGAGTACCTAGTCTGAGTCTTGGCTACTCTGCTTCCTTTCCAGCTTCCTACTAATAATGTAAGCCTGGGAGGCAGCAGTTGATAAGGGCTCAAGTAGTTGGGTCCCTACCACACACATGGGAGAACCAAATGGAGTTCCTGGCTCTCACCTTTGGCTTGGTCCAAATAATACAGTCATTTGGTGAGTCAACCAACAGATGCAAGTTCTATTTGTCTGTCTCTCTGACTTTCAAATAAAATGAAATAAAAAAATAATAATCTACCATCACCCTATATCCCCTTTCCTGCTCTATTTTATTCATAGAACTTATCACTATATAATACACTATATATTTTACTCACTTACTTTATTATCTAATTCCCTCTCTACTAGAATGGAAACTTTAGAAAGGCAGGGAAGGGCCAGCATTGTGGTGAAGTGGGTAAAAAGCCACCGTCTGTGACGCCAGCATCCCATATGGGCACCAGTTCAAGTTCCAGCTGCTCCACTTAACCAGATCTCTGCTAATGTGCCTGGGAAAGCAGAGGAAGATGGTCCAAGTACTTGGGCTTCTACACCCATGTGGGAGACCTGGATGAAGTTCCGAGCTCCTGGCTTTGGCTTGGCCCAGCCCTGGCCATTGCAGCTATTTGGGGCATTAACCAGTGGATGGAAGATTTCTCTCTCTTTCTTTCTCCCCCTCCCCCCGTAACTCTTTCAAATAAATAAAATAAATATTTTTAAAAGGGCGGGGCTGGCACTGTGGCTAAGTGGGTTAAACCACAGCCTGCAGCACTGGCATTCCATATGGGCACCAGCTCAAGACCCAGCTGCTCCACTTCTGATCCAGGTCCCTTCTAAAGTGCCTGGGAAAGCAGTGGAAGATGGTTCAAGTCCTTGGGCCCCTGCACCCACATGGGAGACCTGGAAGAAGCAGAAGAAGCTCTTGGCTCCTGCCTTCAGACTGGCCCAGCTCAGGTTTGGCCCAGCTTTGGCCCCTGTGGCCATCTGCAGAGTGAACCAGCAGATGGAAGACCTCTCTCTCTCTCTCTCTCTCTCTCTCTCTACTCTCTCTCTGTAACTCTGCCTTTCAAGTGAATAAATAAATCTTAAAAAAAAAAAAAAAGGCAGGGAATATTGTCTGCCATTTTTACTACTGTCATCCCAACAATAATCACAGGTTCTTTTGTTGAAGAACAAAGGAATGAGGGAGTTACAGGGTTAACGAAGACTTCTTTAAAATATCTATTTATTTACTGGAATACCAGAGTGACAGAAGGAGAAAGGGAGAGGCAGAGATAGAGATAGAGATAAAGACAGAAAGAGAGAGATCTTGCATCCACTGGTTCACTCCCCAGAAAGCAACAACAGCAAGGACTGGGCCAGGATCCAGAAATTCTATCCTGGTCTCCCACATGGATGGCAGAGATCCAAGTACTTTGGCCATCTACTGCCTTCCCAGGCACATTAATGGTAAAAGAGAGGAGTAAAACAGCTGAGACTAGAATTAGCACTCACATATGAGGATACCACACAACACCAGCTCCTAGTGAAGATTTTTTTTAATGTGGGAAATCTTACAGCTTGTTTGTAAGTTGACAGGAATCATGCTATAGAAAAGAAAAACTAATTAATGATGCTGAGAACAAAGGAATAATTGCAAGAACAAAACTCTTCATCTTTAATTAGCATATAAATCTACAAATTTATGGTACGATATGATTTTTTGTCGCTCCCCCTCTTCGTGGAGGAACGACACCAAGCCCTGCCTAGGCTTCATATCCGAGTCACGGCACCATTATGTCGCTCCCTCTCTTCATGGAGGAGCGACACTGAACCCTGCCTAGGCTTCATATCCGAGTCACGGCACCATTATGTCGCTCCCCCTCTTCGTGGAGGAACGACACCAAGCCCTGCCTAGGCTTCATATCCGAGTCACGGCACCATTATGTCGCTCCCTCTCTTCGTGGAGGAACGACACAGGACCCTGCGCTGTTCTTTCGTCTGCTCGGCCCTCCCCGGGTTTGCTGCTGGTTCTTCCCGGGTTGGCTACTATCCCTTCCACCTCCGTGGAAGGGCAGTTCCCCCTGGCCACATTCCCCACTTCCGCAGGGGAGCGGCACACCGCCGGCCGGCTCTCTCGGGGGCTGCACAGGTGTTCCCCTTAGATATTCCCCTTAGATGTTCCTGGTGCATGCTGTCTCTCTCCTCCTTTATAGTCCTCCTCCGCCAATCCCAACTCGGCTGCCCACACGCCGAGTACGCTGCTCTCCTCCAATCAGGAGCAGCTTCTGCAGCTTGTCAAGTTGGTGAGAGGCAGCTGTGTAGAAGCTGTTTACTCCTCTCCCAGCGCCATATTGTGGGAGAGCAGATGCATAGAATAAGTCTTAATTCCAGTAACTCAGTCTAGTCCGAGCTGCTCCCCACAATTTTTCAATAGAAGTACATACTGTGTAATGCTCAAAATCATGACAACTGGTATATCCATCTCCTCAAACATTTACTATGTCTTTGTGGTCAGATATTCAAAATCCTTTCTTGTAGCTATTTTGAAATATAGTCAGCCTCTCCATATCCATGGTCCTACATCCATAGATCCAATGAACTACAGACTTAAAATATTCAGAAAAAAATTTTCATCTCTACTGAGTATGTACAGACATTTTTCTTGCCAATATTTCCTAAAAAATACAGTATAACAACTATCTATATAGCATTTACTTTGTATTAGATATAAATAATCTAAAGATGATTTAAAGTATATGGGATGATTGCAGAGGTTATATGCAAATACTATGCTATTTCAAATAAGAGACTCAAGCATCCTCACATCCTGGTATCCAAGGGGAATCTTAGAACTAATCCCCCACAGATGTTGAGGCACAACTGTAAAGGGCTCTATTACAGAGAAGAGGAAAGAGTATTTGTGCATTAACAATGAGGGACAGCAGTAAAACAAAAAGAAGTTTCATTACATCTCACTAGCAATGCATTTCGTGCAAGCTCTTAACCTCTAGCCTCTGCTCTATTTTCTCATTCCCATCACTTCCTTTGAGAACTTTTCTTCTGCCAGGACTGACCGTTGATCCAACGGAATCAGCTTTCAAACTCCTTTGGATCCCCACGTGTCTGTGTGGGATAAACAATGAATAATAACACCTACTAATGAAAAGAAGTAATTACCAATGTGCCTTAGGGATTTGATCAAGAAAGTACAAAGCTAAGTGGCAAATTTACAGGAGAACCACACAGCAGCTAGAATCAGTACTAAAGGATACCTACTGATCACAATGTTCAGCTGTCTCTGACAGCCCTGACCCTAGTTCACCATGAATAAACCCAGCCTGGAAAAAGCTCTATGAGTATAATGGACTGACCTCTAGGTAAAGGAGTACAATATGTCCTACGTTCATCACACAGCAGCAACCAAGCTTCAACTATCCGAAGTTCTCCGTTCCCAGTTAATTTGATGAAACTAAATACTCCAAAGTTAACTGGTTTTCAGAAATTGCCCCTTACCCAGATACCCTGGAGGAGAGGGGAAGGAGAACTGATAAACTCTCTGCACTGAAAACTCAGAAGAATTCTCAAGTGCCCATGTTTCAATCATCATGTCCTACATTCTATCCTATACACAGTTGCCAGATGTTAATGGTCTGGATATTAGGCTGGAGTCCCCCAAAGTTCTATCTTTAAAGACTTGGTCCTGGGTCAGCATAGTAGGCTAAGCCTCCGCCCATGCACCAGCATCCCATTTGGGTGCCGATTTGCACTCTCTGCAAACCAGCTCCTCTTCCAATCTAGCTCTCTGCTAATGGCCTGGGAAAGCAGTGGAAGATGGCCCAAGTCCTTGGGCCCCTGCACCCACATGGGAGACCCTGAAGAAGCTCCTGCCTCCTGGCTTCACATCGGTCTAGCTCTGGCTGTTGTGGTCATTTGGGGAGTAAATCAGTAGATGGAAGACCTTTCTCTCTGTCTCTCCCTCTCTTGGTCTGTAACTCTCTGCCTCTCAAATAAATACACAAAATATTAATTAAAAAAAAAAGACTTGGTACCATCAGCCATCATTGTGGTACAGCAAATTAAACCACCACCTGTGACACCAACATCCCATACAGTCACCAGTTTCAGCCCCAACTACTCCACTTCTAATCCACCTGTTAATGTACCTGGGAAAGCAGTAAAAAATGGCTCAAGCACCTGGGCCCCTGCACCCTTACAGCCACATCACAGACCCAGATGAAGCTCCTCACTTCAGCCCGGCCCGGCCCTGGCCATTGCAGCCATTTGGGGAGTGAACAAGCAGATGGAAGATCTCTCTCTCTCTCTCTCTCTCCTTCTCCTCCTCCTCCTCCTCCTCCCCCTATCTGTAACTGTCTCAAATAAGTAAATCTTAAAAAAAAAAAAAAAAAAAAAAAAAAAAGACTTGGTTTCCTAGAGTGACACTATGGGAAGAGGGTACAATCTTTAGGAGGTGGGGCCTAGTAGGAGCTCCCTAGGTCATGGGGGCATGGTTTTGGAGGGTAGTTCTCAAGAGAGGATTGCTATTAGGGCCTGACTTTGGGCCCAGTCTCTCCTTGCTTCCTGGCTCTCAATGTGATCTTTCCACTGCATATAGCCCACCATCTGCCATGGGGACTTCACCAAAGCCTGCATCATGCTATTTGGAACTTCAGTCTCCAAAACCGTTACTACATCTCTCTTTCCTTCTTAAGTGGCTTGTCTCAGGTATTCTGCTGTAGTAATGAAAAATCTACTTATATACTAGAGTAATCCAACTAAAACACAGGTAAGACTATACTGCTCCCCTGTTTATTACCTTTTATACCACACTAAAGAACTACTACAGCCTAGGCTCCTTTAGTCTTCATTTAGCAGCTATGCCTTCAACTTCAAGTCCCAGCAATACCAAACTGATTATAGCTCCCTACGTATATTATGCAGCTTCTCATCTATGTGCTTTTGGTCCCATGCTTTTGCCAATGTACTAACACCATAGCACAGAGGAAAGGGGCCAATTTTCTTCAAAATAATTTGAAAATTCCTCCATAAAACTGAGAGTGTTCTAGGAACAAAAATTGAACCATCTCCCATCCCCAAAAATGTGCCAAAATTTCCTTTATGTGTATATTTCTATCACTAACATTATTATTCAAGTTAACCAAATTCAAAATATTTGAATTACTTTCTATTCATTCATCCAATACTTTGCCTATTCATATTCATGAATAATTACTTTGCATCTCTTGTGAGCAAACCACTTGGCTATACATTGTGTTAGATAAATTGATTACATAGCTCCTACCTTCAATAATTTGCAATTCAAAAGCATAAATAATAAAATGAAAGCAGAACAACAGAAGTGCTAAAACATTGACTCATCCTTTAATTTAGCAAGTATTTATTCAGTACCTATTATATGTCTAGGAATGGATCACAAAATGTGTTACAGAAACAAAGTAAGATAAGAGTGAATATTAAGTGGCCGGCGCCGCGGCTCACTAGGCTAATCCTCCGCCTAGCGGCGCCGGCACACCGGGTTCTAGTCCCGGTCAGGGCGCCGGATTCTGTCCCGGTTGCCCCTCTTCCAGGCCAGCTCTCTGCTGTGGCCAGGGAGTGCAGTGGAGGATGGCCCAGGTGCTTGGGCCCTGCACCCCATGGGAGACCAGGAAAAGCACCTGGCTCCTGGCTCTTGCCATCGGATCAGCGCGGTGCGCCGGCCGCAGCGCGCTGGCCGCGGCGGCCATTGGAGGGTGAACCAATGGCAAAGGAAGACCTTTCTCTCTGTCTCTCTCTCTCACTGTCCACTCTGCCTGTCAAAAATAAAAAAATAAATAAAATAAAAAAAATTTAAAAAAGAGTGAATATTAAGTACCTACTTACTATGTGCTTCCCAATGATGTCATTTAATCACTTAGAACTCAAGTTTTCAATTTTTGTACCACAGAATTTTGAGAACTGGAATTTTAAGAGATTGACAGTTTTTTTTTTGTTGTTTTTTTTTGTCTTCCTTTGCCGTTGGTTCACCCTCCAATGGCCGCCGCGGCCAGCGCGCTGCGGCCGGCGCACCGCGCTGATCCGATGGCAGGAGCCAGGAGCCTTTCCTGGTCTCCCATGGGGTGCAGGGCCCAAGCACTTGGGCCATCCTCCACTGCACTCCCTGGCCACAGCAGAGGGCTGGCCTGGAAGAGGGGCAACCGGGACAGAATCTGGCGCCCCGACCGGGACTAGAACCCGGTGTGCCGGCGCCGCAAGGTGGAGGATTAGCCTAGTGAGCCACGGCGCCGGCCTAGATTGACAAGTTTTCAAAAGCCTATTCAGGCCAGCGCCGCGGCTCACTAGGCTAATCCTCCACCTGTGGCGCCGGTACCCTGGGTTCTAGTCCCAGTCGGGGCTCCAGATTCTGTCCCAGTTGCTCCTCTTCCAGGCCAGCTCTCTGCTGTGGCCCTGGAGTGCAGTGGAGGATGGCCCAGGTCCTTGGGCCCTGCACCCACATGGGAGACCAGGAGAAGCACCTGGCTCCTGCCTTCGGATCAGCACGGTGCGCCAGCCGCAGCAGCCATTGGGAGGTGAACCAACAGAAAAGAAAGACCTTTCTCTCTGTCTCTCTCTCTTGCTGTCCACTCTGCCTGTCCAAAAAAAAAAAAAAAAAAAGCCTATTCAAAGAACCTCCAATGATCCCACATGGAAAAACAACTTCACAGATGAGTTTCTGAAGCACCAGAGTTAGGACCAAAGCTTGAGTAGCATTTTACTAGGCAAAGGCAGAAAAGATCTTTTCAGAATCATGATTAACTAAATTAGGTACATGAAAGCACCTAATAATAAATATTTATTGAATGCCCATTACATAGTTTTTTGTTTTCTGTTTTTTTGACAGGCAGAGTTAAACAGTGAGGGAGAGAGAGAGACAGAGAAAGGTCCTCCTTTTCTGCTGGTTCACCACCCAGGTGGCCGCCACGGCCGGCGCATTGTGGCCAGCGCACTGCGCTGATCTGAAGCCAGGAGCCAGGTGCCTCCTCCTGGTCTCCCACGCAGGTGCAGGGCCCAAGCACTTGGGCCATCCTCCTCTGCTGCCTTCCCGAGCCACAGCAGAGAGCCAGACCAGAAGAGGAGCAACCGGGACAGAATCCAGCGCCCCAACTGGGACTAGCACCCGGGGTGCCAGCGCCGCAGGCGGATTAGTGAGCCACAGCGCCGGCCTACATAGCAGTTAAAAAACATGAGAAGCTAGAGGCAGCAAGACAGACTCTGAGGAACTCATTCTCTAGTAACAGACTGTCAACCAAATAGGACATTCATTGAGCATTATATGTTTCCAACAAATATTCAAATAACTGTTTCAAGTCATATACTAGGCCCTACGTCCACCACAATAAATGAAACAGTCTGGGGCTCAAAGAACTTACTAATGAGAGAGATAACACAATTTCAGTAAAGTATGCTATGACAGAGAAAAACAGAGCACCCTAGGGAACAAAGAGAAGGGGTATCTAACTCGGATTCTTCTAAGAAAAAGTGTCAGGTATCAAGCAGACCCTGAATGCCAAGATCTTCAGGCTTTATACTATGGGCAGTAAGAAGCTAAAGAGAAATAAAATGATCATTTAACAACTATTTACCCAGCACTTACCATTAGCCACGTAGTCAATGAGTGCCAATCTTATTACTAAAGGCTGAGTAAATACCATTAAGGTATGACAACAACCAAGACTGAAGTTTACAAATCCTGAATTAGAGAGTAGAGACAGCAGAAATGAAGAAGGCTTGAAAGCTGCCATGAAGGCAGAATCAGAAATACCTCAAAGCTGACAGGATAAGAGAGGCAAAGTAAAGGGAGAGGGCAAAGATCAGGGATGAAATTTCAAGTTTAATGACAAAAAAGAAATGGGAAAATGCAAGTTTCAAAAGAGAAATAATAGATTCTATTTTTTTTTTTTTTTTTTTTTTGGACAGGCAGAGTTAGACAGTGAGAGAGAGAGAGAGAGAGAGAGAGAAAGGTCTTCCTTTTCCGTTGGTTCACCCCCCAAATGGCTGCTATGGCTGGCGCGCTGCGCTGATCCAAAGCCAGGAGCCAGGTGCCTCTTCCTGGTCTCCCATGCGGGTGCAGGGCCCAAGCACTTGGGCCATCCTCCACTGCCTTCCCGGGCCACAGCAGAGAGCTGGACTGGAAGAGGAGCAACCAGGACAGAACCAGCACACCTACCGGGACTAGAACCCGGAGTGCCGGCGCCACAGATGGAGGATTAGCCTAGTGAGCCGCAGCGCCGGCCAATAGATTCTATTTTAATGATACAGAAATCTACCAACCTTCTGAGATCCAAATCCTGAGTCACAGCAAGAACTTATTCCTAAATACCAGCATAATTTAAGTATACCAAGCACTATTCTGTCTCATGAGAAATGGAGACGTCATTTATGAGATGTGGAAGCTTGCTGAGGAGCAAGGCTCTTACTACCTAAACAAACAAATTCCATCCTGCCTCACGACACACACATCTGAAATTTTGCTTTTTCAAAATCATAAATTATTAAAAGTTCTAGACTTTGAAGGTCACTATTACAAATTACAAAAGTTATTAGTAAGAATATAAATGCTGGGGCTGCCATCGTGGCATAAAGGGAGACGCCGCCTGCAATACAAGCATCCCATAAGGACACCAGATCAAGTCCCAGCTGCTCAGCTGCTCCACTTCTGATCTAGCTCTCTGCTAATACACCTGGGAAATAGTTCAAGATACCTAAGTCTTTGGGCCTCTGCACCCACGTGGAAAACCCAGATGAACCTCCTGGCTCCTGGCATCAGCCTGGTTCAGGCTTGGCTGCTACAGCCATTTGAGGGGCCAGTGGATGGAAGATCTCACTCTGTAACTCCGTCCTTCAAACAAGTAAAATAAATCATAAAAAAAAAATACTAAGAGTCTGTGTTGAAAATATCAAAGGGAAAAATGAAAATATAGGAGCCAGCACTATGGCACAACATGTTAAAGACCCAGCATCAGCATCCCATATGGGCACTGGTTCAAGTCCCAGCTGCTCCACTTCCGATCCAACTCCCTGTTGATGGCCTAGGAAAACAGCAGAGGATGACGCAAGTCCTTGGACCACTGCATCCACGTAGGAAACCCAGAAGAAGCTTCTGGTTTCTGGCTTTGGAACAGCTCAACTCCAGCTATTGGGGCCATTTGGGGAGTGAACCAGCAGATGGGAGACCTCTCGCTCTCTCTCTCTTCTCTCTCTGTCTCTACCTTTCTCTTTAACTTTTTCAAATAAATAAATCTTTAAGAAAAAAAATGAAAATATAAAACTAAGGAAAAAAGGCTTCAAATCACACTACAAAGTTCCACGACACAGTGCCATGAATAAAGAAACCCCATCCTAAGTATTTGAAACAAATAGAGCTAGCCTATACAAGGGGCTGGTGTTGTGGTGTAGCGGGTAAAGCCACTGCTTGCCACATAGGCATTCCATGTAGGTGCCAGTTCAAGTTCCCCACACTCCACTTCTGATCCAGCTCCCTACTAACGGCCTGGGAAAGCAGAAGATGGACCAAGTGCTTGGGCCCCCACATCCACATGGGAGACCCTGATGAAGCTCCTGGCTCTTGGCTTCAGCCTGGCCCAGCCCTGGCTACTGCGCCCATTTGGAGAGTGAATCACAAATAAATAAGAACAGAGTATAATAAAGGAATGAACTGAGGATGGAGGACATCTGGAGACTAGAAAGAGAAAACAGACAAAGGGGCATTCAGAAAAGCAATACTAGAATGGATATTATGATGAAAGAGAAGAAAATGTCAAGTAGGAACATATGGTCAACACTAACAAACAGTTCAGAGGATAAAAAGGTTAAGGATTAGGGGAAAGATTTTCAAATTTAGTCATTTAAAGGTGTGTGGGGTTTCTACATAGGTCTCTGTAATTTCACAATGAAGCTTTTCACAGGTAGTTATGCACTATATTTTCATTTGAAAAATAAATTTTAATATCCATCACAGTATATCCACACAATGGAAAATTACACATCAAGGAAAAGAATAAAGAGAGAGTTAAAGAATTCAATAACAAAAAGCATAAGGTGTGGGGCCAGCGCTGTAGTGTAGTGGGATAAGTCTCCGCCTGCTGGCAGGCATCCCACATGGGTGCCAGTTGCTGCTGCTCCTCTTCTGATCAGCTCTCTGCTATGCCTGGGAAAGCAGTGGAAGATGGCCCAAGGCCTTAGATCCCTAAAAGAAGCTCCTGGCTCCTGACTGGCTCAGCTCCAGCTGTTGTGGCCATCTGGGGAGTGAACCAGCAGATGGAAGAGCTCTCGCGCTCTCTCTGCCTCTGCCTCTCTGTAACTCTGCCTTTCAAATAAATAAATAAATCCTAAAAAAAAAAAAAAATGCATGGGCTGAGGCCAGTGTTATGGCGCAGCAAGTTAAGCCACTGCCTACAACACTGGAATCTCCTGTGGGTGCCAATTCGTGTTCCAGATGCTCAATTCCCAATCCAGCTCCCTGTTAACACACCTAGGAAAGCAACAGAAGATGTCCCAAGTACTTGGGACCCTGCCACCCACGTGGGAGACCCAGATAGAGTTACAGGCTCCAGGCTTTGGCCTGACCCAACCCTGGTCACTGTAGTCATCCGAGCAGTGAACCAACAGATGGAAGATCTTTCTCCCCCCACCCCCCACCCTTCCCTGTAACTCTGTCTTTCAAATAAATAAATATTTTTTTGAAAATGCATGGGCTGAGGGGCTAGCACTGTGGCCTAGCAGGTAAAGCTGCCGCCTGTAGTGCTGGCATCCCATATGGGCACCAGTTTGAGTCCCAGCTGCAGCTCTTCCAATCCAGCTCTCCACTATGGCCTGGGAAAGCAATGGAAGATGGCCCAAGTCCTTGGCCCCTGCACCCAAGCGGAAGACCCGGAAGAAGCTCCTGGCTTCTGATCAGCGCAGTATTGCAGTCATCTGGGGAGTGAACCAGTGGATGGAAGACCTCTCTCTCTCTGTAACTATGCCTTTCAAATAAATGGTTTTTGTTTTTTGTTTTGTTTTTTGTTTTGTTTTGTTTTGTTTTGACAGGCAGAGTGGACAGTGAGAGAGAGAGACAGAAAGGTCTTCCTTTTGCCATTGGTTCACCCTCCAATGGCCGCCGCGGCCGGCGCACCGCGCTGATCCGATGGCAGGAGCCAGGTACTTATCCTGGTCTCCCATGGGGTGCAGGGCACAAGGACCTGGGCCATCCTCCACTGCACTCCCTGGCCACAGCAGAGAGCTGGCCTGGAAGAGGGGCAACTGGGACAGAACCCAGCGCCCCGACCGGGACTAGAACCCGATGTGCCGGCGCCACAAGGCGGAGGATTAGCCTAGTGAGCTGCGGCGCCGACTCAAGTAAATCTTTTAAAAATAAATAAATAAATTGCATGGGCTGAATGTATCTTTGATTTGTGTAGTACACGTAAGTCACACCTCAATATATAAAAGTAAGCCAAAAAAAAAAAAAAGTAATGGGTGACTTTTAAGACATCAAAAGTATAAATGAAAAAACCATATCATAGTCTCAGGAATATACATCAGTTTAAGAAATTGAGTCAATACAAAATCACGGTTTTTTGTTTGTTTGGTTCTTTGTTGTTGTTGTTTTTGTTTTTTTTTTGTTTTGTTTTGTTTTTTGACAGGCAGAGTGGACAGTGAGAGAGAGAGACAGAGGAGACAGAGAGAAAGGTCTTCCTTTTTGCCATTGGTTCACCCTCCAATGGCCGCCAAGGCCGGCGCACCGCGCTGATCCGATGGCAGGAGCCAGGTACTTATCCTGGTCTCCCATGGGGTGCAGGCCCCAAGGACTTGGGCCATCCTCCACTGCACTCCCTGGCCACAGCAGAGAGCTGGCCTGGAAGAGGGGCAACCGGGACAGAATCCGGCGCCCCGACTGGGACTAGAACCTGTTGTGCCAGTGCCGCAAGGCGGAGGCTTAGCCTATTGAGCCGCGGCGCCGGCCTTTTTTTTTTTTTTTTTTTTTTTTTTAAGATTTTATTTATTTGAGTCACGGACAAAGAGAGGGAGAGACAGAGAAAGTTCTTCCATCTTCTGGTTCACTCTCCAAATGGCTGCAACAGACAGAGCTAGGCCAATCTGAAGCCAGGAGGTAGGAGCTTCTTCAGGGTCTAGCATGTGGGTGCAGGGGCCCAAGGACTTGGGCCATCCTCCACTGCTTTCCCAGGCCATAGCAGAGAGCTGGATCAGAAGAGGAGCAGCCAGGATGCAAACCAGCATCCACTTGGAATGCCAGCACCACAGGCTTGGAAGCTTACCCTACTATACCACAGCACCAGCCCAAAGATCATGTTTTCAAGATGGTTGCTGATGAAGAAAAAAACTTTGGGTTTGTAAGACAAAGAGAATAATACATAATATTAACTGCCTATAACAGACAAGAAGAGATGAAATCAAGGATATACACAGAGCAGTTAGCCTGAGAGAGGAAAGAATGAATACTTCTTTCTTGAAGACTAAGGATGAGCGAACAGAGAAATTCTGAGACAGAGAAGAGGAAAACAGCAAGTAACCTTGAACCATGCAGTGAAGCATGCAGTAAGGTCAACTGGAACAGGTAAAATCAGTCAAAAAAGGATCTGGACTCAAAGCGCAATTTTAAAGCTTTGGAGAGTTCTGCAAAGAACCTAAAAGGCAAGGATGGGGCTAGGAGAATTACAGAGAGGACAATGTTCAGCCGCCTGGAAGCGATGGCAGCGACAGCCAACAATGCAGTCTACTTCAGGACTGGTGAAGAATAAAAACTGTAAGAACAAAAGGGGGGGGGGGGCAGGACCCAAGGGCTAGCGCATGGATCACTAAAACTGTATCATAAAGAACAATGTCTAAGGAAGATATTTATTTAACTGAGGGAAAGAGGCAGGAGATCTGTAAGACGTCTCGAAAGATTCGAGGGTGAAGCCAGTAGTGCGCGGAACACAGCTGTGCAAAAGGAAAGCTGTTACTAGAGTTCATTATACAGAGCATCTTCCTGCACATCCAACAAGACCAAGGATCATAGACTCTCCCTTCACTCAACTGCCTGCAAGCTCCCAGAAGCAGCTTCTCCCTGACAAAACCGACCTTTATC